>NW_027461681.1:0-322500 GCF_050947455.1 Rhinoderma darwinii | reverse complement strand
GTTCCAGGGTGATTGGTGGTAGGTCCCGGTGGGGGGGCAGCGGGAGCAACCTGCATCCCCATGCCCAGCCAGAGTTCCAGGGTGATTGGTGGTAGGTACCGGTGGGGGGGCAGCGGGAGAAACCTACATCCCCATGCCCAGCCAGAGTTCCAGGGTGATTGGTGGTAGGTCCCGGTGGGGGGGCAGCGGGAGCAACCTGCATCCCCATGCCCAGCCAGAGTTCCAGGGTGATTGGTGGTAGGTCCCGGTGGGGGGGGCAGCGGGAGCAACCTGCATCCCCATGCCCAGCCAGAGTTCCAGGGTGATTGGTGGTAGGTCCCGGTGGGGGGGCAGCGGGAGCAACCTGCATCCTCATGCCCAGCCAGAGTTCCAGGGTGATTGCAGGTAGGTCCCGTTGGGGGCCAGCGGGAGCAACATGCATCCCCATGCCCAGCCAGAGTTCCAGGGTGATTGCTGGAAGGACCCGGTGGGGGGGCAGCGGGAGCAACCTGCATCCCCATGCCCAGCTAGAGTTCCAGGGTGATTGGTGGTAGGTCCCGGTGGGGGGGCAGCGGGAGCAACCTGCATCCTCATGCCCAGCCAGAGTTCCAGGGTGATTGCTGGAAGGACCCGGTGGGGGGGCAGCGGGAGCAACCTGCATCCCCATGCCCAGCTAGAGTTCCAGGGTGATTGGTGGTAGGTCCCGGTGGGGGGGGCAGCGGGAGCAACCTGCATCCCCATGCCCAGCCAGAGTTCCAGGGTGATTGCAGGTAGGTCCCGTTGGGGGCCAGCGGGAGCAACATGCATCCTCATGCCCAGCCAGAGTTCCAGGGTGATTGGTGGTAGGTACCGGTGGGGGGGGCAGCGGGAGAAACCTACATCCCCATGCCCAGCCAGAGTTCCAGGGTGATTGGTGGTAGGTCCCGGTGGGGGGCAGCGGGAGAAACCTACATCCCCATGCCCAGCCAGAGTTCCAGGGTGATTGCTGGAAGGACCCGGTGGGGGGGCAGCGGGAGCAACCTGCATCCCCATGCCCAGCCAGAGTTCCAGGGTGATTGGTGGTAGGTCCCGGTGGGGGGGCAGCGGGAGCAACCTGCATCCCCATGCCCAGCCAGAGTTCCAGGGTGATTGGTGGTAGGTCCCGGTGGGGGGGCAGCGGGAGCAACCTGCATCCTCATGCCCAGCCAGAGTTCCAGGGTGATTGCAGGTAGGTCCCGTTGGGGGCCAGCGGGAGCAACATGCATCCCCATGCCCAGCCAGAGTTCCAGGGTGATTGCTGGAAGGACCCGGTGGGGGGGCAGCGGGAGCAACCTGCATCCCCATGCCCAGCTAGAGTTCCAGGGTGATTGGTGGTAGGTCCCGGTGGGGGGGGCAGCGGGAGCAACCTGCATCCCCATGCCCAGCCAGAGTTCCAGGGTGATTGCAGGTAGGTCCCGTTGGGGGCCAGCGGGAGCAACATGCATCCTCATGCCCAGCCAGAGTTCCAGGGTGATTGGTGGTAGGTACCGGTGGGGGGCCAGCGGGAGCAACCTGCATCCCCATGCCCAGCCAGAGTTCCAGGGTGATTGGTGGTAGGTCCCGGTGGGGGGGCAGCGGGAGCAACCTGCATCCTCATGCCCAGCCAGAGTTCCAGGGTGATTGCAGGTAGGTCCCGTTGGGGGCCAGCGGGAGCAACATGCATCCCCATGCCCAGCCAGAGTTCCAGGGTGATTGCTGGAAGGACCCGGTGGGGGCAGCGGGAGCAACCTGCATCCCCATGCCCAGCTAGAGTTCCAGGGTGATTGGTGGTAGGTCCCGGTGGGGTGGAAGGGGAGCAGCGGGAGCAACCTGCATCCCCATGCCCAGCCAGAGTTCCAGGGTGATTGCAGGTAGGTCCCGGTGGGGGGGCAGCGGGAGCAACTTGCATCTCCATGCCCAGCCAGAGTTCCAGGGTGATTGGTGGTAGGTCCCGGTGGGGTGGAAGGGGAGCAGCGGGAGCAACTTGCATCCCCATGCCCAGCCAGAGTTCCAGGGTGATTGCAGGTAGGTCCCGGTGGGAGTCAGCGGGAGCAACTTGCATCCCCATGCCCAGCCAGAGTTCCAGGGCGATTGCTGGTAGGTCCCGGTGGGGTGGAAGGGGGAGCAACCCGCATCTCCATGCCCAGCCAGAGTTCCAGGGTGATTGCTGGTAGGTCCCGGTGGGGTGGAAGGGGGGCAGCGGGAGCAACCTGCATCCCCATGCCCAGCCAGAGTTCCAGGGTGATTGCAGGTAGGTCCCGGTGGGAGTCAGCGGGAGCAACTTGCATCCCCATGCCCAGCCAGAGTTCCAGGGTGATTGCTGGTAGGTAAGGAGATCCATTTGGTGACCAAACAGCAGTGAAAATAAAAAGGCCCAAATGTCAAAGAATGGCACTTCTGCTACTGAAAGTGAAACATTTGAAAGTGAAACATTTAAAATCAAGTTAAAGTGGGGTATGTTCAAAAATGTCAGAGGCGGCGGTGAGCAGCAGAGGCAGGCCGGGGCAGAGTTCCAGGGCCAGGGGGTGACGGCAGGCAGCGTAGGCCGGGGCAGAGTTCCAGGGCGGTGGGGAGAGGACTGGGCCTCAATCCAAGGAGATCCATTTGGTGACTAAACAGCAGTGACAATAAAAAGGCCCAAATGCCAAAGAATGACATTTCTGCTACTGAAAGTGAAACATTTAAAATCAAGTTACAGTGGGGTATGTTCACAAATGTCAGAGGCGGTGGTGAGCAGCAGAGGCAGGCCGGGGCAGAGTTCCAGGGCCAGGGGTGTGACGGCAGGCAGCGTAGGCCGGGGCAGAGTTCCAGGGCGGTGGGGAGAGGACTAGGCCTCAATCCAAGGAGATCCATTTGGTGACCAAGCAGCAGTGAAAATAAAAAGGCCCAAATGTCAAAGAATGCCATTTCTGCTACTGAAAGTGAAACATTTGAAAGTGAAACATTTAAAATCAAGTTAAAGTGGGGTATGTTCACAAATGTCAGAGGCGGTGGTGAGCAGCAGAGGCAGGCCGGGGCAGAGTTCCAGGGCCAGGGGGTGACGGCAGGCAGCGTAGGCCGGGGCAGAGTTCCAGGGCGGTGGGGAGAGGACTAGGCCTCAATCCAAGGAGATCCATTTGGTGACCAAGCAGCAGTGAAAATAAAAAGGCCCAAATGTCAAAGAATGCCATTTCTGCTACTGAAAGTGAAACATTTGAAAGTGAAACATTTAAAATCAAGTTAAAGTGGGGTATGTTCACAAATGTCAGAGGCGGTGGTGAGCAGCAGAGGCAGGCCGGGGCAGAGTTCCAGGGCCAGGGGGTGACGGCAGGCAGCGTAGGCCGGGGCAGAGTTCCAGGGCGGTGGGGAGAGGACTAGGCCTCAATCCAAGGAGATCCATTTGGTGACCAAGCAGCAGTGAAAATAAAAAGGCCCAAATGTCAAAGAATGCCATTTCTGCTACTGAAAGTGAAACATTTGAAAGTGAAACATTTAAAATCAAGTTAAAGTGGGGTATGTTCACAAATGTCAGAGGCGGTGGTGAGCAGCAGAGGCAGGCCGGGGCAGAGTTCCAGGGCCAGGGGGTGACGGCAGGCAGCGTAGGCCGGGGCAGAGTTCCAGGGCGGTGGGGAGAGGACTAGGCCTCAATCCAAGGAGATCCATTTGGTGACCAAGCAGCAGTGAAAATAAAAAGGCCCAAATGTCAAAGAATGACATTTCTGCAACTGAAAGTGAAACATTTGAAAGTGAAACATTTAAAATCAAGTTAAAGTGGGGTATGTTCAAAAATGTCAGAGGCGGTAGTGAACAGCAGAGGTAGGCCGGGGCAGAGTTCCAGGGCCAGGGGTGTGACGGCAGGCAGCGTAGGCCGGGGCAGAGTTCCAGGGCGGTGGGGAGAGGACTAGGCCTCAATCCAAGGAGATCCATTTGGTGACCAAGCAGCAGTGACAATAAAAAGGCCCAAATGTCAAAGAATGGCATTTCTGCTACTGAAAGTGAAACATTTGAAAGTGAAACATTTAAAATCAAGTTAAAGTGGGGTATGTTCAAAAATGTCAGAGGCGGTAGTGAACAGCAGAGGCAGACCGTGGCACAGTTCCAGGGCCAGAGTGTGATACTGTCCGCCGATAGATAACCCTTTGCACATTATCGTCATCATCATTATCAGCAGCAGTTGCTGTCAGCCAGCTCCAGAGTGTATGAGCGGGGTGTGCTGCCCATTGCAGCCCGGGGTAGAGGAGCCGTATGCAAGCTGTGCATGCCCGGTGGCAACAGTGTATGAGCTCCACAGCGCCAGCGGGGGGGGGGGGGTCCCACTATGTCCCAAGCCGCCTGACATGTACTTCCGGTCGGCTAGGAGGTGGCATGTCACCTGGGCTGTCAGCCAGCCCCAGAGTGTATGAGCGGCGTGTGCCTGCACCCGTGGGGGGGATACAGGAGCCATGGGGAAGCTGTGCAAGACCGGGGGCAGCCGTGTAGGAGCTCTGCAGCGCCCGCTGTGGACTTCCAGGGCAAGAGCGGTAGGAGCGGCCAACTCATGCCGACCTCCTGGAACTCCCCGTCGGCCTCGCTCGCGGGTCGGTCCCGCTGATTTTTCTACCTTCATAATAAAAAAATCTTTTTTTTTTTATGGCATTTTCGGAAGCCTCAAGCCCACCTGGAGTTGCACGAGCAAGGCCACGTCGGCGTCTCCTTCCGAAAGCGGCCGGGAGCCAGTTCCGAGTATGAGCGGCGTGTGCCTGCCTTTTGCACCCGTGGGGGGATAGAGGGGCCCCTTGGGAGCTTGTACATGCCGGCAGCTTCCTTGTGGGAGCTCCACAGCGCCCGCGGCGAGTCCCGTTGTGTCCAGCCGGCTGACAAGCACTTCCGGTCCGCGAAGGATGCATGTCAGCGGCGGTGTGCCCGCTCCGGGTATGAGCGGCGTGTGCCTGCCTATGGCATCCTTGGGGGGATAGAGGAGCCATGGGGAAGCCGTGCCAGCCCGGTTGCAGCCGTGTACCAGCTCCTCAGCGCCAGCGTCGGAGTTTGAGGGCTTTAGCGGTATGCACGGCCAACTCATGCCGACCTCCTGGAACTCCCCGTCGGCTTCGCTCGCGGGTCGGTCCCGCTGATTTTTCTACCTTCATAATAAAAAAATCTTTTTTTTTTTATGGCATTTTCGGAAGCCTCAAGCCCACCTGGAGTTGCACGAGCAAGGCCACGTCGGCGTCTCCTTCCGAAAGCGGCCGGGAGCCAGTTCCGAGTATGAGCGGCGTGTGCCTGCCTTTTGCACCCGTGGGGGGATAGAGGGGCCCCTTGGGAGCTTGTACATGCCGGCAGCTTCCTTGTGGGAGCTCCACAGCGCCCGCGGCGAGTCCCGTTGTGTCCAGCCGGCTGACAAGCACTTCCGGTCCGCGAAGGATGCATGTCAGCGGCGGTGTGCCCGCTCCGGGTATGAGCGGCGTGTGCCTGCCTATGGCATCCTTGGGGGGATAGAGGAGCCATGGGGAAGCCGTGCCAGCCCGGTTGCAGCCGTGTACCAGCTCCTCAGCGCCAGCGTCGGAGTTTGAGGGCTTTAGCGGTATGCACGGCCAACTCATGCCGACCTCCTGGAACTCCCCGTCGGCTTCGCTCGCGGGTCGGTCCCGCTGATTTTTCTACCTTCATAATAAAAAAATCTTTTTTTTTTTATGGCATTTTCGGAAGCCTCAAGCCCACCTGGAGTTGCACGAGCAAGGCCACGTCGGCGTCTCCTTCCGAAAGCGGCCGGGAGCCAGTTCCGAGTATGAGCGGCGTGTGCCTGCCTTTTGCACCCGTGGGGGGATAGAGGGGCCCCTTGGGAGCTTGTACATGCCGGCAGCTTCCTTGTGGGAGCTCCACAGCGCCCGCGGCGAGTCCCGTTGTGTCCAGCCGGCTGACAAGCACTTCCGGTCCGCGAAGGATGCATGTCAGCGGCGGTGTGCCCGCTCCGGGTATGAGCGGCGTGTGCCTGCCTATGGCATCCTTGGGGGGATAGAGGAGCCATGGGGAAGCCGTGCCAGCCCGGTTGCAGCCGTGTACCAGCTCCTCAGCGCCAGCGTCGGAGTTTGAGGGCTTTAGCGGTATGCACGGCCAACTCATGCCGACCTCCTGGAACTCCCCGTCGGCTTCGCTCGCGGGTCGGTCCCGCTGATTTTTTTACCTTCATAATAAAAAAATCTTTTTTTTTTATGGCATTTTCGGAAGCCTCAAGCCCACCTGGAGTTGCACGAGCAAGGCCACGTCGGCGTCTCCTTCCGAAAGCGGCCGGGAGCCAGTTCCGAGTATGAGCGGCGTGTGCCTGCCTTTTGCACCCGTGGGGGGATAGAGGGGCCCCTTGGGAGCTTGTACATGCCGGCAGCTTCCTTGTGGGAGCTCCACAGCGCCCGCGGCGAGTCCCGTTGTGTCCAGCCGGCTGACAAGCACTTCCGGTCCGCGAAGGATGCATGTCAGCGGCGGTGTGCCCGCTCCGGGTATGAGCGGCGTGTGCCTGCCTATGGCATCCTTGGGGGGATAGAGGAGCCATGGGGAAGCCGTGCCAGCCCGGTTGCAGCCGTGTACCAGCTCCTCAGCGCCAGCGTCGGAGTTTGAGGGCTTTAGCGCTATGCACGGCCAACTCATGCCGACCTCCTGGAACTCCCCGTCGGCTTCGCTCGCGGGTCGGTCCCGCTGATTTTTCTACCTTCATAATAAAAAAATCTTTTTTTTTTTATGGCATTTTCGGAAGCCTCAAGCCCACCTGGAGTTGCACGAGCAAGGCCACCTCGGCGTCTCCTTCCGAAAGCGGCCGGGAGCCAGTTCCGAGTATGAGCGGTGTGTGCCTGCCTTTTGCACCCGTGGGGGAATAGAGGAGCCATGGGGAAGCTGTGCATGCCCAAGCTTCAAACTGTCACCATGTCAACAGACATGGTGACAGCGTCCCGATCGCAAAGCAGGATTCAAACAGGACCAATCAGAGTGGTCCCTGTGCCGGAAACGAGCTGTGATTGGTCAGTACTGACAGGCCAATCATAGCGCAGGAGCAGTGTTGCCTGCCTATTGCACCCGTGGGGGGAATAGAGGAGCCATGGGGAAGCTGTGCATGCCCAAGCTTCAAACTGTCACCATGTCAACAGACATGGTGACAGTGTCCCGATCGCAAAGCAGGATTCAAACAGGACCAATCAGAGTGGTCCCTGTGCCGGAAACGAGCTGTGATTGGTCAGTACTGACAGGCCAATCACAGCGCAGTAGCAGTGGTGCCTGCCTATTGCACCCGTGGGGGGGATAGAGGAGCCATGGGGAAGCTGTGCATGCCCAAGCTTCAAACTGTCACCATGTCAACAGACATGGTGACAGCGTCCCGATCACAAAGCAGGATTCAAACAGGACCAATCAGAGTGGTCCCTGTGCCGGAAACGAGCTGTGATTGGTCAGTACTGACAGGCCAATCACAGCGCAGTAGCAGTGGTGCCTGCCTATTGCACCCGTGGGGGGGATAGAGGAGCCATGGGGAAGCTGTGCATGCCCAAGCTTCAAACTGTCACCATGTCAACAGACATGGTGACAGCGTCCCGATCACAAAGCAGGATTCAAACAGGACCAATCAGAGTGGTCCCTGTGCCGGAAACGAGCTGTGATTGGTCAGTACTGACAGGCCAATCACAGCGCAGGAGCCGTGGTTTGCCGGCATCTCCGTCTCTGACAAGCTCTTTCCTGTCAGAGAGCTTGTGAGAGACGGAGACAGGAATAAATACAGTGCGTAAGTTAAAAAAAAACAGCGATCTGCCGCTTTTCTGCCCTTTTGTGCCCACTAACCTGTTTTTAGTTAGTTAGGTAGCACAAGTTTTTCAGTATGGCCAAAAGAGTCTTTTTAGCCGAGGAAGCATCTGCAATGCTGTGTTCCGACACGGACAGCGCAAGTGAAGGTGAGGAGCAGTTCGTGCTTCCATCTTCCTCTGCATCCAGTGACTCTGAATCTGCACCCCCCAGTCGGCGTAGAAGAGCCGTAGTTCCTGATCTGCCTGAGCTGACCTGGGAAGCTGCAGAGAATTATACCCCCCAGGTGCCTGAGTTTACAGCCCGCTCAGGCATTCAAATTGAAATGACGGGTTTCAGCCCCATTGATTATTTTAACCTTTTTTTTTCAGACTCCCTTTTAGCGTTAATGGTCCAGCAGACCAACATCTATGCGGAACAATTTATCGCCCAGAACCCTGACTCTTATTATGGGAGAAGCCAAAATTGGACCCCCACAAACCTAGTGGAATTGCGGAAGTTTTGGGGCATATTTTTAAGTTTTGGCCTAATAAAAAAGCCTAGGATTAGAGACTATTGGTCCCTTGATATTTTATATAACACCCCCATTTACCGCACAGTAATGCCAAGGAAGCGCTTCGAAGCCATCCTGAAATTCCTTCATTACAATGATAATAGCCAGTGCCCACCCCCACAGGACCCAAATTTTGATAGGCTATATAAAATACGACCATTGATTGCCCACTACTCCCAAATTTTTTCCCACGTTTATACCCCCCAGCAAAATATTTCGGTAGATGAATCCCTAGTCAGCTTCAAGGGTAGACTGCACTTCAGGCAGTATCTACCCAATAAAAGAGCCCGGTACGGCATAAAGCTCTACAAGCTGTGCGAAAGTGCCACCGGTTACACCTACTCCTTTAGGGTCTATGAGGGAAAAGACTCCCATATAGATCCCCCAGAATGCCCCCCTTTCCTTGGAATTAGTGGAAAGATCGTATGGGATCTTATCCATCCTTTACTTGGGAAAGGCTATCATCTTTATCTGGACAACTTTTATAACAGTGTCCCCTTAGTAAAAGTTCTCTTGTCCAGATCCACCTTGGCATGCGGAACAATCCGCAAAAATAAAAAGGGCCTCCCCAAAACATTGCTGGGTCAGATCCTAAAATTAGGAGAGAGCAAAGCTTTCTGCTGCGACAATCTGCTCCTCCTAAAGTATAAGGATAAAAGGGACGTCCTTATACTGACCAGCATACACGACAGCAGATGCAGCCTAGTCCCTGTACGTGGATCCACTTCCCAAGTCCCAAAACCATATTGTGTACAGGAGTACAACAAGTATATGGGTGGCGTTGACCTGTCCGACCAGGTTATAAAACCATACAACGCCATGCGCAAGACCAGAGTATGGTATAAGAAGCTGTCTGTGCATCTTACACAGATGGCTTTATACAACGCCTTTGTCCTCTATAGATATGCCAGCAGTGGAGGTACGTTCCTGCAATTTCAGGAAAAGGTCATAAAGTCCCTGATGTTTGGTAACCAGGAAGGAGAGGGCAGTTCATCTGGCTCTTCCGTCAGTAGGATAATTCCCGGCCAGCATTTCCCGACAGAAATCCCCCCCACTGAAAAAAAAAAGAAGCCCCAAAAAAAATGCCGTGTGTGTGCCAAGCGAGGCATTCGTAAGGACACCACATACCATTGTGAGACATGTCCCACAAATCCCGGCCTGTGCATGAACCAATGTTTCAAAATATATCATACCTCCTTGGATTTTTAATTTATTTATTCATTATTCACCTTTTCTGTCTCCCATACTGGCCATGACCAATTATTAATTTTTCTACTGACCAGCCCCATTTAAAATTTGATCATTTAAAAATTGTAAAAAAAAACCACCTAAAACAAAACTAAAAATTCTCACTATACCCCTAGATAATTTCCTCAATGGGTGTAGTTTCCGAAATGGGGTCACTTGTGGGGGGTTTCCACTGTTTAGTCCCCTCAGGGGCTTTGTAAATGTGACAAGGCCTCTCAAACCATTCCTGCTAAATGTGATCTCCCAAAGCCAAATGGCACTCCATCCCTTCCAAGCCATGCCCTGTGTTCAAATATCCGTTTATTACCACATGTGGGGTATTGTTTTACTCGGGAGACATTGCTTTACAAATTTTACGGTGCTTTTTCTCCTTCAGTCCTTGTGGAAATGAGAAAAAAAATGGCTAAACCTAAATTTTCTTTGAATAAATGTTGATTTTAATTTTCACGGCCTACTTCCAATAAATTCTGTAAAAAACCTGTGCGGTCAAAATGCTTACCATACCCCTAGATAATTTCCTTGAGGTGTCTAGTTTCCCAGATGGGGTCACTTGTGGGGGGTTTCCACTGTTTAGTCCCCTCAGGGGCTTTGTAAATGTGACAAGGCCTCTCAAACCATTCCTGCTAAATGTGATCTCCCAAAGCCAAATGGCACTCCATCCCTTCTAAGCCATGCCCTGTGTTCAAATATCCGTTTATTACCACATGTGGGGTATTGTTTTACTCGGGAGACATTGCTTTACAAATTTTACGGTGCTTTTTCTCCTTCAGTCCTTGTGGAAATGAGAAAAAAAATGGCTAAACCTAAATTTTCTTTGAATAAATGTTGATTTTAATTTTCACGGCCTACTTCCAATAAATTCTGTAAAAAACCTGTGCGGTCAAAATGCTTACCATACCCCTAGATAATTTCCTTGAGGTGTCTAGTTTCCCAGATGGGGTCACTTGTGGGGGGTTTCCACTGTTTAGTCCCCTCAGGGGCTTTGTAAATGTGACAAGGCCTCTCAAACCATTCCTGCTAAATGTGATCTCCCAAAGCCAAATGGCACTCCATCCCTTCTAAGCCATGCCCTGTGTTCAAATATCCGTTTATTACCACATGTGGGGTATTGTTTTACTCGGGAGACATTGCTTTACAAATTTTACGGTGCTTTTTCTCCTTCAGTCCTTCTGGAAATGAGAAAAAAAATGGCTAAACCTAAATTTTCTTTGAATAAATGTTGATTTTAATTTTCACGGCCTACTTCCAATAAATTCTGTAAAAAACCTGTGCGGTCAAAATGCTCACCATACCCCTAGATAATTTCCTTGAGGTGTCTAGTTTCCCAGATGGGGTCACTTTTGGGGGATTTGTACTGTTTTGTCACTGCAAGAGCCCTTCTAACAAAATAAGGCCCCAAAATCCACTAGGTGTTCCTTTGCTTCTGAGGCCTGTGCTTCATTCCAGTAGCACGCTACGACCACATGTGGGATATTTCCTAAAACTGCAGAGACTGGGCAACAAATATTGAGTTGAATTTCTCTGCTAAAACCTTCTGTGTAATAAAAAAATAGTATTAAAAATTTATTTCTGCCAATAAATATGAAATTTGTAAATTCCACCTCTACTTTGCTTTAATTCCTGTGAAATGTGTAAAGGGTTAAGACATTTTCTAAATGCTGTTTTGAATACTTTGAGGGGTGAAGTTTTTAAAATGGGGTGACTTTTTGGGGGTTTCTAATATATAAGGCCCTCAAAGCCACTTCACAACTGAACTGGCCCCTGTAAAAATGGCCTTTTGACATTTTCTTGAAAATGTGAGAAATTGCTGCTAAAGTTGTAGGCCTTGTGATGTCATAGAAAAATAAAAGGATGTTCAAAAAACGATGCCAATCTAAAGTAGACATATGGGTGATGTTAATTAGCAACCATTTTGTGTGGTATAACTGCCTGTCTTACAAGCAGATACATTTAAATTGAGAAAAATGCTAATTTTTGAAATTTTTCGCTAATTTTCGGTGTTATTCACAATTAAATATAGAACATATCGAGCAAATTTTGCTAGTAACTTAAAGTGCAATGTGTCACGAGAAAACAATCTCAGAATCGCTTGGATAGGTGAAAGCATTCCAGAGTTATTAACACATAAAGTGAACATGTCAGATTTGAAAAATGAGGCTCTGTCAGGAAGGTCAAAAGTGGCTAGGGCGGGAAGGGGTTAAACTTACAACAAGGTGGTATAAAACACCGATAATACTTCATGCTATAAATAACTCCGTTTCAGATCAATGTTGGAGGTGTAAAAGGGACATCGGATCATTATCACATATCTGGTGGCATTGCCCCCTTATTCAGCTATATTGGATTCATGTAGGGAAAGCCATAAATACTATATGCTCTCTCAATATCACATTGACTCCAGAATTGGTACTACTATGGAAACCTATAAGTGGCTTTATACCAAAAAAAAATAATCTACCAACGCACATGATAGCTGCAGCAAAACTACTGATTCCAATATTGTGGAAAGACACAGTTCCCCCTACTTTTACACAATGGTTAGATAAAGTATTTGAAATCCAGTGATTCGAAGAAATGGCACACTGGGAATCAAAGACAAGGGGCAAATATTTAGCTACCTGGTCCCCATTGCTAGATTTCCCTGACATCACTAGACTATGATGGTATCCCAAAAGGTAGAAATACAGAATCGACCAAGACCTAGCTACCTAGTGCAGAAGAAGAGTCATAACAAGGTACAAAATACAGATCACAATACCGTATAATGCTTTTACCAACAATTCATATACTCCAACAGAATTGCCTACTGACACACCCAAACTACCTACCCTCCCTTACTTTCCCCTCTCCCCCTTCGCATTTCTATATTTTTTGTTTTTCCCTTGTGTTATGTTATATTGTATTATTTTGTATTACCTGCTTATCCTTATGGATGATTAGCAAGGGCTCTGCGTAGCCAATGTTATAACAATTTGTTATATTCGCTTGTTCAAATTTATATAACAATAAAAACAGATTTGAAACAAACAAACCCCTGGCTATCAGATATCACATACTACTCTGGTACACAGAAGTAGAGACTGGTGACAAATTTACCAAAACCAAGTCCCTGTGGAGTCACTGGTTTTAAAGACTAAAAAACACAGTGAACACCATCACTAAAATCAAATCAGATGACTTCCTAACCAGCAAATGGCGCCATACTATGACACCTACACAGAATTTTGAAAAAAGCAGACCTCTTTATTCCCAATACCTTTCAAGGTTATTGGTCTGTGGTATTTCTCCAAAACAAACCTGATACCATCTCAGACCACACAATTTTACCTTGAGAGAGAGGAGTAATAACATAAGCATTACATCTCTCTTTATTGCCCTGACCAAATCCAGCTAAAGGGACCTACCCTAAGTTATTCCACTTCACATGAAGCACCAATATCCAAGGAGGGCCCAGCAACTGAACCAAACAAACCACTTCTGACCAGACATCTCCATTGGAAATTAGATGAACATAATGGAAATGACACAGTGATATGATAGCAATCTCACCATATTACCAATGTAACTATAATGATTTGAGGTACATCTAACTTCAATGTAACAGAATAACATATAAAATATAGTAAAAGAATCTAGATAAAATCTCCATGATTATACACAGCCAATCAAAATCAAATGAGAGTACAACATTAACATGAAATGTGTGCAAGTATAAAACAAAATTGAAAACTATACCAAAAAATCCCAACTTTTTTACAGTAAACAGGAAAACAGAGAATTAATTCACCCAGAAGTGTATACCCCTTTACAAGCCCCTTTTTTTACAAAACGTATTGATTTTATAGTACAATACATGATAGCTACGCATTGGAAAACGTACAAGGTCTGGATATCCTAAGTCTACACAATTTATCATCACACAAAAGCTCTCAAAATCTGCTTCAGTCCTGGTTCTTTATCTAAACCTATGGCACCACTACAGGCATTGGCTTTAAGCCCAATATACATATGAGTCTCCAACCATTTGTAAAACAGCTCTTGGAATATTAGGTGAGTAAATAATGCTACTTCTATTATATTTGTCAGATAGTGGGTACATGAAGAATTTGGAAAAAAAGATAGCGAGCTATGGGAAACTTACTAGATAAGACTTTTGAACATAACAACAAAAGAATT
Source organism: Rhinoderma darwinii (assembly GCF_050947455.1). Lineage (NCBI taxonomy): Eukaryota > Metazoa > Chordata > Amphibia > Anura > Rhinodermatidae > Rhinoderma > Rhinoderma darwinii. Next base: position 308,813 of record NW_027461681.1, on the reverse strand, counting down.
GTTATCTTCAAATAAAGGCCTCCTCCTCCCCTTCAGCCTTTCCTCTCCATCTCCAAAATTGGTGTCTTTACCAATTCTTTGCGTTACTTATTATAAAAATCAGCAGACAGTAAAGTTCCCATAGCCTAAGACCTCATCATCCAGGAAACCAGTCAGTCCAGAATTCTTAAAAAAATAGTTTCAAATCCCTGCCTATGAGATATCACATACTACTCTGGGACAAATAAGTAGAGACTGGTGGCAAATTTAATCAAAAAACAAGTCCCTATGGAGTCACTGGCTTCAAAGACTAAAATAACATAATGAACACCATCATGTAAAATAAACTCATATGACTTCCTAACAAGCAAATGGTGCCATACCACGACACCTACATGGAATTTTGAAAAAAATATGTCTCTATTCCCAATGCCTTCCTATGGGAAACTTACTAGATAAGACGTTTGAACATAACAACACAAGAATTGTTATCTTCCAATAAAGGCCTCCTCCTCCTCTTCAGCCTTGCCTCTACATCTCCAAAATTGGTGTCTTTACCAATCTTTTGTGTCACTTATTGTAAATAGCAGCAAATACTAAAGTTCCTATAGCCTAGGACCTCATAATCTGGAAATCCAGTCAGTACAGAATTCTTAAAAAAATAGTTTCAAACCCCTGGCTATCGGGGCGTGGCCTAGCGCTGATGGTGGAAAGACGTGTTGAGTGAGAGCTCCGACCACGAGAAAGAAATCTCACTTCATCCGTCCAAGGAAATCACCCCCGGTGTTCCAGATACAACATGACATCTCCCTACCACCATATAACACCATTGCTGGGCCCATAGGAGAAAGTCTTACAACTTACCGCATAAGATTGAAACGGCGGCCTACTCCACACGCGGCTGTGGTAGTGGATTTCTGCGGACGCCAGACACTCGGGTCTCTGCAGCCATCCCCTCCTCCCCGGCAGCTGGTCCCGTACAACCGGAGGTACACTAGATAAGGACATAGTCCCAGCCTAGCGACAGCACACAGAAACGGGCCGGCACGCGTTGCAGGACTTTTCCGGTGAGTGGGGGAAGGGGACTGTAACCGGCGGCCATCTTACAGAGCGGCTGATTTGATTTACCTTGCTCTATACTACAACACTGTCACAAGCTCTAATACAGTGCATTAGCCTTTATACCATAAATCTCTGTGAGAGATTAATCCTCTAAACTTCGCTATACAGATGCTGGCTTGAATACTTACCTGTTACTGAAACTGCCATAACATTTGCTTACTCAGACCTTATTACGCCATAATGGTTAAAACGTCAAAAGATAAAATCCGAGAAGCAGCGCCTACCCCTAAGTCCCATAAAACGCAAGCAGATCTTGATAAATTCTTAAGAAAAAAGTTAACAGCTTCACCAGCTAGTAAATCTAAGCAAGCACAGTTACTATCTGATGATAATCCTATGGAGGACGACTCCGATATGGATAGCACAGGCGGTAACTCTGATACTGGGGATGATTCTCGTGTGGTTCCAGCATCAAGAGGCTTTATAAAAAGGACACTATACCAAGCTCTTACGCCACTAGTAAAAGACCTTGCAGATATCAAATCTGATCTTCGTAGCATGGGCACCAGGGTTGAAACTGTGGAAGATACGCAAAATGCTCTACTGCATTATAATGCAAAAGTCAAATGTGTTCTCGACCATCAACAAGATTGTATTAACGAATCTCTACTACGTATTGAAGACCAGGAAAACCGAAGCCGCAGAAATAACATCAGGCTCAGGGGACTTCCAGAATCAATTCTACACGATAATTTACCTCAACTAGCTCTGGATATCTTTTCTGACCTGTTAAGCCCTGAGGCGGCCAAATCCATCATAATTGAACGTATTCACAGAGCACTACGGGCCAAACCTCACCCCAATGACCCTCCAAGAGATATAGTGTGCGGTTTGCTAAGTTATACAGATACCGCTGCAATTTTGAAAGCTGCAAGAAATAAGAACACATTGACCTATGGAACCTCTACGATTCAAATATTCCAAGATATTGCTCCTTCAACTCTAGCAAAGAGGAGAGTGCTCAAACCATTATTAGATGCTCTGAGAGAGAAAAAAATGCAATTTAAGTGGCTCTTTCCGTTTGGCATTGCCATATCCAAAGATGGTCACCAAATTATCATTAGAAAACCTGCGGATTTGGCAGCTGCGTGGGAGAAACTGGACATCCCACCCATAGATATCCTGTCGTGGCTTCCGTCTACTATGATGGCCTTACCACCTTTGCCAAGTCCCTCATTTTGGAACCAAACCTCAAAAGCCTCTTCGCCCAAAACCAAGAAAGCCCAAACCCGTGCTAGACAACTGGACACCTGACTGTCTTCACAAAAGCCACCGAATGGATTCCTGACCGACCCGCTTCCCCGCTAAGTTTGTGGGAGAAGTGTGGTGAGTGACTCTCTTCCATACTATTTCACATTAAGTTTATGGTTCTCCTTCTCTGTTTCTCTTCTACATAATGTGATTTGAGTTTATACATGCATTAATATGTAACCTTTTACCATATGTTCTGGTATGTTCTTTCAGTGTAAGGTATACTTGTTGGTATATGACTAACGTGTATTCAGTTCCACAGGATTTCTATGTACCTCACGATTTTCTACTGTGGATAAGGACTAGCTACAATTTTACTATGTATTATTATTCTTGCAAATTGTTGCTGTCCTTAGGGGTGCTGACAACCCCTGTATTATTTTTCTTTTGTTTATATTCTTCTCCACTGATTCCTTCCCTCCCCTCCTTTCCTACCCCTTTTTTCCTATCAAAGTCAATAGGTGATTTCTACCATAAGACTATTGGTTATAGGTGCCGATCTGTTATTTCATTTACAAAGAACTCATGGTGGAACTAAAAATTACTTCATTTAATGTAAGAGGTCTGAACTATCCAAGGAAAAGAAGCCAAATTTTACACCAAATTCTTGTAGATAAAACAAAAATCGCCCTGTTACAAGAAACACATATTAGACATAACAAAATTCCAAATTTAAGGAAAAATGTTTTTTCGAATGTTTACCATAGCACCTACTCATCCTCGCGTAGAGGAGTAAGTATACTTTTCCATACAAGTGTACCTTTCAAATGGGTTGCTGAAATGGTTGACCCAGAAGGACGCTATTTATTTGTTAAGAGCATCATAGGTAATACCCTTTACACGATTGCAAATTTATATGCACCTAACTCCCAACAAACCCAATGGATAGTTCAGACCTTACAACTGTTCAAACAATTTGCTGAGGGTGTTTTAGTAGTGGGAGGTGACCTTAATGTTCCCATAGACCCACTCTTGGATACCACAGGGAATCCTTCCACTTCATACCGATATACGACTAAATTACGTAAGACTTTAAATGCATTACACCTGTCAGATACTTGGAGACTACTACATCCCTCTGACCGGGACTACACCTATTTCTCTCATACGCACCATAGATACCACAGGTTGGACTATATCTTCATTTCTCAATCCCAAGTTCCTTTTATAATACGTACTGATATAGGAAATATTTTACTCTCAGATCACGCACCGATTCATACTACTCTGACATTAGCAGACATTCCTAAAGGCCAATGGTGTTGGAGGATCAATGATACTCTGTTGGCTGATCCCTCTCACCAATCTTCTATAAAGACACATATACAAAATTACTTTAACACCAATATTACAGCAGATGTCTCACCTGCTATCACTTGGGAAGCACACAAATCAGTTTTAAGGGGGGAGCTTATTTCATTATGTACATATATTAAAAAACAGAAGTCAGAGCTCTTAAATGCTCTCTTCTCACAAATCTCCTCGTTAGAAAACCTTCACAAGCGTACCCAAGCGGAAACCAGTAAAGACAAATTATACTCTTTACGTAATAAAGTTAAAGATCTACTGAACATTAAATCAGCCAGACTGTTACAAATATCGAAGTTTAAATTTTATACACATGGGGACAAAGGCAACAAGACGATGTCCGCTCTCCTTAAAACTTATCAAGATAAAGCATTCATTCACCGTATTGCACAAAAGCCAGGGAATTTTGTTACGGATACAACCTCCATTGCCACGGCATTCCAGAAATTTTATATGAACCTGTATAATCTTACAGATTCTACAGTAGCTGACACATCATCTACACCCACCAAACATGCTATACATTCATTTTTAGACTCCATTGACATTCCACGCATATCAGATGATAATGCCCAAGAACTGCTGGCACCTTTTTTCCCTGCAGAGCTGCTAAAAGTCCTTCATTCTATCCCGTCAGGTAAAAGCCCGGGCCCAGATGGTTACACCATAAACTACTATAAACAATTTAAAGAGTTATTAATAGCACCATTTACTTCTCTCTGTAACTCACTTCTCACTGGCTCGAAACTTCCTGGTCAAGCCCTAGAAGCACATATTACTCTTATCCCTAAAGAGGGTAAGGATGCCTCACAATGTGGAAGCTATAGACCAATATCGCTCCTTAATACTGATATAAAATGGTGGGCTAAAGCTCTAGCAGCTCGTCTCAGTCCCATGTTATCTAGCATTATTGGACCTGAACAGACCGGATTTGTCAAGGGAAGACAAGGATCAGATAACTCCTCAAGGGTTTTAAGGTTGGTACAATACGCTTTAAAATCTCGAACACCCTTAGTCCTGCTCAGTACAGATGCAGAAAATGCGTTTGATAGGGTGGATTGGCCTTATATGATCGCTTCCCTGGAGAAATTTGGGATACCTCTTGCTTTTATACAAGCGATTCTTTCCCTATATAGTAACCCTAGTGCAAAGGTGAGAGTTAATGGGGTGCTGTCAAATTCCTTTACCATCACTAATGGTACAAGACAAGGATGTCCTCTATCGCCGACACTATTCGTGTTAGTCATGGAGACGCTGATCCAGAAAATTCGACAGGATCCTATTATTCATGGCTTGTCAATAGGCTCATTCACACACAAAACAGCAGCATTTGCAGATGACCTGCTGATACTCACTACTAACCCTGAGAGATCACTCCCACAGATCACAGATATCTTCTCAAAATTTGGAGAAATTTCTAATTTTAAAATAAACTTTAGTAAGTCAGAAGCCCTCAACATTTCGGTACCGCAAGATATTATTCTTTGCTTAAAAAAGAGTTCCCCCTACCTGTGGTCAGAAATGTCTATTAAATACTTAGGTATCCGCATTCCTAAAAACCCCTCTCTACTTTATAAACTTAATTATCTCAATTTGCTAGCTGACATTAAAACTTACTTACATTCCTTACACGTTCCCTTGATGTCATGGATGGGCAGGAGAAATCTTCTCAAAACATATATTGTCCCTAAACTCTTATATGTTCTTCAAACTGTACCTATCTGGCTTCCTAAGTCTTTCTTCCTATTAGTCAAGAAAACTTTCTTGGAATTTATTTGGAACAACAAACGTCCTAGGTTAGCATATAAATACCTTATAGCAAACTCCCGCTTGGGAGGCTTTGGCCTCTCCGATTTAATGTCCTACTATAGGGCTAACCATTTACGTCGGTGGATCATCTTAGCACATCATGACTTGAAAAATATCTATGCTTCTATGGAACGCTCTCTAATGTCAATAGAAGAAAAACAGGCCTTCTGGGGTTTGCATCCTGCTACTGCAGGCAAATTTTACAATGAATCTTTACTCAAAGGCACCATATTAACTTGGCAAGAGGTGAATAAATCATCTGCGTTGTTATCCTCCCCATCCCCGCTAATGACACTAAATTTACTGCCATGCCTTCAATGTAACTCTAACTCCTCACCCTCGGCCCCTTGGGATATTCCACATACTCTAACTATATCAGATGCTCAAAAGCTTTCAGGAAATACTGAAATAATGGATCTAATTGTGAAAGCTAATGTTCCTCCAGGGAATTTTTTATTAACACATCATATTCTTAAAGAATGCCAAAAATTAGGGACACCTCATACAATACCTCACACTAATACCTGGCTAGAAGATTTGATGGCGGTGACTCCATACACTGCCCCGAAACTATCCCAATTATATCAACAGGTTCTGATGATGCGAATGGACTGCAAACCAAGATATATTGGGAGATGGGAGGAAGAATTGGGGATGCAGCTCACTGAACCAGAACTGCGTTTTGTACTAGCAAATTCACATGGTTTCTCTAGATGTACGAGAATTCAAGAGAACTCCTTTAAACTTACAACAAGGTGGTATAAAACACCGATAATACTTCATGCTATAAATAACTCAGTTTCAGATCAATGTTGGAGGTGTAAAAGGGACATCGGATCATTATCACATATCTGGTGGCATTGCCCCCTTATTCAGCCATATTGGATTCATGTAGGGAAAGCCATAAATACTATATGCTCTCTCAATATCACATTGACTCCAGAATTGGTACTACTATGGAAACCTATAAGTGGCTTTATACCAAAAAAAAATAATCTACCAACGCACATGATAGCTGCAGCAAAACTACTGATTCCAATATTGTGGAAAGACACAGCTCCCCCTACTTTTACACAATGGTTAGATAAAGTATTTGAAATCCAGCGATTCGAAGAAATGGCACACTGTGAATCAAAGACAAGGGGCAAATATTTAGCTACCTGGTCCCCATGGCTAGATTTCCCTGACATCACTAGACTATGATGGTATCCCAAAAGGTAGAAATACAGAATCGACCAAGACCTAGCTACCTAGTGCAGAAGAAGAGTCATAACAAGGTACAAAATACAGATCACAATACCGTATAATGCTTTTACCAACAATTCATATACTCCAACAGAATTGCCTACTGACACACCCAAACTACCTACCCTCCCTTACTTTCCCCTCTCCCCCTTCGCATTTCTATATTTTTTGTTTTTCCCTTGTGTTATGTTATATTGTATTATTTTGTATTACCTGCTTATCCTTATGGATGATTAGCAAGGGCTCTGCGTAGCCAATGTTATAACAATTTGTTATATTCGCTTGTTCAAATTTATATAACAATAAAAACAGATTTGAAACAAACAAACCCCTGGCTATCAGATATCACATACTACTCTGGTACACAGAAGTAGAGACTGTTGACAAATTTACCAAAACCAAGTCCCTGTGGAGTCACTGGTTTCAAAGACTAAAAAAACACAGTGAACACCATCACTGAAATCATATCAGATGACTTCCTAACCAGCAAATGGTGCCATACTATGACACCTACACAGAATTTAGAAAAAAGCAGACCTCTTTATTCCCAATAACTTTCAAGGTTATTGGTCTGTGGTATTTCTCCAAAACAAACATGATACCATCTCAGACCACACAATTTTACCTTGAGAGAGAGGAGCAATAACATAAGCATTACATCTCTCTTTATTGCCCTGACCAAATCCAGCTAAAGGGACCTACCCTAAGTTATTCCACTTCACATGAAGCACCAATATCCAAGGAGGGCCCAACAACTGAACCAAACAAACCACTTCTGACCAGACATCTCCATTGGAAATTAGATGAACATAATGGAAATGACACAGTGATATGATAGCAATCTCACCATATTACCAATGTAACTATAATGATTTGAGGTACATCTAACTTCAATGTAACAGAATAACATATAAAATATAGTAAAAGAATCTAGATAAAATCTCCATGATTATACACAGCCAATCAAAATCAAATGAGAGTACAACATTAACATGAAATGTGTGCAAGTATAAAACAAAATTGAAAACTATACCAAAAAATCCCAACTTTTTTACAGTAAACAGGAAAACACAGAATTAATTCACCCAGAAGTGTATACCCCTTTACAAGCCCTTTTTTTTACAAAATGTATTGATTCTATAGTACAACACATGATAGCTATGCATTGGAAAACGTACAAGGTCTGGATATCCTAAGTCTACACAATTTATCATCACACAAAAGCTCTCAAAATCTGCTTCAGTCCTGGTTCTTTATCTAAACCTATGGCACCACTACAGGCATTGGCTTTAACCCCAATATACATATGAGTCTCCAACCATTTGTAAAACAGCTCTTGGAATATTAGGTGAGTAAATAATGCTACTTCTATTATATTTGTCAGATAGTGGGTACATGAAGAATTTGGAAAAAAGATAGCGAGCTATGGGAAACTTACTAGATAAGACTTTTGAACATAACAACACAAGAATTGTTATCTTCAAATAAAGGCCTCCTCCTCCCCTTCAGCCTTTCCTCTCCATCTCCAAAATTGGTGTCTTTAGCAATTCTTTGCGTTACTTATTATAAAAATCAGCAGACAGTAAAGTTCCCATAGCCTAAGACCTCATCATCCAGGAAACCTCTCAGTCCAGAATTCTTAAAAAAATTGTTTCAAATCCCTGCCTATGAGATATCACATACTACTCTGGGACAAATAAGTAGAGACTGGTGGCAAATTTAATCAAAAAACAAGTCCCTATGGAGTCACTGGCTTCAAAGACTAAAATAACATAATGAACACCATCATGTAAAATAAACTCATATGACTTCCTAACAAGCAAATGGTGCCATACCACGACACCTACATGGAATTTTGAAAAAAAAATATGTCTCTATTCCCAATACCTTCCTATGGAAAACTTACTAGATAAGACTTTTGAACATAACAACACAAGAATTGTTATCTTCAAATAAAGGCCTCCTCCTCCCCTTCAGCCTTGCCTCTCCATCTCAAAAATTGGTGTCTTTACCAATCTTTTGTGTCACTTATTGTAAATAGCAGCAAATACTAAAGTTCCTATAGCCTAGGACCTCATAATCCGGAAATCCAGTCAGTACAGAATTCTTAAAAAAATAGTTTCACACCCCTGGCTATCAGATATCACATACTACTCTGGTACACAGAAGTAGAGACTGGTGACAAATTTACCAAAACCAAGTCCCTGTGGAGTCACTGGTTTCAAAGACTAAAAAAACACAGTGAACACCATCACTAAAATCAAATCAGATGACTTCCTAACCAGCAAATGGCGCCATACTATGACACCTACACAGAATTTTGAAAAAAGCAGACCTCTTTATTCCCAATGCCTTTCAAGGTTATTGGTCTGTGGTATTTCTCCAAAACAAACATGATATCATCTCAGACCACACAATTTTACCTTGAGAGAGAGGAGCAATAACATAAGCATTACATCTCTCTTTATTGCCCTGACCAAATCCAGCTAAAGGGACCTACCCTAAGTTATTCCACTTCACATGAAGCACCAATATCCAAGGAGGGCCCCGCAACTGAACCAAACAAACCACTTCTGACCAGACATCTCCATTGGAAATTAGATGAACATAATGGAAATGACACAGTGATATGATAGCAATGTCACCATATTACCAATGTAACTATAATGATTTGAGGTATATCTAACTTCAATGTAACAGAATAACATATAAAATATAGTAAAAGAATCTAGATAAAATCTCCATGATTATACACAGCCAATCAAAATCAAATGAGAGTACAACATTAACATGAAATGTGTGCAAGTATAAAACAAAATTGAAAACTATACCAAAAAATCCCAACTTTTTTACAGTAAACAGGAAAACACAGAATTAATTCACCCAGAAGTGTAGACCCCTTTACAAGCCCTTTTTTTTACAAAATGTATTGATTCTATAGTACAACACATGATAGCTACGCATTGGAAAACGTACAAGGTCTGGATATCCTAAGTCTACACAATTTATCATCACAAAAAAGCTCTCAAAATCTGCTTCAGTCCTGGTTCTTTATCTAAACCTATGGCACCACTACAGGCATTAGCTTTAAGCCCAATATACATATGAGTCTCCAACCATTTGTAAAACAGCGCTTGGAATATTAGGTGAGTAAATAATGCTACTTCTATTATATTTGTCAGATAGTGGGTACATGAAGAATTTGGAAAAAAAGATAGCGAGCTATGGGAAACTAACTAGATAAGACTTTTGAACATAACAACACAAGAATTGTTATCTTCAAATAAAGGCCTCCTCCTCCCCTTCAGCCTTTCCTCTCCATCTCCAAAATTGGTGTCTTTAACAATTCTTTGCATTACTTATTATAAAAATCAGCAGACAGTAAAGTTCCAATAGCCTAAGACCTCATCATCCAGGAAACCAGTCAGTCCAGAATTCTTAAAAAAATAGTTTCAAATCCCTGCCTATGAGATATCACATACTACTCTGGGACAAATAAGTAGAGACTGGTGCCAAATTTAATTAAAAAACAAGTCCCTATGGAGTCACTGGCTTCAAAGACTAAAATAACATAATGAACACCATCATGTAAAATAAACTCATATGACTTCCTAACAAGCAAATGGTGCCATGCCACGACACCTACATGGAATTTAAAAAAAAAATATGTCTCTATTCCCAATACCTTCCTATGGGAAACTTACTAGATAAGACGTTTGAACATAACAACACAAGAATTGTTATCTTCCAATAAAGGCCTCCTCCTCCCCTCAGCCTTGCCTCTCCATCTCCAAAATTGGTGTCTTTACCAATCTTTTGTGTCACTTATTGTAAATAGCAGCAAATACTAAAGTTCCTATAGCCTAGGACCTCATAATCCGGAAATCCAGTCAGTACAGAATTCTTAAAAAAATAGTTTCAAACCCCTGGCTATCAGATATCACATACTACTCTGGTATACAGAAGTAGAGACTGGTGACAAATTTACCAAAACCAAGTCCCTGTGGAGTCACTGGTTTCAAAGACTAAAAAAACACAGTGAACACCATCACTAAAATCAAATCAGATGACTTCCTAACCAGCAAATGGTGCCATACTATGACACCTACACAGAATTTTGAAAAAAGCAGACCTCTTTATTCCCAATACCTTTCAAGGTTATTGGTCTGTGGTATTTCTACAAAACAAACCTGATACCATCTCAGACCACACAATTTTACCTTGAGAGAGAGGAGCAATAACATAAGCATTACATCTCTCTTTATTGCCCTGATCAAATCCAGCTAAAGGGACCTAACCTAAGTTATTCCACTTCACATGAAGCACCAATATCCAAGGAGGGCCCAGCAACTGAACCAAACAAACCACTTCTGACCAGACATCTCCATTGGAAATTAGATGAGCATAATGGAAATGACACAGTGATATGATAGCAATCTCACCATATTACCAATGTAACTATAATGATTTGAGGTACATCTATATTCAATGTAACAGAATAACATATAAAATATAGTAAAAGAATCTAGATAAAATCTCCATGATTATACACAGCCAATCAAAATCAAATGAGAGTACAACATTAACATGAAATGTGTGCAAGTATAAAACAAAATTGAAAACTATACCAAAAAATCCCAACTTTTTTACAATAAACAGGAAAACACTGAATTAATTCACCCAGAAGTGTATACCCCTTTACAAGCACTTTTTTTTCCCAAAATGTATTGATTCTATAGTACAACACATGATAGCTACGCATTGGAAAACGTACAAGGTCTGCATATCCTAAGTCTACACAATTTATCATCACACAAAAGCTCTCAAACTCTGCTTCAGTCCTGGTTCTTTATCTAAACCTATGGCACCACTACAGGCATTGGCTTTAAGCCCAATATACATATGAGTCTCCAACCATTTGTAAAACAGCTCTTGGAATATTAGGTGAGTAAATAATGCTACTTCTATTATATTTGTCAGATAGTGGGTACATGAAGAATTTGGAAAAAAAGATAGCGAGCTATGGGAAACTTACTAGATAAGACTTTTGAACATAACAACACAAGAATTGTTATCTTCAAATAAAGGCCTCCTCCTCCCCTTCAGCCTTGCCTCTCCATCTCCAAAATTGGTGTCTTTACCAATCTTATGTGTCACTTATTGTAAATAGCAGGAAAATCTAAAGTTCCTATAGCCTAGGACCTCATAATCCGGAAATCCAGTCAGTACAGAATTCTTAAAAAAATAGTTTCAAACCCCTGGCTATCAGATATCACATACTACTCTGGTACACAGAAGTAGAGACTGGTGACAAATTTACCAAAACCAAGTCCCTGTGGAGTCACTGGTTTCAAAGACTAAAAAAACATAGTGAACACCATCACTAAAATCAAATCAGATGACTTCCTAACCAGCAAATGGCGCCATACTATGACACCTACACAGAATTTTGAAAAAAGCAGGCCTCTTTATTCCCAATACTTTTCAAGGTTATTGGTCTGTGGTATTTCTCCAAAACAAACATGATACCATCTGAGACCACACAATTTTACCTTGAGAGAGAGAGAGGAGCAATAACATAAGCATTACATCTCTCTTTATTGCCCTGACCAAATCCAGCTAAAGGGACCTACCCTAAGTTATTCCACTTCACATGAAGCACCAATATCCAAGGAGGGCCCAGCAACTGAACCAAACAAACCACTTCTGACCAGACATCTCCATTGGAAATTAGATGAACATAATGGAAATGACACAGTGATATGATAGCAATCTCATCATATTACCAATGTAACTATAATAATTTGAGGTACATCTAACTTCAATGTAACAGAATAACATATAAAATATAGTAAAATAATCTAGATAAAATCTCCATGATTATACACAGCCAATCAAAATCAAATCAGAGTACAACATTAACATGAAATGTGTGCAAGTATAAAACAAAATTGAAAACTATACCAAAAAATGTCCAACTTTTTTACAATAAACAGGAAAACACAGAATTAATTCACCCAGAAGTGTATACCACTTTACTAGTACTTTTTTTTTACAAAATTTATTGATTCTATAGTACAACACATGATAGCTACGCATTGGAAAACGTACAAGGTCTGGATATCCTAAGTCTACACAATTTATCATCACACAAAAGCTCTCAAAATCTGCTTCAGTCCTGGTTCTTTATCTAAACCTATGGCACCACTACAGGCATTGGCTTTAAGCCCAATATACATATGAGTATCAAACCATTTGTAAAACAGCTCTTTGAATATTAGGTGAGGAAATAGTGCTACTTCTATTATATTTGTCAGATAGTGGGTACAAGAAGAATTTGGAAAAAAAGATAGCGAGCTATGGGAAACTTACTAGATAAGACTTTTGAACATAACAACACAAGAATTGTTATCTTCAAATAAAGGCCTCCTCCTCCCCTTCAGCCTTTCCTCTCCATCTCCAAAATTGGTGTCTTTACCAATTCTTTGCGTTACTTATTATAAAAATCAGCAGACAGTAAAGTTCCCATAGCCTAAGACCTCATCATCAAGGAAACCAGTCAGTCCAGAATTCTTAAAAAAATAGTTTCAAATCCCTGCCTATGAGATATCACATACTACTCTGGAACAAATAAGTAGAGACTGGTGGCAAATTTAATCAAAAAACAAGTCCCTATGGAGTCACTGGCTTCAAAGACTAAAATAACATAATGAACACCATCATGTAAAATAAACTCATATGACTTCCTAACAAGCAAATGGTGCCATACCACGACACCTACATGGAATTTTGAAAATAAAAAAAAGTGTCTCCATTCCCAATACCTTCCTATGGGAAACTTACTAGATAAGACTTTTGAACATAACAACACAAGAATTGTTATCTTCAAATAAAGGCCTCCTCCTCCCCTTCAGCCTTGCCTCTCCATCTCCAAAATTGGTGTCTTTACCAATCTTATGTGTCACTTATTGTAAATAGCAGCAAATACTAAAGTTCCTATAGCCTAGGACCTCATAATCCGGAAATCCAGTCAGTACAGAATTCTTAAAAAAATAGTTTCAAACCCCTGGCTATCAGATATCACATACTACTCTGGTACACAGAAGTAGAGACTGGTGACAAATTTACCAAAACCAAGTCCCTGTGGAGTCACTGGTTTCAAAGACTAAAAAAACACAGTGAACACCATCACTAAAATCAAATCAGATGACTTCCTAACCAGCAAGTGGCGCCATACTATGACACCTACACAGAATTTTGAAAAAAGCAGACCTCTTTATTCCCAATACCTTTCAAGGTTATTGGTCTGTGGTATTTCTCCAAAACAAACATGATACCATCTCAGACCACACAATTTTACCTTCAGAGAGAGGAGCAATAACATAAGCATTACATCTCTCTTTATTGCCCTGACCAAATTCAGCTAAAGGGACCTACCCTAAGTTATTCCACTTCACATGAAGCACCAATATCCAAGGAGGGCCCAGCAACTGAACCAAACAAACCACTTCTGACCAGACATCTCCATTGGAAATTAGATGAACATAATGGAAATGACACAGTGATATGATAGCAATCTCACCATATTACCAATGTAACTATAATGATTTGAGGTACATCTAACTTCAATGTAACAGAATAACATATAAAATATAGTAAAAGAATCTAGATAAAATCTCCATGATTATACACAGCCAATCAAAATCAAATGAGAGTACAACATTAACATGAAATGTGTGCAAGTATAAAACAAAATTGAAAACTATACCAAAAAATCCCAACTTTTTTACAATAAACAGGAAAACACTGAATTAATTCACCCAGAAGTGTATACCCCTTTACAAGCACTTTTTTTTCCCAAAATGTATTGATTCTATAGTACAACACATGATAGCTACGCATTGGAAAACGTACAAGGTCTGCATATCCTAAGTCTACACAATTTATCATCACACAAAAGCTCTCAAACTCTGCTTCAGTCCTGGTTCTTTATCTAAACCTATGGCACCACTACAGGCATTGGCTTTAAGCCCAATATACATATGAGTCTCCAACCATTTGTAAAACAGCTCTTGGAATATTAGGTGAGTAAATAATGCTACTTCTATTATATTTGTCAGATAGTGGGTACATGAAGAATTTGGAAAAAAAGATAGCGAGCTATGGGAAACTTACTAGATAAGACTTTTGAACATAACAACACAAGAATTGTTATCTTCAAATAAAGGCCTCCTCCTCCCCTTCAGCCTTGCCTCTCCATCTCCAAAATTGGTGTCTTTACCAATCTTATGTGTCACTTATTGTAAATAGCAGGAAAATCTAAAGTTCCTATAGCCTAGGACCTCATAATCCGGAAATCCAGTCAGTACAGAATTCTTAAAAAAATAGTTTCAAACCCCTGGCTATCAGATATCACATACTACTCTGGTACACAGAAGTAGAGACTGGTGACAAATTTACCAAAACCAAGTCCCTGTGGAGTCACTGGTTTCAAAGACTAAAAAAACATAGTGAACACCATCACTAAAATCAAATCAGATGACTTCCTAACCAGCAAATGGCGCCATACTATGACACCTACACAGAATTTTGAAAAAAGCAGGCCTCTTTATTCCCAATACTTTTCAAGGTTATTGGTCTGTGGTATTTCTCCAAAACAAACATGATACCATCTGAGACCACACAATTTTACCTTGAGAGAGAGAGGAGCAATAACATAAGCATTACATCTCTCTTTATTGCCCTGACCAAATCCAGCTAAAGGGACCTACCCTAAGTTATTCCACTTCACATGAAGCACCAATATCCAAGGAGGGCCCAGCAACTGAACCAAACAAACCACTTCTGACCAGACATCTCCATTGGAAATTAGATGAACATAATGGAAATGACACAGTGATATGATAGCAATCTCATCATATTACCAATGTAACTATAATAATTTGAGGTACATCTAACTTCAATGTAACAGAATAACATATAAAATATAGTAAAATAATCTAGATAAAATCTCCATGATTATACACAGCCAATCAAAATCAAATCAGAGTACAACATTAACATGAAATGTGTGCAAGTATAAAACAAAATTGAAAACTATACCAAAAAATGTCCAACTTTTTTACAATAAACAGGAAAACACAGAATTAATTCACCCAGAAGTGTATACCCCTTTACTAGTACTTTTTTTTTACAAAATTTATTGATTCTATAGTACAACACATGATAGCTACGCATTGGAAAACGTACAAGGTCTGGATATCCTAAGTCTACACAATTTATCATCACACAAAAGCTCTCAAAATCTGCTTCAGTCCTGGTTCTTTATCTAAACCTATGGCACCACTACAGGCATTGGCTTTAAGCCCAATATACATATGAGTATCAAACCATTTGTAAAACAGCTCTTTGAATATTAGGTGAGGAAATAATGCTACTTCTATTATATTTGTCAGATAGTGGGTACAAGAAGAATTTGGAAAAAAAGATAGCGAGCTATGGGAAACTTACTAGATAAGACTTTTGAACATAACAACACAAGAATTGTTATCTTCAAATAAAGGCCTCCTCCTCCCCTTCAGCCTTTCCTCTCCATCTCCAAAATTGGTGTCTTTACCAATTCTTTGCGTTACTTATTATAAAAATCAGCAGACAGTAAAGTTCCCATAGCCTAAGACCTCATCATCAAGGAAACCAGTCAGTCCAGAATTCTTAAAAAAATAGTTTCAAATCCCTGCCTATGAGATATCACATACTA
This sequence comes from Rhinoderma darwinii, assembly GCF_050947455.1. Taxonomy (NCBI): domain Eukaryota; kingdom Metazoa; phylum Chordata; class Amphibia; order Anura; family Rhinodermatidae; genus Rhinoderma; species Rhinoderma darwinii. Next base: position 292,342 of record NW_027461681.1, on the reverse strand, counting down.
CTCTGGAACAAATAAGTAGAGACTGGTGGCAAATTTAATCAAAAAACAAGTCCCTATGGAGTCACTGGCTTCAAAGACTAAAATAACATAATGAACACCATCATGTAAAATAAACTCATATGACTTCCTAACAAGCAAATGGTGCCATACCACGACACCTACATGGAATTTTGAAAATAAAAAAAAGTGTCTCCATTCCCAATACCTTCCTATGGGAAACTTACTAGATAAGACTTTTGAACATAACAACACAAGAATTGTTATCTTCAAATAAAGGCCTCCTCCTCCCCTTCAGCCTTGCCTCTCCATCTCCAAAATTGGTGTCTTTACCAATCTTATGTGTCACTTATTGTAAATAGCAGCAAATACTAAAGTTCCTATAGCCTAGGACCTCATAATCCGGAAATCCAGTCAGTACAGAATTCTTAAAAAAATAGTTTCAAACCCCTGGCTATCAGATATCACATACTACTCTGGTACACAGAAGTAGAGACTGGTGACAAATTTACCAAAACCAAGTCCCTGTGGAGTCACTGGTTTCAAAGACTAAAAAAACACAGTGAACACCATCACTAAAATCAAATCAGATGACTTCCTAACCAGCAAGTGGCGCCATACTATGACACCTACACAGAATTTTGAAAAAAGCAGACCTCTTTATTCCCAATACCTTTCAAGGTTATTGGTCTGTGGTATTTCTCCAAAACAAACATGATACCATCTCAGACCACACAATTTTACCTTCAGAGAGAGGAGCAATAACATAAGCATTACATCTCTCTTTATTGCCCTGACCAAATTCAGCTAAAGGGACCTACCCTAAGTTATTCCACTTCACATGAAGCACCAATATCCAAGGAGGGCCCAGCAACTGAACCAAACAAACCACTTCTGACCAGACATCTCCATTGGAAATTAGATGAACATAATGGAAATGACACAGTGATATGATAGCAATCTCACCATATTACCAATGTAACTATAATGATTTGAGGTACATCTAACTTCAATGTAACAGAATAACATATAAAATATAGTAAAAGAATCTAGATAAAATCTCCATGATTATACACAGCCAATCAAAATCAAATGAGAGTACAACATTAACATGAAATGTGTGTAAGTATAAAACAAAATTGAAAACTATATAAAAAAATCCCAACTTTTTTACAGTAAACAGGAAAACACAGAATTAATTCACCCAGAAGTGTATACCCCTTTACAAGCACTTTTTTTTACAAAATGTATTGATTCTATAGTACAACACATGATAGCTATGCATTGGAAAACGTACAAGGTCTGGATATCCTAAGTCTACACAATTTATCATCACACAAAAGCTCTCAAAATCTGCTTCAGTCCTGGTTCTTTATCTAAACCTATGGCACCACTACAGGCATTGGCTTTAAGCCCAATATACATATGAGTCTCCATCCATTTGTAAAACAGCTTTTGGAATATTAGGTGAGTAAATAATGCTACTTCTATTATATTTGTCAGATAGTGGGTACATGAAGAATTTGGAAAAAAAGATAGCGAGCTATGGGAAACTTACTAGATAAGACTTTTGAACATAACAACACAAGAATTGTTATCTTCAAATAAAGGCCTCCTCCTCCCCTTCAGCCTTTCCTCTCCATCTCCAAAATTGGTGTCTTTACTAATTCTTTGTGTTACTTATTATAAAAATCAGCAGACAGTAAAGTTCCCATAGCCTAAGACCTCATCATCCAGGAAACCAGTCAGTCCAGAATTCATAAAAAAAATAGTTTCAAATCCCTGCCTATGAGATATCACATACTACTCTGGGACAAATAAGTAGAGACTGGTGGCAAATTTAATCAAAAAACTAGTCCCATGGAGTCACTGGCTTCAAAGACTAAAATAACATAATGAACACCATCACTAAAATCAAATCAGGTGACTTCCTAACCAGCAAATGGCGCCATACTATGACACCTACACAGAATTTTGAAAAAAGCAGACCTCTTTATTCCCAATACTTTTCAAGGTTATTGGTCTGTGGTATTTCTCCAAAACAAACATGATACCATCTGAGACCACACAATTTTACCTTGAGAGAGAGAGGAGCAATAACATAAGCATTACATCTCTCTTTATTGCCCTGACCAAATCCAGCTAAAGGGACCTACCCTAAGTTATTCCACTTCACATGAAGCACCAATATCCAAGGAGGGCCCAGCAACTGAACCAAACAAACCACTTCTGACCAGACATCTCCATTGGAAATTAGATGAACATAATGGAAATGACACAGTGATATGATAGCAATCTCACCATATTACCAATGTAACTATAATAATTTGAGGTACATCTAACTTCAATGTAACAGAATAACATATAAAATATAGTAAAATAATCTAGATAAAATCTCCATGATTATACACAGCCAATCAAAATTAAATGAGAGTACAACATTAACATGAAATGTGTGCAAGTATAAAACAAAATTGAAAACTATACCAAAAAATGTCCAACTTTTTTACAATAAACAGGAAAACACAGAATTAATTCACCCAGAAGTGTATACCCCTTTACTAGTACTTTTTTTTTACAAAATGTATTGATTCTATAGTACAACACATGATAGCTACGCATTGGAAAACGTACAAGGTCTGGATATCCTAAGTCTACACAATTTATCATCACACAAAAGCTCTCAAAATCTGCTTCAGTCCTGGTTCTTTATCTAAACCTATGGCTTTAAGCCCAATATACATATGAGTCTCCAACCATTTGTAAAACAGCTTTTGGTATATTAGGTGAGTAAATAATGCTACTTCTATTATATTTGTCAGATAGTGGGTACATGAAAAATTTGGAAAAAAAGATAGCCAGCTATGGGAAACTTACTAGATAAGACTTTTGAACATAACAACACAAGAATAGTTATCTTCAAATAAAGGCCTCCTTCTCCCCTTCAGCCTTTCCTCTCCGTCTCCAAAATTGGTGTCTTTACCAAATCTTTGCGTTACTTATTATAAAAATCAGCAGACAGTAAAGTTCCCATAGCCTAAGACCTCATCATCCAGGAAACCAGTCAGTCCAGAATTCTTAAAAAAATAGTTTCAAATCCCTGCCTATGAGATATCACATACTACTCTGGGACAAATAAGTAGAGACTGGTGGCAAATTTAATCAAAAAACACGTCCCTATGGAGTCACTGGCTTCAAAGACTAAAATAACATAATGAACACCATCATGTAAAATAAACTCATATGACTTCCTAACAAGCAAATGGTGCCATACCAAGACACCTACATGGAATTTTGAAAAACAAATATGTCTCTATTCCCAATACCTTCCTATGGGAAACTTACTAGATAAGACTTTTGAACATAACAACACAAGAATTGTTATCTTCAAATAAAGGCCTCCTCCTCCCCTTCAGCCTTGCCTCTCCATCTCCAAAATTGGTGTCTTTACCAATCTTATGTGTCACTTATTGTAAATAGCAGCAAATACTAAAGTTCCTATAGCCTAGGACCTCATAATCCGGAAATCCAGTCAGTACAGAATTCTTAAAAGAATAGTTTCAAACCCCTGGCTATCAGATATCACATACTACTCTGGTACACAGAAGTAGAGACTGGTGACAAATTTACCAAAACCAAGTCCCTGTGGAGTCACTGGTTTCAAAGACTAAAAAAACACAGTGAACACCATCGCTAAAATCAAATCAGATGACTTCCTAACCAGCAAATGGCGCCATACTATGACACCTACACAGAATTTTGAAAAAAGCAGGCCTCTTTATTCCCAATACTTTTCAAGGTTATTGGTCTGTGGTATTTCTCCAAAACAAACATGATACCATCTGAGACCACACAATTTTACCTTGAGAGAGAGAGGAGCAATAACATAAGCATTACATCTCTCTTTATTGCCCTGACCAAATCCAGCTAAAGGGACCTACCCTAAGTTATTCCACTTCACATGAAGCACCAATATCCAAGGAGGGCCCAGCAACTGAACCAAACAAACCACTTCTGACCAGACATCTCCATTGGAAATTAGATGAACATAATGGAAATGACACAGTGATATGATAGCAATCTCATCATATTACCAATGTAACTATAATAATTTGAGGTACATCTAACTTCAATGTAACAGAATAACATATAAAATATAGTAAAATAATCTAGATAAAATCTCCATGATTATACACAGCCAATCAAAATCAAATCAGAGTACAACATTAACATGAAATGTGTGCAAGTATAAAACAAAATTGAAAACTATACCAAAAAATGTCCAACTTTTTTACAATAAACAGGAAAACACAGAATTAATTCACCCAGAAGTGTATACCCCTTTACTAGTACTTTTTTTTTACAAAATTTATTGATTCTATAGTACAACACATGATAGCTACGCATTGGAAAACGTACAAGGTCTGGATATCCTAAGTCTACACAATTTATCATCACACAAAAGCTCTCAAAATCTGCTTCAGTCCTGGTTCTTTATCTAAACCTATGGCACCACTACAGGCATTGGCTTTAAGCCCAATATACATATGAGTATCAAACCATTTGTAAAACAGCTCTTTGAATATTAGGTGAGTAAATAATGCTACTTCTATTATATTTGTCAGATAGTGGGTACAAGAAGAATTTGGAAAAAAAGATAGCGAGCTATGGGAAACTTACTAGATAAGACTTTTGAACATAACAACACAAGAATTGTTATCTTCAAATAAAGGCCTCCTCCTCCCCTTCAGCCTTTCCTCTCCATCTCCAAAATTGGTGTCTTTACCAATTCTTTGCATTACTTATTATAAAAATCAGCAGACAGTAAAGTTCCCATAGCCTAAGACCTCATCATCAAGGAAACCAGTCAGTCCAGAATTCTTAAAAAAATAGTTTCAAATCCCTGCCTATGAGATATCACATACTACTCTGGAACAAATAAGTAGAGACTGGTGGCAAATTTAATCAAAAAACAAGTCCCTATGGAGTCACTGGCTTCAAAGACTAAAATAACATAATGAACACCATCATGTAAAATAAACTCATATGACTTCCTAACAAGCAAATGGTGCCATACCACGACACCTACATGGAATTTTGAAAATAAAAAAAAGTGTCTCCATTCCCAATACCTTCCTATGGGAAACTTACTAGATAAGACTTTTGAACATAACAACACAAGAATTGTTATCTTCAAATAAAGGCCTCCTCCTCCCCTTCAGCCTTGCCTCTCCATCTCCAAAATTGGTGTCTTTACCAATCTTATGTGTCACTTATTGTAAATAGCAGCAAATACTAAAGTTCCTATAGCCTAGGACCTCATAATCCGGAAATCCAGTCAGTACAGAATTCTTAAAAAAATAGTTTCAAACCCCTGGCTATCAGATATCACATACTACTCTGGTACACAGAAGTAGAGACTGGTGACAAATTTACCAAAACCAAGTCCCTGTGGAGTCACTGGTTTCAAAGACTAAAAAAACACAGTGAACACCATCACTAAAATCAAATCAGATGACTTCCTAACCAGCAAGTGGCGCCATACTATGACACCTACACAGAATTTTGAAAAAAGCAGACCTCTTTATTCCCAATACCTTTCAAGGTCATTGGTCTGTGGTATTTCTCCAAAACAAACATGATACCATCTCAGACCACACAATTTTACCTTCAGAGAGAGGAGCAATAACATAAGCATTACATCTCTCTTTATTGCCCTGACCAAATTCAGCTAATGGGACCTACCCTAAGTTATTCCACTTCACATGAAGCACCAATATCCAAGGAGGGCCCAGCAACTGAACCAAACAAACCACTTCTGACCAGACATCTCCATTGGAAATTAGATGAACATAATGGAAATGACACAGTGATATGATAGCAATCTCACCATATTACCAATGTAACTATAATGATTTGAGGTACATCTAACTTCAATGTAACAGAATAACATATAAAATATAGTAAAAGAATCTAGATAAAATCTCCATGATTATACACAGCCAATCAAAATCAAATGAGAGTACAACATTAACATGAAATGTGTGTAAGTATAAAACAAAATTGAAAACTATATCAAAAAATCCCAACTTTTTTACAGTAAACAGGAAAACACAGAATTAATTCACCCAGAAGTGTATACCCCTTTACAAGCACTTTTTTTTACAAAATGTATTGATTCTATAGTACAACACATGATAGCTATGCATTGGAAAACGTACAAGGTCTGGATATCCTAAGTCTACACAATTTATCATCACACAAAAGCTCTCAAAATCTGCTTCAGTCCTGGTTCTTTATCTAAACCTATGGCACCACTACAGGCATTGGCTTTAAGCCCAATATACATATGAGTCTCCATCCATTTGTAAAACAGCTTTTGGAATATTAGGTGAGTAAATAATGCTACTTCTATTATATTTGTCAGATAGTGGGTACATGAAGAATTTGGAAAAAAAGATAGCGAGCTATGGGAAACTTACTAGATAAGACTTTTGAACATAACAACACAAGAATTGTTATCTTCAAATAAAGGCCTCCTCCTCCCCTTCAGCCTTTCCTCTCCATCTCCAAAATTGGTGTCTTTACTAATTCTTTGTGTTACTTATTATAAAAATCAGCAGACAGTAAAGTTCCCATAGCCTAAGACCTCATCATCCAGGAAACCAGTCAGTCCAGAATTCATAAAAAAAATAGTTTCAAATCCCTGCCTATGAGATATCACATACTACTCTGGGACAAATAAGTAGAGACTGGTGGCAAATTTAATCAAAAAACTAGTCCCATGGAGTCACTGGCTTCAAAGACTAAAATAACATAATGAACACCATCACTAAAATCAAATCAGGTGACTTCCTAACCAGCAAATGGCGCCATACTATGACACCTACACAGAATTTTGAAAAAAGCAGACCTCTTTATTCCCAATACTTTTCAAGGTTATTGGTCTGTGGTATTTCTCCAAAACAAACATGATACCATCTGAGACCACACAATTTTACCTTGAGAGAGAGAGGAGCAATAACATAAGCATTACATCTCTCTTTATTGCCCTGACCAAATCCAGCTAAAGGGACCTACCCTAAGTTATTCCACTTCACATGAAGCACCAATATCCAAGGAGGGCCCAGCAACTGAACCAAACAAACCACTTCTGACCAGACATCTCCATTGGAAATTAGATGAACATAATGGAAATGACACAGTGATCTGATAGCAATCTCACCATATTACCAATGTAACTATAATAATTTGAGGTACATCTAACTTCAATGTAACAGAATAACATATAAAATATAGTAAAATAATCTAGATAAAATCTCCATGATTATACACAGCCAATCAAAATTAAATGAGAGTACAACATTAACATGAAATGTGTGCAAGTATAAAACAAAATTGAAAACTATACCAAAAAATGTCCAACTTTTTTACAATAAACAGGAAAACACAGAATTAATTCACCCAGAAGTGTATACCCCTTTACTAGTACTTTTTTTTTACAAAATGTATTGATTCTATAGTACAACACATGATAGCTACGCATTGGAAAACGTACAAGGTCTGGATATCCTAAGTCTACACAATTTATCATCACACAAAAGCTCTCAAAATCTGCTTCAGTCCTGGTTCTTTATCTAAACCTATGGCACCACTACAGGCATTGGCTTTAAGCCCAATATACATATGAGTCTCCAACCATTTGTAAAACAGCTTTTGGTATATTAGGTGAGTAAATAATGCTACTTCTATTATATTTGTCAGATAGTGGGTACATGAAAAATTTGGAAAAAAAGATAGCCAGCTATGGGAAACTTACTAGATAAGACTTTTGAACATAACAACACAAGAATAGTTATCTTCAAATAAAGGCCTCCTCCTCCCCTTCAGCCTTTCCTCTCCGTCTCCAAAATTGGTGTCTTTACCAAATCTTTGCGTTACTTATTATAAAAATCAGCAGACAGTAAAGTTCCCATAGCCTAAGACCTCATCATCCAGGAAACCAGTCAGTCCAGAATTCTTAAAAAAATAGTTTCAAATCCCTGCCTATGAGATATCACATACTACTCTGGGACAAATAAGTAGAGACTGGTGGCAAATTTAATCAAAAAACACGTCCCTATGGAGTCACTGGCTTCAAAGACTAAAATAACATAATGAACACCATCATGTAAAATAAACTCATATGACTTCCTAACAAGCAAATGGTGCCATACCAAGACACCTACATGGAATTTTGAAAAACAAATATGTCTCTATTCCCAATACCTTCCTATGGGAAACTTACTAGATAAGACTTTTGAACATAACAACACAAGAATTGTTATCTTCAAATAAAGGCCTCCTCCTCCCCTTCAGCCTTGCCTCTCCATCTCCAAAATTGGTGTCTTTACCAATCTTATGTGTCACTTATTGTAAATAGCAGCAAATACTAAAGTTCCTATAGCCTAGGACCTCATAATCCGGAAATCCAGTCAGTACAGAATTCTTAAAAGAATAGTTTCAAACCCCTGGCTATCAGATATCACATACTACTCTGGTACACAGAAGTAGAGACTGGTGACAAATTTACCAAAACCAAGTCCCTGTGGAGTCACTGGTTTCAAAGACTAAAAAAACACAGTGAACACCATCGCTAAAATCAAATCAGATGACTTCCTAACCAGCAAATGGCGCCATACTATGACACCTACACAGAATTTTGAAAAAAGCAGACCTCTTTATGCCCAATACCTTTCAAGGTTATTGGTCTGTGGTATTTCTCCAAAACAAACATGATACCATCTCAGACCACACAATTTTACCTTGAGAGAGAGGAGCAATAACATAAGCATTACATCTCTCTTTATTGCCCTGACCAAATCCAGCTAAAGGGACCTACCCTAAGTTATTCCACTTCACATGAAGCACCAATATCCAAGGAGGGCCCAGCAACTGAACCAAACAAACCACTTCTGACCAGACATCTCCATTGGAAATTAGATGAACATAATGGAAATGACACAGTGATATGATAGCAATCTCACCATATTACCAATGTAACTATAATGATTTGAGGTACATCTAACTTCAATGTAACAGAATAACATATAAAATATAGTAAAAGAATCTAGATAAAATCTTCATGATTATACACAGCCAATCAAAATCAAATGAGAGTGCAACATTTACATGAAATGTGTGTAAGTATAAAACAAAATTGAAAACTATACCAAAAAATCCCAACTTTTTTACAGTAAACAGGAAAACACAGAATTAATTCACCCAGAAGTGTATACCCCTTTACAAGCACTTTTTTTTACAAAATGTATTGATTCTATAGTACAACACATGATAGCTACGCATTGGAAAACGTACAAGGTCTGGATATCCTAAGTCTACACAATTTATCATCACACAAAAGCTCTCAAAATCTGCTTCAGTCCTGGTTCTTTATCTAAACATATGGCACCACTACAGGCATTGGCTTAAGCCCAATATACATATGAGTCTCCAACCATTTGTAAAACAGCTTTTGGTATATTAGGTGAGTAAATAATGCTACTTCTATTATATTTGTCAGATAGTGGGTACATGAAGAATTTGGAAAAAAAGATAGCGACCTATGGGAAACTTACTAGATAAGACTTTTGAACATAACAACACAAGAATTGTTATCTTCAAATAAAGGCCTCCTCCTCCCCTTCAGCCTTTCCTCTCCATCTCCAAAATTGGTGTTTTTACCAATTTTTTGCGTTACTTATTATAAAAATCAGCAGACAGTAAAGTTCCCATAGCCTAAGACCTCATCATCCAGGAAACCAGTCAGTCCAGAATTCTTAAAAAAATAGTTTCAAATCCCTGCCTATGAGATATCACATACTACTTTGGGACAAATAAGTAGAGACTGGTGGCAAATTTAATCAAAAAACAAGTCCCTATGGAGTCACTGGCTTCAAAGACTAAAATAACATAATGAACACAATCATGTAAAATAAACTCATATGACTTCCTAACAAGCAAATGGTGCCATACCATGACACCTACATGGAATTTTGAAAAAAAAATATGTCTCCATTCCCAATACCTTCCTATGGGAAACTTACTAGATAAGACTTTTGAACATAACAACACAAGAATTGTTATGTTCAAATAAAGGCCTCCTCCTCCCCTTCAGCCTTTCCTCTCCATCTCCAAAATTGGTGTCTTTACCAATCTTTTGTGTCACTTATTGTAAATAGCAGCAAATACTAAAGTTCCTATAGCCTAGGACCTCATAATCCGGAAATCCAGTCAGTACAGAATTCTTAAAAAAATAGTTTCAAACCCCTGGCTATCAGATATCACAATACTACTCTGGTACACAGAAGTAGAGACTGGTGACAAATTTACCAAAACCAAGTCCCTGTGGAGTCACTGGTTTCAAAGACTAAAAAAATACAGTGAACACCATCACTAAAATCAAATCAGATGACTTCCTAACCAGCAAATGGTGCCATACTATGACACCTGCACAGAATTTTGAAAAAAGCACACCTCTTTATTCGCAATACCTTTCAAGGTTATTGGTCTGTAGTATTTCTCCAAAACAAACATGATACCATCTCAGACCACACAATTTTACCTTGAGAGAGAGGAGCAATAACATAAGCATTACATCTCTCTTTATTGCCCTGATCAAATCCAGCTAAAGGGACCTACCCTAAGTTATTCCACTTCACATGAAGCACCAATATCCAAGGAGGGCCCAGCAACTGAACCAAACAAACCACTTCTGACCAGACATCTCTATTGGAAATTAGATGAATATAATGGAAATGACACAGTGATATGATAGCAATCTCACCATATTACCAATGTAACTATAATGATTTGAGGTACATCTAACTTCAATGTAACAGAATAACATATAAAATATAGTAAAATAATCTAGATTAAATCTCCATGATTATACACAGCCAATCAAAATCAAATGAGAGTACAACATTAACATGAAATGTGTGCAAGTATATAACAAAATTGAAAACTATACCAACAAATCCCAACTTTTTTACAATAAACAGGAAAACACAGAATTAATTCACCCAGAAGTGTATACCCATTTACAAGCACTTTTTTTTTTACAAAATGTATTGATTCTATAGTACAACACATGATAGCTATGCATTGGAAAACGTACAAGGTCTGGATATCCTAAGTCTACACAATTTATCATCACACAAAAGCTCTCAAAATCTGCTTCAGTCATGGTTCTTTATCTAAACCTATGGCACCACTACAGGCATTGGCTTTAAGCCCAATATACATATGAGTCTCCAACCATTTGTAAAACAGCTCTTGGAATATTAGGTGAGTAAATAATGCTACTTCTATTATATTTGTCAGATAGTGGGTACATGAAGAATTTGGAAAAAAAGATAGCGAGCTATGGGAAACTTACTAGATAAGACTTTTGAACATAACAACACAAGAATTGTTATCTTCAAATAAAGGCCTCCTCCTCCCCATCAGCCTTTCCTCTCCATCTCCAAAATTGGTGTCTTTACCAATTCTTTGCGTTACTTATTATAAAAATCAGCAGACAGTAAAGTTCCCATAGCCTAAGACCTCATCATCCAGGAAACCAGTCAGTCCAGAATTCTTAAAAAAATAGTTTCAAATCCCTGCCTATGAGATATCACATACTACTCTGGGACAAATAAGTAGAGACTGGTGGCAAATTTAATCAAAAAACAAGTCCCTATGGAGTCACTGGCTTCAAAGACTAAAATAACATAATGAACACAATCATGTAAAATAAACTCATATGACTTCCTAACAAGCAAATGGTGCCATACCATGACACCTACATGGAATTTTGAAAAAAAAAATATGTCTCCATTCCCAATACCTTCCTATGGGAAACTTACTAGATAAGACTTTTGAACATAACAACACAAGAATTGTTATGTTCAAATAAAGGCCTCCTCCTCCCCTTCAGCCTTTCCTCTCCATCTCCAAAATTGGTGTCTTTACCAATCTTTTGTGTCACTTATTGTAAATAGCAGCAAATACTAAAGTTCCTATAGCCTAGGACCTCATAATCCGGAAATCCAGTCAGTACAGAATTCTTAAAAAAATAGTTTCAAACCCCTGGCTATCAGATATCACATACTACTCTGGTACACAGAAGTAGAGACTGGTGACAAATTTACCAAAACCAAGTCCCTGTGGAGTCACTGGTTTCAAAGACTAAAAAAACACAGTGAACACCATCACTAAAATCAAATCAGGTGACTTCCTAACCAGCAAATGGCGCCATACTATGACACCTACACAGAATTTTGAAAAAAGCAGACCTCTTTATTCCCAATACCTTTAAGGTTATTGGTATGTGGTATTTCTACAAAACAAACCTGATACCATCTCAGACCACACAATTTTACCTTGAGAGAGAGGAGCAATAACATAAGCATTACATCTCTCTTTATTGCCCTGATCAAATCCAGCTAAAGGGACCTACCCTAAGTTATTCCACTTCACATGAAGCACCAATATCCAAGGAGGGCCCAGCAACTGAACCAAACAAACCACTTCTGACCAGACATCTGCATTGGAAATTAGATGAACATAATGGAAATGACACAGTGATATGATAGCAATCTCACCATATTACCAATGTAACTATAATGATTTGAGGTACATCTAACTTCAATGTAACAGAATAACATATAAAACATAGTAAAAGAATCTAGATAAAATCTCCATGATTATACACAGCCAATCAAAATCAAATGAGAGTACAACATTATCATGAAATGTGTGCAAGTATAAAACAAAATTGAAAACGATACCAAAAAATCCCAACTTTTTTACAGTAAACAGGAAAACACAGAATTAATTCACCCAGAAGTGTATACCCCTTTACAAGCACTTTTTTTTTTACAAAATGTATTGATTCTATAGTACAACACATGATAGCTACGCATTGGAAAACGTACAAGGTCTGGATATCCTAAGTCTACACAATTTATCATCACACAAAAGCTCTCAAAATCTGCTTCAGTCCTGGTTCTTTATCTAAACCTATGGCACCACTACAGGCATTGGCTTTAAGCCCAATATACATATGAGTCTCCAACCATTTGTAAAACAGCTCTTGGTATATTAGGTGAGTAAATAATGCTACTTCTATTATATTTGTCAGATAGTGGGTACATGAAGAATTTGGAAAAAAAGATAGCGAGCTATGGGAAACTTACTAGATAAGACTTTTGAACATAACAACACAAGAATTGTTATCTTCAAATAAAGGCCTCCTCCTCCCCTTCAGCCTTTCCTCTCCATCTCCAAAATTGGTGTCTTTACCAATTCTTTGCGTTACTTATTATAAAAATCAGCAGACAGTAAAGTTCTCATAGCCTAAGACCTCATCATCCAGGAAACCAGTCAGTCCAGAATTCTTAAAAAAATAGTTTCAAATCCCTGCCTATGAGATATCACATACTACTCTGGGACAAATAAGTAGAGACTGGTGGCAAATTTAATCAAAAAACAAGTCCCTATGGAGTCACTGGCTTCAAAGACTAAAATAACATAATGAACACAATCATGTAAAATAAACTCATATGACTTCCTAACAAGCAAATGGTGCCATACCGTGACACCTACATGGAATTTTGAAAAAAAAGTATGTCTCCATTCCCAATACCTTCCTATGGGAAACTTACTAGATAAGACTTTTGAACATAACAACACAAGAATTGTTATGTTCAAATAAAGGCCTCCTCCTCCCCTTCAGCCTTTCCTCTCCATCTCCAAAATTGGTGTCTTTACCAATCTTTTGTGTCACTTATTGTAAATAGCAGCAAATACTAAAGTTCCTATAGCCTAGGACCTCATAATGCGGAAATCCAGTCAGTACAGAATTCTTAAAAAAATAGTTTCAAACCCCTGGCTATCAGATATCACATACTACTCTGGTACACAGAAGTAGAGACTGGTGACAAATTTACCAAAACCAAGTCCCTGTGGAGTCACTGGTTTCAAAGACTAAAAAAACACAGTGAACACCATCACTAAAATCAAATCAGGTGACTTCCTAACCAGCAAATGGCGCCATACTATGACACCTACACAGAATTTTGAAAAAAGCAGACCTCTTTATTCCCAATACCTTTAAGGTTATTGGTCTGTGGTATTTCTACAAAACAAACCTGATACCATCTCAGACCACACAATTTTACCTTGAGAGAGAGGAGCAATAACATAAGCATTACATCTCTCTTTATTGCCCTGATCAAATCCAGCTAAAGGGACCTACCCTAAGTTATTCCACTTCACATGAAGCACCAATATCCAAGGAGGGCCCAGCAACTGAACCAAACAAACCACTTCTGACCAGACATCTGCATTGGAAATTAGATGAACATAATGGAAATGACACAGTGATATGATAGCAATCTCACCATATTACCAAAGTAACTATAATGATTTGAGGTACATCTAACTTCAATGTAACAGAATAACATATAAAATATAGTAAAAGAATCTAGATAAAATCTCCATGATTATACACAGCCAATCAAAATCAAATGAGAGTACAACATTATCATGAAATGTGTGCAAGTATAAAACAAAATTGAAAACGATACCAAAAAATCCCAACTTTTTTACAGTAAACAGGAAAACACAGAATTAATTCACCCAGAAGTGTATACCCCTTTACAAGCACTTTTTTTTTTTTACAAAATGTATTGATTCTATAGTACAACACATGATAGCTACGCATTGGAAAACGTACAAGGTCTGGATATCCTAAGTCTACACAATTTATCATCACACAAAAGCTCTCAAAATCTGCTTCAGTCCTGGTTCTTTATCTAAACCTATGGCACCACTACAGGCATTGGCTTTAAGCCCAATATACATATGAGTCTCCAACCATTTGTAAAACAGCTCTTGGTATATTAGGTGAGTAAATAATGCTACTTCTATTATATTTGTCAGATAGTGGGTACATGAAGAATTTGGAAAAAAAGATAGCGAGCTATGGGAAACTTACTAGATAAGACTTTTGAACATAACAACACAAGAATTGTTATCTTCAAATAAAGGCCTCCTCCTCCCCTTCAGCCTTTCCTCTCCATCTCCAAAATTGGTGTCTTTACCAATTCTTTGCGTTAGTTATTATAAAAATCAGCAGACAGTAAAGTTCCCATAGCCTAAGACCTCATCATCCAGGAAACCAGTCAGTCCAGAATTCTTAAAAAAATTGTTTCAAATCCCTGCCTATGAGATATCACATACTACTCTGGGACAAATTAGTAGAGACTGGTGGCAAATTTAATCAAAAATCAAGTCCCTATGGAGTCACTGGCTTCAAAAACTAAAATAACATAATGAACACCATCATGTAAAATAAACTCATATGACTTCCTAACAAGCAAATGGTGCCATACCATGACACCTACATGGAATTTTGAAAAAAAAATATGTCTCCATTCCCAATACCTTCCTATGGGAAACTTACTAGATAAGACTTTTGAACATAACAACACAAGAATTGTTGTGTTCAAATAAAGGCCTCCTCCTCCCCTTCAGCCTTTCCTCTCCATCTCCAAAATTGGTGTCTTTACCAATCTTTTGTGTCACTTATTGTAAATAGCAGCAAATACTAAAGTTCCTATAGCCTAGGACCTCCTAATCCGGAAATCCAGTCAGTACAGAATTCTTAAAAAAATAGTTTCAAACACCTGGCTATCAGAAATCACATACTACTCTGGTACACAGAAGTAGAGACTGGCGACAAATTTACCAAAACCAAGTCCCTGTGGAGTCACTGGTTTCAAAGACTAAAAAAACACAGTGAACACCATCACTAAAATCAAATCAGATGACTTCCTAACCAGCAAATGGCGCCATACTATGACACCTACACAGAATTTTGAAAAAAGCAGACCTCTTTATTCCCAATACCTTTCAAGGTTATTGGTCTGTGGTATTTCTCCAAAACAAACATGATACCATCTCAGACCACACAATTTTACCTTGAGAGAGAGGAACAATAACATAAGCATTACATCTCCTCTTTACTGCCCTGACCAAATCCAGCTAAAGGGACCTACCCTAAGTTATTCCACTTCACATGAAGCACCAATATCCAAGGAGGGCCCAGCAACTGAACCAAACAAACCACTTCTGACCAGACATCTCCATTGGAAATTAGATGAACATAATGGAAATGACACAGTGATATGATAGCAATCTCATCATATTACCAATGTAACTATAATGATTTGAGGTACATCTAACTTCAATGTAACAGAATAACATATAAAATATAGTAAAATAATCTAGATAAAATCTCCATGATTATACACAGCCGATCAAAATCAAATGAGAGTACAACATTAACATGAAATGTGTGCAAGTATAAAACAAAATTGAAAACTATACCAAAAAATCCCAACTTTTTTACAGTAAACAGGAAAACACAGAATTAATTCACCCAGAAGTGTATACCCCTTTACAAGCACTTTTTTTTACAAAATGTATTGATTCTATAGTACAACACATGATAGCTACGCATTGGAAAACGTACAAGGTCTGGATATCCTAAGTCTACACAATTTATCATCACACAAAAGCTCTCAAAATCTGCTTCAGTCCTGGTTCTTTATCTAAACCTATGGCACCACTACAGGCATTGGCTTTAAGCCCAATATACATATGAGTCTCCAACCATTTGTAAAACAGCTCTTGGAATATTAGGTGAGTAAATAATGCTACTTCTATTATATTTGTCAGATAGTGGGTACATGAAGAATTTGGAAAAAAAGATAGCGAGCTATGGGAAACTTACTAGATAAGACTTTTGAACATAACAACACAAGAATTGTTATCTTGAAATAAAGGCCTCCTCCTCCCCTTCAGCCTTTCCTCTCCATCTCCAAAATTGGTGTCTTTAACAATTCTTTGCCTTACTTATTATAAAAATCAGCAGACAGTAAAGTTCCCATAGCCTAAGACCTCATTATCCAGGAAACCAGTCAGTCCAGAATTCTTAAAAAAATAGTTTCAAATCCCTGCCTATGAGATATCACATACTACTCTGGGACAAATTAGTAGAGACTGGTGGTAAATTTAATAAAAAATCAAGTCCCTATGGAGTCACTGGCTTCAAAAACTAAAATAACATAATGAACACCATCATGTAAAATAAACTCATATGACTTCCTAACAAGCAAATGGTGCCATACCATGACACCTACATGGAATTTTGAAAAATAAATATGTCTCCATTCCCAATACCTTCCTATGGGAAACTTACTAGATAAGACTTTTGAACATAACAACAAAAGAATTGTTGTGTTCAAATAAAGGCCTCCTCCTCCCCTTCAGCCTTTCCTCTCCATCTCCAAAATTGGTGTCTTTACCAATTCTTTGCGTTACTTATTATAAAAATCAGCAGACAGTAAAGTTCCCATAGCCTAAGACCTCATCATCCAGGAAACCAGTCAGTCCAGAATTCTTAAAAAAATAGTTTCAAATCCCTGCCTATGAGATATCACATACTACTCTGGGACAAATAAGTAGAGACTGGTGGCAAATTTAATAAAAAAACAAGTCCCTATGGAGTCACTGGCTTCAAAGACTAAAATAACATAATGAACACCATCATGTAAAATAAACTCATATGACTTCCTAACAAGCAAATGGTGCCATACCACGACACCTACATGGAATTTTGAAAAAAAAATATGTCTCTATTCCCAATATCTTCCTATGGGAAACTTACTAGATAAGACTTTTGAACATAACAACACAAGAATTGTTATCTTCAAATAAAGGCCTCCTCCTCCCCTTCAGCCTTGCCTCTCCATCTCCAAAATTGGTGTCTTTACCAATCTTATGTGTCACTTATTGTAAATAGCAGCAAATACTAAAGTTCCTATAGCCTAGGACCTCATAATCCGGAAATCCAGTCAGTACAGAATTCTTAAAAAAATAGTTTCAAAGCCCTGGCTATCAGATATCACATACTACTCTGGTACACAGAAGTAGAGACTGGTGACAAATTTACCAAAACCAAGTCCCTGTGGAGTCACTGGTTTCAAAGACTAAAAAAACACAGTGAACACCATCACTAAAATCAAATCAGATGACTTCCTAACCAGCAAATGGCGCCATACTATGACACCTACACAGAATTTTGAAAAAAGCAGACCTCTTTATTCCCAATACCTTTCAAGGTTATTGGTCTGTGGTATTTCTCCAAAACAAACATGATACCATTTCAGACCACACAATTTTACCTTGAGAGAGAGGAGCAATAACATAAGCATTACATCTCTCTTTATTGCCCTGATCAAATCCAGCTAAATGGACCTACCCTAAGTTATTCCACTTCACATGAAGCACCAATATCCAAGGAGGGCCCAGCAACTGAACCAAACAAACCACTTCTGACCAGACATCTCCATTGGAAATTAGATGAACATAATGGAAATGACACTAAAATAACATAATGAACACCATCATGTAAAATAAACTCATATGACTTCCTAACAAGCAAATGGTGCCATACCACGACACCTACATGGAATTTTGAAAAAAAAATATGTCTCTATTCCCAATATCTTCCTATGGGAAACTTACTAGATAAGACTTTTGAACATAACAACACAAGAATTGTTATCTTCAAATAAAGGCCTCCTCCTCCCCTTCAGCCTTGCCTCTCCATCTCCAAAATTGGTGTCTTTACCAATCTTATGTGTCACTTATTGTAAATAGCAGCAAATACTAAAGTTCCTATAGCCTAGGACCTCATAATCCGGAAATCCAGTCAGTACAGAATTCTTAAAAAAATAGTTTCAAAGCCCTGGCTATCAGATATCACATACTACTCTGGTACACAGAAGTAGAGACTGGTGACAAATTTACCAAAACCAAGTCCCTGTGGAGTCACTGGTTTCAAAGACTAAAAAAACACAGTGAACACCATCACTAAAATCAAATCAGATGACTTCCTAACCAGCAAATGGCGCCATACTATGACACCTACACAGAATTTTGAAAAAAGCAGACCTCTTTATTCCCAATACCTTTCAAGGTTATTGGTCTGTGGTATTTCTCCAAAACAAACATGATACCATTTCAGACCACACAATTTTACCTTGAGAGAGAGGAGCAATAACATAAGCATTACATCTCTCTTTATTGCCCTGATCAAATCCAGCTAAATGGACCTACCCTAAGTTATTCCACTTCACATGAAGCACCAATATCCAAGGAGGGCCCAGCAACTGAACCAAACAAACCACTTCTGACCAGACATCTCCATTGGAAATTAGATGAACATAATGGAAATGACACAGTGATATGATAGCAATCTCACCATATTACCAATGTAACTATAATGATTTGAGGTACATCTAACTTCAATGTAACAGAATAACATATAAAATATAGTAAAATAATCTAGATTAAATCTCCATGATTATACACAGCCAATCAAAATCAAATGAGAGTAAAACATTAAAGGGAACCTGTCACCAGCATTTTAGCTATAAAGCCAGCAATACCTGGTGAAAGTGGGTGAAAAATCATTGTCATCTAAGCTATAAATATGTTCTAAGTAAGTTCTGTACCTTTAGTATTCCGTTTTTCAGTGGTCCCACGCCGTATGCAAATGAGCAGAAAGAGTCAAATCTTCATCTGAAAAGAGTCCGATTTTCATTCCTCCAGAGTCTCAGAGTGGACTTCACCTCCTTCTTTTTGATTGACAGCTCCTTAGCCAGTCAGGGCCGGACAGGTGCCGGCGGAGGGCGGGGTTAAGAAGCTGCGTCCCACAGGGAAAACGAATTACCATAAAAGGCGAGAAGAGTTTAAACGACTACATTTACCGACAGAGGAGGACTTCAGGAAAGAAGAGAACAGGAATGAACTCTGGACAGCTGCGGCTATTGAGGGGTCAGGCGAGTTTGACAGGTAAGATGTTGATGACAGGAACCCTTTAACATGAAATGTGTGCAAGTATAAAACAAAATTTAAAACTATACCAAAAAATCCCAACTTTTTTACAGTAAACAGGAAAACACAGAATTAATTCACCCAGAAGTGTATACCCCTTTACAAGCACTTTTTTTTTACAAAATGTATTGATTCTATAGTACAACACATGATAGCTACGCATTGGAAAACGTACAAGGTCTGGATATCCTAAGTCTACACAATTTATCATCATACAAAAGCTCTCAAAATCTGCTTCAGTCCTGGTTCTTTATCTATACCTATGGCACCACTACAGGCATTGGCTTTAAGCCCAATATACATATGAGTCTCCAACCATTTGTAAAACAGCTCTTAGAATATTAGGTGAATAAATAATGCTACTTCTATTATATTTGTCAGATAGTGGGTACATGAAGAATTTGGAAAAAAAGATAGCGAGCTATGGGAAACTTACTAGATAAGACTTTTGAACATAACAACACAAGAATTGTTATCTTCAAATAATGGCCTCCTCCTCCCCTTCAGCCTTTCCTCTCCATCTCCAAAATTGGTGTCTTTACCAATTCTTTGCGTTACTTATTATAAAAATCAGCAGACAGTAGAGTTCCCATAGCCTAAGACCTCATCATCCAGGAAACCAGTCAGTGCAGAATTCTTAAAAAAATCGTTTCAAATCCCTGCCTATGAGATATCACATACTACTCTGGGACAAATAAGTAGAGACTGGTGGCAAATTTAATCAAAAAACAAGTCCCTATGGAGTCAATGGCTTCAAAGACTAAAATAAAATAATGAACACCATCATGTAAAATAAACTCATATGACTTCCTAACAAGCAAATGGTGCCATACCACAACACCTACATGGAATTTTGAAAAAAAAATATGTCTCTATTCCCAATACCTTCCTATGGGAAACTTACTAGATAAGACTTTTGAACATAACAACACAAGAATTGTTATCTTCAAATAAAGGCCTCCTCCTCCCCTTCAGCCTTGCCTCTCCATCTCCAAAATTGGTGTCTTTACCAATCTTATGTGTCACTTATTGTAAATAGCAGCAAATACTAAAGTTCCTATAGCCTAGGATTTCATAATCCGGAAATCTAGTCAGTACAGAATTCTTAAAAAAAATAGTTTCAAACCCCTGGCTATCAGATATCACATACTACTCTGGTACACAGAAGTAGAGACTGGTGACAAATTTACCAAAACCAAGTCCCTGTGGAGTCACTGGTTTCAAAGACTAAAAAAACACAGTGAACACCATCACTAAAATCAAATCAGATGACTTCCTAACCAGCAAATGGCGCCATACTATGACACCTACACATAATTTTGAAAAAAGCAGACCTCTTTATTCCCAATACCTTTCAAGGTTATTGGTCTGTGGCATTTCTCCAAAACAAACATGATACCATCTCAGACCACACAATTTTACCTTGAGAGAGAGGAGCAATAACATAAGCATTACATCTCTCTTTACTGCCCTGACCAAATCCAGCTAAAGGGACCTACCCTAAGTTATTCCACTTCACATGAAGCACCAATATCCAAGGAGGGCCCAGCAACTGAACCAAACAACCACTTCTGACCAGACATCTCCATTGGAAATTAGATGAACATAATGGAAATGACACAGTGATATGATAGCAATCTCACCATATTACCAATGTAACTATAATGATTTGAGGTACATCTAACTTCAATGTAACAGAATAACATATAAAATATAGTAAAATAATCTAGATAAAATCTCCATGATTATACACAGCCAATCAAAATCAAATGAGAGTACAACATTAACATGAAATGTGTGCAAGTATAAAACAAAATTGAAAACTATACCAAAAAATCCCAACTTTTTTACAGTAAACAGGAAAACACAGAATTAATTCACCCAGAAGTGTATACCCTCTTTACAAGCACTTTTTTTTTTACAAAATGTATTGATTCTATAGTACAACACATGATAGCTACGCATTGGAAAACGTACAAGGTCTGGATATCCTAAGTCTTCACAATTTATCATCACACAAAAGCTCTCAAAATGTGCATCAGTCCTGGTTCTTTATTTAAACCTATGGCACCACTACAGGCATTGGCTTTAAGCCCAATATACATATGAGTCTCCAACCATTTGTAAAACAGCTCTTGGAATATTAGGTGAGTAAATAATGCTACTTCTATTATATTTGTCAGATAGTGGGTACATGAAGAATTTGGAAAAAAAGATAGCGAGCTATGGGAAACTTACTAGATAAGACTTTTGAACATAACAACACAAGAATTGTTATCTTCAAATAAAGGCCTCCTCCTCCCCTTCAGCCTTTCCTCTCCATCTCCAAAATTGGTGTCTTTACCAATTCTTTGCGTTACTTATTATAAAAATCAGCAGACAGTAAAGTTCCCATAGCCTAAGACCTCATCATCCAGGAAACCAGTCAGTCCAGAATTCTTAAAAAAATAGTTTCAAATCCCTGCCTATGAGATATCACATACTACTCTGGGACAAATAAGTAGAGACTGGTGGCAAATTTAATCAAAACACAAGTCCCTATGGAGTCACTGGCTTCAAAGACTAAAATAACATAATGAACACCATCATGTAAAATAAACTCATATGACTTCCTAACAAGCAAATGGTGCCATACCACGACACCTACATGGAATTTTGAAAAAATAATATGTCTCTATTCCCAATACCTTCCTATGGGAAACTTACTAGATAAGACTTTTGAACATAACAACACAAGAATTGTTATCTTCAAATAAAGGCCACCTCCTCCCCTTCAGCCTTGCCTCTCCATCTCCAAAATTGGTGTCTTTACCAATCTTATGTGTCACTTATTGTAAATAGCAGCAAATACTAAAGTTCCTATAGCCTAGGACCTCATAATACGGAAATCCAGTCAGTACAGAATTCTTAAAAAAATAGTTTCAAACCCCTGGCTATCAGTTATCACATACTACTCTGGTACACAGAAGTAGAGACTGGTGACAAATTTACCAAAACCAAGTCCCTGTGGAGTCACTGGTTTCAAAGACTAAAAAAACACAGTGAACACCATCACTAAAATCAAATCAGATGACTTCCTAACTAGCAAATGGCGCCATACTATGACATCTACACAGAATTTTGAAAAAAGCAGAAATCTTTATTCCCAATACCTTTCAAGGTTATTGGTCTGTGGTATTTCTCCAAAACAAACCTGATACCATCTCAGACCACACAATTTTACCTTGAGAGAGAGGAGCAATAACATAAGCATTACATCTCTCTTTATTGCCTTGACCAAATCCAGCTAAAGGGACCTACCCTTAAGTTATTCCACTTCACATGAAGCACCAATATCCAAGGAGGGCCCAGCAACTGAACCAAACAAACCACTTCTGCCCAGACATCTCCATTGGAAATTAGATGAACATAATGGAAATGACACAGTGATATGATAGCAATCTCACCATATTACCAATGTAACTATAATGATTTGAGGTACATCTAACTTCAATGTAACAGAATAACATATAAAATATAGTAAAAGAATCTAGATAAAATCTCCATGATTATACACAGCCAATCAAAATCAAATAAGAGTACAACATTAACATAAAATGTGTGTAAGCATAAAACAAAATTGAAAACTATACCAAAAAATCCCAACTTTTTTACAGTAAACAGGAAAACACAGAATTAATTCACCCAGAAGTGTATACCCCTTTACAAGCACTTTTTTTTACAAAATGTATTGATTCTATAGTACAACACATGATAGCTACGCATTGGAAAACGTACAAGGTCTGAATATCCTAAGTCTACACAATTTATCATCACACAAAAGCTCTCAAAATCTGCTTCAGTCCTGGTTCTTTATCTAAACCTATAGCACCACTACAGGCATTGGCTTTAAGCCCAATATACATATGAGTCTCCAACCATTTGTAAAACAGCTCTTGGTATATTAGGTGAGTAAATAATGCTACTTCAATTAAATTTGTCTCATAGTGGGTACATGAAGTATTTGGAAAAAAAGATAGCGAGCTATGGGAAACTTACTAGATAAGACTTTTGAACATAACAGCACAAGAATTGTTATCTTCAAATAAAGGCCTCCTCCTCCCCTTCAGCCTTTCCTCTCCATCTCCAAAATTGGTGTCTTTACCAATTCTTTGCGTTACTTATTATAAAAATCAGCAGACAGTAAAGTTCCCATAGCCTAAGACCTCATCATCCAGGAAACCAGTCAGTCCAGAATTCTTAAAAAAATAGTTTCAAATCCCTGCCTATGAGATATCACATACTACTCTGGGACAAATAAGTAGAGACTGGTGGCAAATTTAATCAAAAAACAAGTCCCTATGGAGTCACTGGCTTCAAAGACTAAAATAACATAATGAACACCATCATGTAAAATAAACTCATATGACTTCCTAACAAGCAAATGGTGCCATACCACGACACCTACATGGAATTTTGAAAAAAAAATATGTCTCTATTCCCAATACCTTCCTATGGGAAACTTACTAGATAAGACTTTTGAACATAACAACACAAGAATTGTTATCTTCAAATAAAGGCCTCCTCCTCCCCTTCAGCCTTGCCTCTCCATCTCCAAAATTGGTGTCTTTACCAATCTTATGTGTCACTTATTGTAAATAGCAGCAAATACTAAAGTTCCTATAGCCTAGGACCTCATAATCCGGAAATCCAGTCAGTACAGAATTCTTAAATAAATAGTTTCAAACCCCTGGCTATCAGATATCACATACTACTCTGGTACACAGAAGTAGAGACTGGTGACAAATTTACCAAAACCAAGTCCCTGTGGAGTCACTGGTTTCAAAGACTAAAAAAACACAGTGAACATCATCACTAAAATCAAATCAGATGACTTCCTAACCAGCAAATGGCGCCATACTATGACACCTACACAGAATTTTGAAAAAAGCAGACCTCTTTATTCCCAATACCTTTCAAGGTTATTGGTCTGTGGTATTTCTCCAAAACAAACATGATACCATCTCAGACCACACAATTTTACCTTGAGAGAGAGGAGCAATAACATAAGCATTACATCTCTCTTTATTGCCCTGACCAAATCCAGCTAAAGGGACCTACCCTAAGTTATTCCACTTCACATGAAGCACCAATATCCAAGGAGGGCCCAGCAACTGAACCAAACAAACCACTTCTGACCAGACATCTCCATTGGAAATTAGATGAACATAATGGAAATGACACAGTGATATGATAGCAATCTCACCATATTACCAATGTAACTATAATGATTTGAGGTACATCTAACTTCAATGTAACAGAATAACATATAAAATATAGTAAAATAATCTAGATAAAATCTCCATGATTATACACAGCCAATCAAAATCAAATGAGAGTACAACATCAACATGAAATGTGTGCAAGTATAAAACAAAATTGGAAACTATACCAAAAAATTTCCAACTTTTTTACAATTAACAGGAAAACACAGAATTAATTCACCCAGAAGTGTATACCCCTTTACAAGCACTTTTTTTTACAAAATGTATTGATTCTATAGTACAACACATGATAGCTACGCATTGGAAAACGTACAAGGTCTGGATATCCTAAGTCTACACAATTTATCATCACACAAAAGCTCTCAAAATCTGCTTCAGTCCTGGTTCTTTATCTAAACCTATGGCACCACTACAGGCATTGGCTTTAAGCCCAATATACATATGAGTCTCCAACCATTTGTAAAACAGCTCTTGGAATATTAGGTGAGTAAATAATGCTATTTCTATTATATTTGTCAGATAGTGGGTACATGAAGAATTTGGAAAAAAAGATAGCGAGCTATGGGAAACTTACTAGATAAGACTTTTGAACATAACAACACAAGAATTGTTATCTTCAAATAAAGGCCTTCTCCTCCCCTTCAGCCTTTCCTCTCCATCTCCAAAATTGGTGTCTTTACCAATTCTTTGCGTTACTTATTATAAAAATCAGCAGACAGTAAATTTCCCATAGCCTAAGACCTCATCATCCAGGAAACCAGTCAGTCCAGAATTCTTAAAAAAATAGTTTCAAATCCCTGCCTATGAGATATCACATACTACTCTGGGACAAATAAGTAGAGACTGGTGGCAAATTTAATCAAAAAACAAGTCCCTGTGGAGTCACTGGCTTCAAAGACTAAAATAACATAATGAACACCATCATGTAAAATAAACTCATATGACTTCCTAACAAGCAAATGGTGCCATACCACAACACCTACATGGAATTTTGAAAAAAAAATATGTCTCTATTCCCAATACCTTCCTATGGGAAACTTACTAGATAAGACTTTTGAACATAACAACACAAGAATTGTTATCTTCAAATAAAGGCCTCCTCCTCCCCTTCAGCCTTGCCTCCCCATCTCCAAAATTGGTGTCTTTACCAATCTTATGTGTCACTTATTGTAAATAGCAGCAAATACTAAAGTTCCTATAGCCTAGGACCTCATAATCCGGAAATCCAGTCAGTACAGAATTCTTAAAAAAATAGTTTCAAACCCCTGGCTATCAGATATCACATACTACTCTGGTACACAGAAGTAGAGACTGGTGACAAATTTACCAAAACCAAGTCCCTGTGGAGTCACTGGTTTCAAAGACTAAAAAAACACAGTGAACACCATCACTAAAATCAAATCAGATGACTTCCTAACTAGCAAATGGCGCCATACTATGACATCTACACAGAATTTTGAAAAAAGCAGAAATCTTTATTCCCAATACCTTTCAAGGTTATTGGTCTGTGGTATTTCTCCAAAACAAACCTGATACCATCTCAGACCACACAATTTTACCTTGAGAGAGAGGAGCAATAACATAAGCATTACATCTCTCTTTATTGCCTTGACCAAATCCAGCTAAAGGGACCTACCCTTAAGTTATTCCACTTCACATGAAGCACCAATATCCAAGGAGGGCCCAGCAACTGAACCAAACAAACCACTTCTGCCCAGACATCTCCATTGGAAATTAGATGAACATAATGGAAATGACACAGTGATATGATAGCAATCTCACCATATTACCAATGTAACTATAATGATTTGAGGTACATCTAACTTCAATGTAACAGAATAACATATAAAATATAGTAAAAGAATCTAGATAAAATCTCCATGATTATACACAGCCAATCAAAATCAAATAAGAGTACAACATTAACATGAAATGTGTGTAAGCATAAAACAAAATTGAAAACTATACCAAAAAATCCCAACTTTTTTACAGTAAACAGGAAAACACAGAATTAATTCACCCAGAAGTGTATACCCCTTTACAAGCACTTTTTTTTACAAAATGTATTGATTCTATAGTACAACACATGATAGCTACGCATTGGAAAACGTACAAGGTCTGAATATCCTAAGTCTACACAATTTATCATCACACAAAAGCTCTCAAAATCTGCTTCAGTCCTGGTTCTTTATCTAAACCTATAGCACCACTACAGGCATTGGCTTTAAGCCAAATATACATATGAGTCTCCAACCATTTGTAAAACAGCTCTTGGTATATTAGGTGAGTAAATAATGCTACTTCAATTAAATTTGTCTCATAGTGGGTACATGAAGTATTTGGAAAAAAAGATAGCGAGCTATGGGAAACTTACTAGATAAGACTTTTGAACATAACAGCACAAGAATTGTTATCTTCAAATAAAGGCCTCCTCCTCCCCTTCAGCCTTTCCTCTCCATCTCCAAAATTGGTGTCTTTACCAATTCTTTGCGTTACTTATTATAAAAATCAGCAGACAGTAAAGTTCCCATAGCCTAAGACCTCATCATCCAGGAAACCAGTCAGTCCAGAATTCTTAAAAAAATAGTTTCAAATCCCTGCCTATGAGATATCACATACTACTCTGGGACAAATAAGTAGAGACTGGTGGCAAATTTAATAAAAAAACAAGTCCCTATGGAGTCACTGGCTTCAAAGACTAAAATAACATAATGAACAACATCATGTAAAATAAACTCATATGACTTCCTAACAAGCAAATGGTGCCATACCACGACACCTACATGGAATTTTGAAAAAAAAATATGTCTCTATTCCCAATACCTTCCTATGGGAAACTTACTAGATAAGACTTTTGAACATAACAACACAAGAATTGTTATCTTCAAATAAAGGCCTCCTCCTCCCCTTCAGCCTTGCCTCTCCATCTCCAAAATTGGTGTCTTTACCAATCTTATGAGTCACTTATTGTAAATAGCAGCAAATACTAAAGTTCCTATAGCCTAGGACCTCATAATCCGGAAATCCAGTCAGTACAGAATTCTTAAAAAAATAATTTCAAACCCCTGGCTATCAGATATCACATACTACTCTGGTACACAGAAGTAGAGACTGGTGACAAATTTACCAAAACCAAGTCCCTGTGGAGTCACTGGTTTCAAAGACTAAAAAAACACAGTGAACACCATCACTAAAATCAAATCAGATGACTTCCTAACTAGCAAATGGCGCCATACTATGACATCTACACAGAATTTTGAAAAAAGCAGACCTCTTTATTCCCAATACCTTTTAAGGTTATTGGTCTGTGGTATTTCTCCAAAACAAACATGATACCATCTCAGACCACACAATTTTACCTTGAGAGAGAGGAGCAATAACATAAGCATTACATCTCTCTTTATTGCCTTGACCAAATCCAGCAAAAGGGACCTACCCTAAGTTATTCCACTTCACATGAAGCACCAATATCCAAGGAGGGCCCAGCAACTGAACCAAACAAACCACTTCTGACCAGACATCTCCATTGGAAATTAGATGAACATAATGGAAATGACACAGTGATATGATAGCAATCTCACCATATTACCAATGTAACTACTATGATTTGAGGTACATCTAACTTCAATGTAACAGAATAACGTATAAAATATAGTAAAATAATCTAGATAAAATCTGCATGATTATACACAGCCAATCAAAATCAAATGAGAGTACAACATTAACATGAAATGTGTGCAAGTATAAAACAAAATTGAAAACTATACCAAAAAATCCCAACTTTTTTACAGTAAACAGGAAAACACAGAATTAATTCACCCAGAAGTGTATACCCCTTTACAAGCACTTTTTTTTTACAAAATGTATTGATTCTATAGTACAACACATGATAGCTATGCATTGGAAAACGTACAAGGTCTGGATATCCTAAGTCTACACAATTTATCATCACACAAAAGCTCTCAAAATCTGCTTCAGTCCTGGTTCTTTATCTAAACCTATGGCACCACTACAGGCATTGGCTATAAGCCCAATATACATATGAGTCTCCAACCATTTGTAAAAAAGCTCTTGGTATATTAGTTGAGTAAATAATGCTACTTCAATTATATTTGTCAGATAGTGGGTACATGAAGAATTTGGAAAAAAAGATAGCGAGCTATGGGAAACTTACTAGATAAGACTTTTGAACATAACAGCACAAGAATTGTTATCTTCAAATAAAGGCCTCCTCCTCCCCTTCAGCCTTTCCTCTCCATCTCCAAAATTGGTGTCTTTACCAATTCTTTGCGTTACTTATTATAAAAATCAGCAGACAGTAAAGTTTCCATAGCCTAAGACCTCATCATCCAGGAAACCAGTCAGTCCAGAATTCTTAAAAAAATAGTTTCAAATCCCTGCCTATGAGATATCACATACTACTCTGGGACAAATAAGTAGAGACTGGTGGCAAATTTAATAAAAAAACAAGTCCCTATGGAGTCACTGGCTTCAAAGACTAAAATAACATAATGAACAACATCATGTAAAATAAACTCATATGACTTCCTAACAAGCAAATGGTGCCATACCACGACACCTACATGGAATTTTGAAAAAAAAATATGTCTCTATTCCCAATACCTTCCTATGGGAAACTTACTAGATAAGACTTTTGAACATAACAACACAAGAATTGTTATCTTCAAATAAAGGCCTCCTCCTCCCCTTCAGCCTTGCCTCTCCATCTCCAAAATTGGTGTCTTTACCAATCTTATGTGTCACTTATTGTAAATAGCAGCAAATACTAAAGTTCCTATAGCCTAGGACCTCATAATCCGGAAATCCAGTCAGTACAGAATTCTTAAATAAATAGTTTCAAACCCCTGGCTATCAGATATCACATACTACTCTGGTACACAGAACTAGAGACTGGTGACAAATTTACCAAAACCAAGTCCCTGTGGAGTTACTAGTTTCAAAGACTAAAAAAAAAACAGTGAACACCATCACTAAAATAAAATCAGATGACTTCCTAACCAGCAAATGGCGCCATACTATGACACCTACACAGAATTTTGAAAAAAGCAGACCTCTTTATTCCCAATACCTTTTAAGGTTATTGGTCTGTGGTATTTCTCAAAAACAAACATGATACCATCTCAGACCACACAATTTTACTTTGAGAGAGAGGAGCAATAACATAAGCAGTGGCGGATTATCATTAGGGCGTTTCGGGCGGTCGCCCGGGGCCCAAGACTGCCAGGGGGCCCAAGGAGCCTATGACCGCCCGAACCCCCTCATGCCCAGTGGCGTCGCTAGCACCGGAGGGAGCCCCGGTGCCAGGACCGCACCTGTCAGGCGAGGGGAGCTTTGCTTCTACTTAGCAGCCGTGGTCTGTGCTGCTTTAGAAGCTCCCCCTCCAGCCCCCCTTCCCTGCTCTAAACATCTCTGCTGCTAGCTGTCGGGACATGGGGGAGGGGAGACTGTCGGCGGGCTCTGTGCTGTGAGCAGGAGAAGAGCTGCAGTGAAGACATAAAAGGTAAGTGCATGTGTGTTTAATATCCATATTCATGTGTGTTTAATGTCCATATTCATGTATGTTTAATGTCCATATTCATGTATGTTTAATGTCCATATTCATGTATGTTTAATGTCCATATTCATGTATGTTTAATGTCCATATTCATGTGTTTACAAGGTGTACTTTGTGTATAATGTGCATACTCGTGTATAATGTGCCTACTTAGTGTATAATGTGCATACTCGTGTGTACTTTGTGTACTATGCATACTTTGTGTATAATGTGCATACTTTGTGTACTTTGTGCATAATGTGTGTACTTTGTGTACTGTGCGTACTTTGTGCATAATGTGCGTACTTTGTGCATAATGTGGTACTTTGTGTACTGTGCATACTTTGTGCATAATGTGCCTACTTTGAGCATAATGTGCGTACTTTGTGCATAATGTGCGTACTTTGTGCATAATGTGCCTACTTTGTGCATAATGTGCGTACTTTGTGCATAATGTGGTACTTTGTGTACTGTGCATACTTTGTGCATAATGTGCATACTTTGTGCATAATGTGCGTACTTTGTGCATAATGTGCGTACTTTGTGCATAATGTGCCTACTTTGTGCATAATGTGCGTACTTTGTGTACTTTGTGCATAATGTGGGTACTTTGTGCATAATGTGCGTACTTTGTGTACTTTGTGCATAATGTGTGTACTTTGTGCATAATGTGCGTACTTTGTGCATAATGTGGTACTTTGTGTACTGTGCATACTTTGTGCATAATGTGCGTACTTTGTGTACTTTGTGCATAATGTGCGTACTTTGTGCATAATGTGCCTACTTTGTGCATAATGTGCGTACTTTGTGTACTTTGTGCATAATGTGCGTACTTTGTGCATAATGTCCTTACTTTGTGCATAATGTGGTACTTTGTGTACTGTGCGTACTTTGTGCATAATGTGCCTACTTTGTGTACTTTGTGCATAATGTGGTACTTTGTGTACTGTGCGTACTTTGTGCATAATGTGCCTACTTTGTGTACTTTGTGCATAATGTGGTACTTTGTGTACTGTGCGTACTTTGTGCATAATGTGCATAATGTGCGTACTTTGTGCATAATGTGCCTACTTTGTGTACTGTGTGTACTTTGTGCATAATGTGCGTACTTTGTGCATAATGTGCGTACTTTGTGCATAATGTGCGTACTGTGTGTACTTTGTGCATAATGTGCCTACTTTGTGTACTAGTGTTTAGGTAGTGTTAGCAATAGTTACGGCGCGGCAGGGTGGTGGTGGAGAAGGGGGGCCCAAGTTTGGGTAACAGCCCAGGGCCCATGGTCTTCTTAATCCGCCACTGAACATAAGCATTACATCTCTCTTTATTGCCCTGACCAAATCCAGCTAAAGGGACCTACCCTAAGTTATTCCACTTCACATGAAGCACCAATATCCAAGGAGGTCCCAGCAACTGAACCAAACAAACCACTTCTGACCAGACATCTCCATTGGAAATTAGATGAACATAATGGAAATGACACAGTGATATGATAGCAATCTCACCATATTACCAATGTAACTATAATGATTTGAGGTACATCTAACTTCAATGTAACAGAATAACATATAAAATATAGTAAAGGAATCTAGATAAAATCTCCATGATTATACACAGCCAATCAAAATCAAATAAGAGTACAACATTAACATGAAATGTGTGTAAGCATAAAACAAAATTGAAAACTATACCAAAAAATCCCAACTTTTTTACAGTAAACAGGAAAACACAGAATTAATTCACCCAGAAGTGTATACCCCTTTACAAGCACTTTTTTTTACAAAATGTATTGATTCTATAGTACAACACATGATAGCTACGCATTGGAAAACGTACAAGGTCTGGATATCCTAAGTCTACACAATTTATCATCACACAAAAGCTCTCAAAATCTGCTTCAGTCCTGGTTCTTTATCTAAACCTATGGCACCACTACAGGCATTGGCTTTAAGCCCAATATACATATGAGTCTCCAACCATTTGTAAAACAGCTCTTGGAATATTAGGTGAGTAAATAATGCTACTTCTATTATATTTGTCAGATAGTGGGTACATGAAGAATTTGGAAAAAAAGATAGCGAGCTATGGGAAACTTACTAGATAAGACTTTTGAACATAACAACACAAGAATTGTTATCTTCAAATAAAGGCCTCCTCCTCCCCTTCAGCCTTTCCTCTCCATCTCCAAAATTGGCGTCTTTACCAATTCTTTGCGTTACTTATTATAAAAATCAGCAGACAGTAAAGTTCCCATAGCCTAAGACCTCATCATCCAGGAAACCAGTCAGTCCAGAATTCTTAAAAAAATAGTTTCAAATCCCTGCCTATGAGATATCACATACTACTCTGGGACAAATAAGTAGAGACTGGTGGCAAATTTAATCAAAAAACAAGTCCCTATGGAGTCACTGGCTTCAAAGACTAAAATAACATAATGAACACCATCATGTAAAATAAACTTATATGACTTCCTAACAAGCAAATGGTGCCATACCACGACACCTACATGGAATTTTGAAAAAAAAATATGTCTCTATTCCCAATACCTTCCTATGGGAAACTTACTAGATAAGACTTTTGAACATAACAACACAAGAATTGTTATCTTCAAATAAAGGCCTCCTCCTCCCCTTCAGCCTTGCCTCTCCATCTCCAAAATTGGTGTCTTTACCAATCTTATGTGTCACTTATTGTAAATAGCAGCAAATACTAAAGTTCCTATAGCCTAGGACCTCATAATCCGGAAATCCAGTCAGTACAGAATTCTTAAAAAAATAGTTTCAAACCCCTGGCTATCAGATATCACATACTACTCTGGTACACAGAAGTAGAGACTGGTGACAAATTTACCAAAACCAAGTCCCTGTGGAGTCACTGGTTTCAAAGACTAAAAAAAAAACAGTGAACACCATCACTAAAATAAAATCAGATGACTTCCTAACCAGCAAATGGCGCCATACTATGACACCTTCACAGAATTTTGAAAAAAGCAGACCTCTTTATTCCCAATACCTTTTAAGGTTATTTGTCTGTGGTATTTCTCCAAAACAAACATGATACCATCTCAGACCACACAATTTTACCTTGAGAGAGAGGAGCAATAACATAAGCATTACATCTCTCTTTATTGCCCTCACCAAATCCAGCAAAAGGGACCTACCCTAAGTAATTCCACATCACATGAAGCACCAATATCCAAGGAGGGCCCAGCAACTGAACCAAACAAACCACTTCTGACCAGACATCTCCATTGGAAATTAGATGAACATAATGGAAATGACACAGTGATATGATAGCAATCTCACCATATTACCAATGTAACTATAATGATTTGAGGTACATCTAACTTCAATGTAACAGAATAACGTATAAAATATAGTAAAATAATCTAGATAAAATCTCCATGATTATACACAGCCAATCAAAATCAAATGAGAGTACAACATTAACAAGAAATGTGTGCAAGTATAAAACAAAATTGAAAACTATACCAAAAAATCCCAACTTTTTTACAGTAAACAGGAAAACACAGAATTAATTCACCCAGAAGTGTATACCCCTTTACAAGCACTTTTTTTTTTACAAAATGTATCGATTCTATAGTACAACACATGATAGCTATGCATTGGAAAACGTACAAGGTCTGGATATCCTAAGTCTACACAATTTATCATCACACAAAAGCTCTCAAAATCTGCTTCAGTCCTGGTTCTTTATCTAAACCTATGGCACCACTACAGGCATTGGCTTTAAGCCAATATACATATGAGTCTCCAACCATTTGTAAAACAGCTCTTGGAATATTAGGTGAGTAAATAATGCTACTTCTATTATATTTGTCAGATAGTGGGTACATGAAGAATTTGGAAAAAAAGATAGCGAGCTATGGGAAACTTACTAGATAAGACTTTTGAACATAACAACACAAGAATTGTTATCTTCAAATAAAGGCCTCCTCCTCCCCTTCAGCCTTTCCTCTCCATCTCCAAAATTGGTGTCTTTACCAATTCTTTGCGTTACTTATTATAAAAATCAGCAGACAGTAAATTTCCCATAGCCTAAGACCTCATCATCCAGGAAACCAGTCAGTCCAGAATTCTTAAAAAAATAGTTTCAAATCCCTGCCTATGAGATATCACATACTACTCTGGGACAAATAAGTAGAGACTGGTGGCAAATTTAATCAAAAAACAAGTCCCTGTGGAGTCACTGGCTTCAAAGACTAAAATAACATAATGAACACAATCATGTAAAATAAACTCATATGACTTCCTAACAAGCAAATGGTGCCATACCACGACACCTACATGGAATTGTGAAAAAAAAATATGTCTCTATTCCCAATACCTTCCTCTGGGAAACTTACTAGATAAAACTTTTGAACATAACAACACAAGAATTGTTATCTTCAAATAAAGGCCTCCTCCTCCCCTTCAGCCTTGCCTCTCCATCTCCAAAATTGGTGTATTTACCAATCTTATGTGTCACTTATTGTAAATAGCAGCAAATACTAAAGTTCCTATAGCCTAGGACCTCATAATCCGGAAATCCAGTCAGTACAGAATTCTTAAAAAAATAATTTCAAACCCCTGGCTATCAGATATCACATACTACTCTGGTACACAGAAGTAGAGACTGGTGACAAATTTACCAAAACCAAGTCCCTGTGGAGTCACTAGTTTCAAAGACTAAAAAAAAAACAGTGAACACCATCACTAAAATAAAATCAGATGACTTCCTAACCAGCAAATGGCGCCATACTATGACACCTACACAGAATTTTGAAAAAAGCAGACCTCTTTATTCCCAATACCTTTTAAGGTTATTGGTCTGTGGTATTTCTCCAAAACAAACATGATACCATCTCAGACCACACAATTTTACCTTGAGAGAGAGGAGCAATAACATAAGCATTACATTTCTCTTTATTGCCTTGACCAAATCCAGCAAAAGGGACCTACCCTAAGTTATTCCACTTCACATGAAGCACCAATATCCAAGGAGGGCCCAGCAACTGAACCAAACAAACCACTTCTGACCAGACATCTCCATTGGAAATTAGATGAACATAATGGAAATGACACAGTGATATGATAGCAATCTCACCATATTACCAATGTAACTACTATGATTTGAGGTACATCTAACTTCAATGTAACAGAATAACATATAAAATATAGTAAAATAATCTAGATAAAATCTCCATGATTATACACAGCCAATCAAAATCAAATGAGAGTACAACATTAACATGAAATGTGTGCAAGTATAAAACAAAATTGAAAACTATACCAAAAAATCCCAACTTTTTTACAGTAAACAGGAAAACAGAATTAATTCACCCAGAAGTGTATACCCCTTTACAAGCACTTTTTTTTTACAAAATGTATCGATTCTATAGTACAACACATGATAGCTATGCATTGGAAAACGTACAAGGTCTGGATATCCTAAGTCTACACAATTTATCATCACACAAAAGCTCTCAAAATCTGCTTCAGTCCTGGTTCTTTATCTAAACCTATGGCCCCACTACAGGCATTGGCTTTAAGCCCAATATACATATGAGTCTCCAACCATTTGTAAAACAGCTCTTGGAATATTAGGTGAGTAAATAATGCTACTTCAATTATATTTGTCAGATAGTGGGTACATGAAGAATTTGGAAAAAAAGATAGCGAGCTATGGGAAACTTACTAGATAAGACTTTTGAACATAACAACACAAGAATTGTTATCTTCAAATAAAGGCCTCCTCCTCCCCTTCAGCCTTTCCTCTCCATCTCCAAAATTGGTGTCTTTACCAATTCTTTGCGTTACTTATTATAAAAATCAGCAGACAGTAAATTTCCCATAGCCTAAGACCTCATCATCCAGGAAACCAGTCATTCCAGAATTCTTAAAAAAATAGTTTCAAATCCCTGCCTATGAGATATCACATACTACTCTGGGACAAATAAGTAGAGACTGGTGGCAAATTTAATCAAAAATCAAGTCCCTGTGGAGTCACTGGCTTCAAAGACTAAAATAACATAATGAACACAATCATGTAAAATAAACTCATATGACTTCCTAACAAGCAAATGGTGCCATACCACGACACCTACATGGAATATTGAAAAAAAAATATGTCTCTATTCCCAATACCTTCCTATGGGAAACTTACTAGATAAAACTTTTGAACATAACAACACAAGAGTTGTTATCTTCAAATAAAGGCCTCCTCCTCCCCTTCAGCCTTGCCTCTCCATCTCCAAAATTGGTGTCTTTACCAATCTTATGTGTCACTTATTGTAAATAGCAGCAAATACTAAAGTTCCTATAGCCTAGGACCTCATAATCCGGAAATCCAGTCAGTACAGAATTCTTAAATAAATAGTTTCAAACCCCTGGCTATCAGATATCACATACTACTCTGGTACACAGAACTAGAGACTGGTGACAAATTTACCAAAACCAAGTCCCTGTGGAGTTACTAGTTTCAAAGACTAAAAAAAAACCAGTGAACACCATCACTAAAATAAAATCAGATGACTTCCTAACCAGCAAATGGCGCCATACTATGACACCTACACAGAATTTTGAAAAAAGCAGACCTCTTTATTCCCAATACCTTTTAAGGTTATTGGTCTGTGGTATTTCTCAAAAACAAACATGATACCATCTCAGACCACACAATTTTACTTTGAGAGAGAGGAGCAATAACATAAGCATTACATCTCTCTTTATTGCCCTGACCAAATCCAGCTAAAGGGACCTACCCTAAGTTATTCCACTTCACATGAAGCACCAATATCCAAGGAGGTCCCAGCAACTGAACCAAACAAACCACTTCTGACCAGACATCTCCATTGGAAATTAGATGAACATAATGGAAATGACACAGTGATATGATAGCAATCTCACCATATTACCAATGTAACTATAATGATTTGAGGTACATCTAACTTCAATGTAACAGAATAACATATAAAATATAGTAAAAGAATCTAGATAAAATCTCCATGATTATACACAGCCAATCAAAATCAAATAAGAGTACAACATTAACATGAAATGTGTGTAAGCATAAAACAAAATTGAAAACTATACCAAAAAATCCCAACTTTTTTACAGTAAACAGGAAAACACAGAATTAATTCACCCAGAAGTGTATACCCCTTTACAAGCACTTTTTTTTACAAAATGTATTGATTCTATAGTACAACACATGATAGCTACGCATTGGAAAACGTACAAGGTCTGGATATCCTAAGTCTACACAATTTATCATCACACAAAAGCTCTCAAAATCTGCTTCAGTCCTGGTTCTTTATCTAAACCTATGGCACCACTACAGGCATTGGCTTTAAGCCCAATATACATATGAGTCTCCAACCATTTGTAAAACAGCTCTTGGAATATTAGGTGAGTAAATAATGCTACTTCTATTATATTTGTCAGATAGTGGGTACATGAAGAATTTGGAAAAAAAGATAGCGAGCTATGGGAAACTTACTAGATAAGACTTTTGAACATAACAACACAAGAATTGTTATCTTCAAATAAAGGCCTCCTCCTCCCCTTCAGCCTTTCCTCTCCATCTCCAAAATTGGTGTCTTTACCAATTCTTTGCGTTACTTATTATAAAAATCAGCAGACAGTAAAGTTCCCATAGCCTAAGACCTCATCATCCAGGAAACCAGTCAGTCCAGAATTCTTAAAAAAATAGTTTCAAATCCCTGCCTATGAGATATCACATACTACTCTGGGACAAATAAGTAGAGACTGGTGGCAAATTTAATCAAAAAACAAGTCCCTATGGAGTCACTGGCTTCAAAGACTAAAATAACATAATGAACACCATCATGTAAAATAAACTTATATGACTTCCTAACAAGCAAATGGTGCCATACCACGACACCTACATGGAATTTTGAAAAAAAAATATGTCTCTATTCCCAATACCTTCCTATGGGAAACTTACTAGATAAGACTTTTGAACATAACAACACAAGAATTGTTATCTTCAAATAAAGGCCTCCTCCTCCCCTTCAGCCTTGCCTCTCCATCTCCAAAATTGGTGTCTTTACCAATCTTATGTGTCACTTATTGTTAATAGCAGCAAATACTAAAGTTCCTATAGCCTAGGACCTCATAATCCGGAAATCCAGTCAGTACAGAATTCTTAAAAAAATAGTTTCAAACCCCTGGCTATCAGATATCACATACTACTCTGGTACACAGAAGTAGAGACTGGTGACAAATTTACCAAAACCAAGTCCCTGTGGAGTCACTGGTTTCAAAGACTAAAAAAAAAACAGTGAACACCATCACTAAAATAAAATCAGATGACTTCCTAACCAGCAAATGGCGCCATACTATGACACCTTCACAGAATTTTGAAAAAAGCAGACCTCTTTATTCCCAATACCTTTTAAGGTTATTGGTCTGTGGTATTTCTCCAAAACAAACATGATACCATCTCAGACCACACAATTTTACCTTGAGAGAGAGGAGCAATAACATAAGCATTACATCTCTCTTTATTGCCCTCACCAAATCCAGCAAAAGGGACCTACCCTAAGTAATTCCACATCACATGAAGCACCAATATCCAAGGAGGGCCCAGCAACTGAACCAAACAAACCACTTCTGACCAGACATCTCCATTGGAAATTAGATGAACATAATGGAAATGACACAGTGATATGATAGCAATCTCACCATATTACCAATGTAACTATAATGATTTGAGGTACATCTAACTTCAATGTAACAGAATAACGTATAAAATATAGTAAAATAATCTAGATAAAATCTCCATGATTATACACAGCCAATCAAAATCAAATGAGAGTACAACATTAACAAGAAATGTGTGCAAGTATAAAACAAAATTGAAAACTATACCAAAAAATCCCAACTTTTTTACAGTAAACAGGAAAACACAGAATTAATTCACCCAGAAGTGTATACCCCTTTACAAGCACTTTTTTTTTTACAAAATGTATCGATTCTATAGTACAACACATGATAGCTATGCATTGGAAAACGTACAAGGTCTGGATATCCTAAGTCTACACAATTTATCATCACACAAAAGCTCTCAAAATCTGCTTCAGTCCTGGTTCTTTATCTAAACCTATGGCACCACTACAGGCATTGGCTTTAAGCCAATATACATATGAGTCTCCAACCATTTGTAAAACAGCTCTTGGAATATTAGGTGAGTAAATAATGCTACTTCTATTATATTTGTCAGATAGTGGGTACATGAAGAATTTGGAAAAAAAGATAGCGAGCTATGGAAAACTTACTAGATAAGACTTTTGAACATAACAACACAAGAATTGTTATCTTCAAATAAAGGCCTCCTCCTCCCCTTCAGCCTTTCCTCTCCATCTCCAAAATTGGTGTCTTTACCAATTCTTTGCGTTACTTATTATAAAAATCAGCAGACAGTAAATTTCCCATAGCCTAAGACCTCATCATCCAGGAAACCAGTCAGTCCAGAATTCTTAAAAAAATAGTTTCAAATCCCTGCCTATGAGATATCACATACTACTCTGGGACAAATAAGTAGAGACTGGTGGCAAATTTAATCAAAAAACAAGTCCCTGTGGAGTCACTGGCTTCAAAGACTAAAATAACATAATGAACACAATCATGTAAAATAAACTCATATGACTTCCTAACAAGCAAATGGTGCCATACCACGACACCTACATGGAATTGTGAAAAAAAAA
This sequence comes from Rhinoderma darwinii, assembly GCF_050947455.1. Taxonomy (NCBI): domain Eukaryota; kingdom Metazoa; phylum Chordata; class Amphibia; order Anura; family Rhinodermatidae; genus Rhinoderma; species Rhinoderma darwinii. The sequence continues at coordinate 251,811 of NW_027461681.1, read as the reverse complement.
TATGTCTCTATTCCCAATACCTTCCTCTGGGAAACTTACTAGATAAAACTTTTGAACATAACAACACAAGAATTGTTATCTTCAAATAAAGGCCTCCTCCTCCCCTTCAGCCTTGCCTCTCCATCTCCAAAATTGGTGTATTTACCAATCTTATGTGTCACTTATTGTAAATAGCAGCAAATACTAAAGTTCCTATAGCCTAGGACCTCATAATCCGGAAATCCAGTCAGTACAGAATTCTTAAAAAAATAATTTCAAACCCCTGGCTATCAGATATCACATACTACTCTGGTACACAGAAGTAGAGACTGGTGACAAATTTACCAAAACCAAGTCCCTGTGGAGTCACTAGTTTCAAAGACTAAAAAAAAAACAGTGAACACCATCACTAAAATAAAATCAGATGACTTCCTAACCAGCAAATGGCGCCATACTATGACACCTACACAGAATTTTGAAAAAAGCAGACCTCTTTATTCCCAATACCTTTTAAGGTTATTGGTCTGTGGTATTTCTCCAAAACAAACATGATACCATCTCAGACCACACAATTTTACCTTGAGAGAGAGGAGCAATAACATAAGCATTACATTTCTCTTTATTGCCTTGACCAAATCCAGCAAAAGGGACCTACCCTAAGTTATTCCACTTCACATGAAGCACCAATATCCAAGGAGGGCCCAGCAACTGAACCAAACAAACCACTTCTGACCAGACATCTCCATTGGAAATTAGATGAACATAATGGAAATGACACAGTGATATGATAGCAATCTCACCATATTACCAATGTAACTACTATGATTTGAGGTACATCTAACTTCAATGTAACAGAATAACATATAAAATATAGTAAAATAATCTAGATAAAATCTCCATGATTATACACAGCCAATCAAAATCAAATGAGAGTACAACATTAACATGAAATGTGTGCAAGTATAAAACAAAATTGAAAACTATACCAAAAAATCCCAACTTTTTTACAGTAAACAGGAAAACAGAATTAATTCACCCAGAAGTGTATACCCCTTTACAAGCACTTTTTTTTTACAAAATGTATCGATTCTATAGTACAACACATGATAGCTATGCATTGGAAAACGTACAAGGTCTGGATATCCTAAGTCTACACAATTTATCATCACACAAAAGCTCTCAAAATCTGCTTCAGTCCTGGTTCTTTATCTAAACCTATGGCCCCACTACAGGCATTGGCTTTAAGCCCAATATACATATGAGTCTCCAACCATTTGTAAAACAGCTCTTGGAATATTAGGTGAGTAAATAATGCTACTTCAATTATATTTGTCAGATAGTGGGTACATGAAGAATTTGGAAAAAAAGATAGCGAGCTATGGGAAACTTACTAGATAAGACTTTTGAACATAACAACACAAGAATTGTTATCTTCAAATAAAGGCCTCCTCCTCCCCTTCAGCCTTTCCTCTCCATCTCCAAAATTGGTGTCTTTACCAATTCTTTGCGTTACTTATTATAAAAATCAGCAGACAGTAAATTTCCCATAGCCTAAGACCTCATCATCCAGGAAACCAGTCATTCCAGAATTCTTAAAAAAATAGTTTCAAATCCCTGCCTATGAGATATCACATACTACTCTGGGACAAATAAGTAGAGACTGGTGGCAAATTTAATCAAAAATCAAGTCCCTGTGGAGTCACTGGCTTCAAAGACTAAAATAACATAATGAACACAATCATGTAAAATAAACTCATATGACTTCCTAACAAGCAAATGGTGCCATACCACGACACCTACATGGAATATTGAAAAAAAAATATGTCTCTATTCCCAATACCTTCCTATGGGAAACTTACTAGATAAAACTTTTGAACATAACAACACAAGAGTTGTTATCTTCAAATAAAGGCCTCCTCCTCCCCTTCAGCCTTGCCTCTCCATCTCCAAAATTGGTGTCTTTACCAATCTTATGTGTCACTTATTGTAAATAGCAGCAAATACTAAAGTTCCTATAGCCTAGGACCTCATAATCCGGAAATCCAGTCAGTACAGAATTCTTAAAAAAATAATTTCAAACCCCTGGCTATCAGATATCACATACTACTCTGGTACACAGAAGTAGAGACTGGTGACAAATTTACCAAAACCAAGTCCCTGTGGAGTCACTAGTTTCAAAGACTAAAAAAAAAACAGTGAACACCATCACTAAAATAAAATCAGATGACTTCCTAACCAGCAAATGGCGCCATACTATGACACCTACACAGAATTTTGAAAAAAGCAGACCTCTTTATTCCCAATACCTTTTAAGGTTATTGGTCTGTGGTATTTCTACAAAACAAACATGATACCATCTCAGACCACACAATTTTACCTTGAGAGAGAGGAGCAATAACATAAGCATTACATTTCTCTTTATTGCCTTGACCAAATCCAGCAAAAGGGACCTACCCTAAGTTATTCCACTTCACATGAAGCACCAATATCCAAGGAGGGCCCAGCAACTGAACCAAACAAACCACTTCTGACCAGACATCTCCATTGGAAATTAGATGAACATAATGGAAATGACACAGTGATATGATAGCAATCTCACCATATTACCAATGTAACTACTATGATTTGAGGTACATCTAACTTCAATGTAACAGAATAACATATAAAATATAGTAAAATAATCTAGATAAAATCTCCATGATTATACACAGCCAATCAAAATCAAATGAGAGTACAACATTAACATGAAATGTGTGCAAGTATAAAACAAAATTGAAAACTATACCAAAAAATCCCAACTTTTTTACAGTAAACAGGAAAACAGAATTAATTCACCCAGAAGTGTATACCCCTTTACAAGCACTTTTTTTTTACAAAATGTATCGATTCTATAGTACAACACATGATAGCTATGCATTGGAAAACGTACAAGGTCTGGATATCCTAAGTCTACACAATTTATCATCACACAAAAGCTCTCAAAATCTGCTTCAGTCCTGGTTCTTTATCTAAACCTATGGCCCCACTACAGGCATTGGCTTTAAGCCCAATATACATATGAGTCTCCAACCATTTGTAAAACAGCTCTTGGAATATTAGGTGAGTAAATAATGCTACTTCAATTATATTTGTCAGATAGTGGGTACATGAAGAATTTGGAAAAAAAGATAGCGAGCTATGGGAAACTTACTAGATAAGACTTTTGAACATAACAACACAAGAATTGTTATCTTCAAATAAAGGCCTCCTCCTCCCCTTCAGCCTTTCCTCTCCATCTCCAAAATTGGTGTCTTTACCAATTCTTTGCGTTACTTATTATAAAAATCAGCAGACAGTAAATTTCCCATAGCCTAAGACCTCATCATCCAGGAAACCAGTCATTCCAGAATTCTTAAAAAAATAGTTTCAAATCCCTGCCTATGAGATATCACATACTACTCTGGGACAAATAAGTAGAGACTGGTGGCAAATTTAATCAAAAATCAAGTCCCTGTGGAGTCACTGGCTTCAAAGACTAAAATAACATAATGAACACAATCATGTAAAATAAACTCATATGACTTCCTAACAAGCAAATGGTGCCATACCACGACACCTACATGGAATATTGAAAAAAAAATATGTCTCCATTCCCAATACCTTCCTATGGGAAACTTACTAGATAAGACTTTTGAACATAACAACACAAGAATTGTTATCTTCAAATAAAGGCCTCCTCCTCCCCTTCAGCCTTGCCTCTCCATCTCCAAAATTGGTGTCTTTACCAATCTTATGTGTCACTTATTGTAAATAGCAGCAAATACTAAAGTTCCTATAGCCTAGGACCTCATAATCCGGAAATCCAGTCAGTACAGAATTCTTAAAAAAATAGTTTCAAACCCCTGGCTATCAGATATCACATACTACTCTGGTACACAGAAGTAGAGACTGGTGACAAATTTACCAAAACCAAGTCCCTGTGGAGTCACTGGTTTCAAAGACTAAAAAAACACAGTGAACACCATCAGTAAAATCAAATCAGATGACTTCCTAACCAGCAAATCGCGCCATACTATGAGACCTACACAGAATTTTGAAAAAAGCAGACCTCTTTATTCCCAATACCTTTCAAGGTTATTGGTCTGTGGTATTTCTCCAAAACAAACCTGATACCATCTCAGACCACAAAATTTTACCTTGAGAGAGAGAGGAGCAATAACATAAGCATTACATCTCTCTTTATTGCCCTGTTCAAATCCAGCTAAAGGGACCTACCCTAAGTTATTCCACTTCACATGAAGCACCAATATCCAAGGAGGGCCCAGCAACTGAACCAAACAAACCACTTCTGACCAGACATCTCCATTGGAAATTAGATGAACATAATGGAAATGACACAGTGATATGATAGCAATCTCACCATATTACCAATGTAACTATAATGATTTGAGGTACATCTAACTTCAATGTAACAGAATAACATATAAAATATAGTAAAATAATCTAGATAAAATCTCCATGATTATACAGAGCCAATCAAAATCAAATGAGAGTACAACATTAACATGAAATGTGTGCAAGTATAAAACAAAATTGAAAACTATACCAAAAAATCCCAACTTTTTTACAGTAAACAGAAAAACAGAATTAATTCACCCAGAAGTGTATACCCCTTTACAAGCACTTTTTTTTTACAAAATGTATCGATTCTATAGTACAACACATGATAGCTATGCATTGGAAAACGTACAAGGTCTGGATATCCTAAGTCTACACAATTTATCATCACACAAAAGCTCTCAAAATCTGCTTCAGTCCTGGTTCTTTATCTAAACCTATGGCACCACTACAGGCATTGGCTTTAAGCCCAATATACATATGAGTCTCCAACCATTTGTAAAACAGCTCTTGGAATATTAGGTGAGTAAATAATGCTACTTCAATTATATTTGTCAGATAGTGGGTACATGAAGAATTTGGAAAAAAAGATAGCGAGCTATGGGAAACTTACTAGATAAGACTTTTGAACATAACAACACAAGAATTGTTATCTTCAAATAAAGGCCTCCTCCTCCCCTTCAGCCTTTCCTCTCCATCTCCAAAATTGGTGTCTTTACCAATTCTTTGCGTTACTTATTATAAAAATCAGCAGACAGTAAATTTCCCATAGCCTAAGACCTCATCATCCAGGAAACCAGTCATTCCAGAATTCTTAAAAAAATAGTTTCAAATCCCTGCCTATGAGATATCACATACTACTCTGGGACAAATAAGTAGAGACTGGTGGCAAATTTAATCAAAAAACAAGTCCCTGTGGAGTCACTGGCTTCAATGACTAAAATAACATAATGAACACAATCATGTAAAATAAACTCATATGACTTCCTAACAAGCAAATGGTGCCATACCACGACACCTACATGGAATTTTGAAAAAAAAATATGTCTCTATTCCCAATACCTTCCTATGGGAAACTTACTAGATAAAACTTTTGAACATAACAACACAAGAATTGTTATCTTCAAATAAAGGCCTCCTCCTCCCCTTCAGCCTTGCCTCTCCATCTCCAAAATTGGTGTCTTTACCAATCTTATGTGTCACTTATTGTAAATAGCAGCAAATACTAAAGTTCCTATAGCCTAGGACCTCATAATCCGGAAATCCAGTCAGTACAGAATTCTTAAAAAAATAATTTCAAACCCCTGGCTATCAGATATCACATACTACTCTGGTACACAGAAGTAGAGACTGGTGACAAATTTACCAAAACCAAGTCCCTGTGGAGTCACTAGTTTCAAAGACTAAAAAAAAAACAGTGAACACCATCACTAAAATAAAATCAGATGACTTCCTAACCAGCAAATGGCGCCATACTATGACACCTACACAGAATTTTGAAAAAAGCAGACCTCTTTATTCCCAATACCTTTTAAGGTTATTGGTCTGTGGTATTTCTCCAAAACAAACATGATACCATCTCAGACCACACAATTTTACCTTGAGAGAGAGGAGCAATAACATAAGCATTACATTTCTCTTTATTGCCTTGACCAAATCCAGCAAAAGGGACCTACCCTAAGTTATTCCACTTCACATGAAGCACCAATATCCAAGGAGGGCCCAGCAACTGAACCAAACAAACCACTTCTGACCAGACATCTCCATTGGAAATTAGATGAACATAATGGAAATGACACAGTGATATGATAGCAATCTCACCATATTACCAATGTAACTACTATGATTTGAGGTACATCTAACTTCAATGTAACAGAATAACATATAAAATATAGTAAAATAATCTAGATAAAATCTCCATGATTATACAGAGCCAATCAAAATCAAATGAGAGTACAACATTAACATGAAATGTGTGCAAGTATAAAACAAAATTGAAAACTATACCAAAAAATCCCAACTTTTTTACAGTAAACAGGAAAACACAGAATTAATTCACCCAGAAGTGTATACCCCTTTACAAGCACTTTTTTTTTACAAAATGTATCGATTCTATAGTACAACACATGATAGCTATGCATTGGAAAACGTACAAGGTCTGGATATCCTAAGTCTACACAATTTATCATCACACAAAAGCTCTCAAAATCTGCTTCAGTCCTGGTTCTTTATCTAAACCTATGGCCCCACTACAGGCATTGGCTTTAAGCCCAATATACATATGAGTCTCCAACCATTTGTAAAACAGCTCTTGGAATATTAGGTGAGTAAATAATGCTACTTCAATTATATTTGTCAGATAGTGGGTACATGAAGAATTTGGAAAAAAAGATAGCGAGCTATGGGAAACTTACTAGATAAGACTTTTGAACATAACAACACAAGAATTGTTATCTTCAAATAAAGGCCTCCTCCTCCCCTTCAGCCTTTCCTCTCCATCTCCAAAATTGGTGTCTTTACCAATTCTTTGCGTTACTTATTATAAAAATCAGCAGACAGTAAATTTCCCATAGCCTAAGACCTCATCATCCAGGAAACCAGTCATTCCAGAATTCTTAAAAAAATAGTTTCAAATCCCTGCCTATGAGATATCACATACTACTCTGGGACAAATAAGTAGAGACTGGTGGCAAATTTAATCAAAAAACAAGTCCCTGTGGAGTCACTGGCTTCAATGACTAAAATAACATAATGAACACAATCATGTAAAATAAACTCATATGACTTCCTAACAAGCAAATGGTGCCATACCACGACACCTACATGGAATTTTGAAAAAAAAATATGTCTCTATTCCCAATACCTTCCTATGGGAAACTTACTAGATAAAACTTTTGAACATAACAACACAAGAATTGTTATCTTCAAATAAAGGCCTCCTCCTCCCCTTCAGCCTTGCCTCTCCATCTCCAAAATTGGTGTCTTTACCAATCTTATGTGTCACTTATTGTAAATAGCAGCAAATACTAAAGTTCCTATAGCCTAGGACCTCATAATCCGGAAATCCAGTCAGTACAGAATTCTTAAAAAAATAATTTCAAACCCCTGGCTATCAGATATCACATACTACTCTGGTACACAGAAGTAGAGACTGGTGACAAATTTACCAAAACCAAGTCCCTGTGGAGTCACTAGTTTCAAAGACTAAAAAAAAAACAGTGAACACCATCACTAAAATAAAATCAGATGACTTCCTAACCAGCAAATAGCGCCATACTATGACACCTATACAGAATTTTGAAAAAAGCAGACCTCTTTATTCCCAATACCTTTTAAGGTTATTGGTCTGTGGTATTTCTCCAAAACAAACATGATACCATCTCAGACCACACAATTTTACCTTGAGAGAGAGGAGCGATAACATAAGCATTACATCTCTCTTTATTGCCTTGACCAAATCCAGCAAAAGGGACCTACCCTAAGTTATTCCACTTCACATGAAGCACCAATATCCAAGGAGGGCCCAGCAACTGAACCAAACAAACCACTTCTGACCAGACATCTCCATTGGAAATTAGATGAACATAATGGAAATGACACAGTGATATGATAGCAATCTCACCATATTACCAATGTAACTACTATGATTTGAGGTACATCTAACTTCAATGTAACAGAATAACATATAAAATATAGTAAAATAATCTAGATAAAATCTCCATGATTATACACAGCCAATCAAAATCAAATGAGAGTACAACATTAACATGAAATGTGTGCAAGTATAAAACAAAATTTTAAAACTATACCAAAAAATCCCAACTTTTTTACAGTAAACAGGAAAACAGAATTAATTCACCCAGAAGTGTATACCCCTTAACAAGCACTTTTTTTTTACAAAATGTATCGATTCTATAGTACAACACATGATAGCTATGCATTGGAAAACGTACAAGGTCTGGATATCCTAAGTCTACACAATTTATCATCACACAAAAGCTCTCAAAATCTGCTTCAGTCCTGGTTCTTAATCTAAACCTATGGCCCCACTACAGGCATTGGCTTTAAGCCCAATATACATATGAGTCTCCAACCATTTGTAAAACAGCTCTTGGAATATTAGGTGAGTAAATAATGCTACTTCAATTATATTTGTCTGATAGTGGGTACATGAAGAATTTGGAAAAAAAGATAGCGAGCTATGGGAAACTTACTAGATAAGACTTTTGAACATAACAACACAAGAATTGTTATCTTCAAATAAAGGCCTCCTCCTCCCCTTCAGCCTTTCCTCTCCATCTCCAAAATTGGTGTCTTTACCAATTCTTTGCGTTACTTATTATAAAAATCAGCAGACAGTAAATTTCCCATAGCCTAAGAACTCATCATCCAGGAAACCAGTCATTCCAGAATTCTTAAAAAAATAGTTTCAAATCCCTGCCTATGAGATATCACATACTACTCTAGGACAAATAAGTAGAGGCTGGTGGCAAATTTAATCAAAAAACAAGATTTTGTGGAGTCACTGGCTTCAAAAACTAAAATAACATAATGAACACAATCATGTAAAATAAACTCATATGACTTCCTAACAAGCAAATGGAGCCATACCACGACACCTACATGGAATTTTGAAAAAAAAATATGTCTCTATTCCCAATACCTTCCTATGGGAAACTTACTAGATAAAACTTTTGAACATAACAACACAAGAATTGTTATGTTCAAATAAAGGCCTCCTCCTCCCCTTCAGCCTTGCCTCTCCATCTCCAAAATTGGTGTCTTTACCAATCTTATGTGTCACTTATTGTAAATAGCAGCAAATACTAAAGTTCCTATAGCCTAGGACCTCATAATCCGGAAATCCAGTCAGTACAGAATTCTTAAAAAAATAATTTCAAACCCCTGGCTATCAGATATCACATACTACTCTGGTACACAGAAGTAGAGACTGGTGACAAATTTACCAAAACCAAGTCCCTGTGGAGTCACTAGTTTCAAAGACTAAAAAAAAAACAGTGAACACCATCACTAAAATAAAATCAGATGACTTCCTAACCAGCAAATGGCGCCATACTATGACACCTACACAGAATTTTGAAAAAAGCAGACCTCTTTATTCCCAATACCTTTTAAGGTTATTGGTCTGTGGTATTTCTCCAAAACAAACATGATACCATCTCAGACCACACAATTTTACCTTTAGAGAGAGGAGCAATAACATAAGCATTACATCTCTCTTTATTGCCTTGACCAAATCCAGCAAAAGGGACCTACCCTAAGTTATTCCACTTCACATGAAGCACCAATATCCAAGGAGGGCCCAGCAACTGAACCAAACAAACCACTTCTGACCAGACATCTCCATTGGAAATTAGATGAACATAATGGAAATGACACAGTGATATGATAGCAATCTCACCATATTACCAATGTAACTACTATGATTTGAGGTACATCTAACTTCAATGTAACGGAATAACATATAAAATATAGTAAAATAATCTAGATAAAATCTCCATGATTATACACAGCCAATCAAAATCAAATGAGAGTACAACATTAACATGAAATGTGTGCAAGTATAAAACAAAATTGAAAACTATACCAAAAAATTTCCAACTTTTTTACAATAAACAGGAAAACACAGAATTAATTCACCCAGAAGTGTATACCCCTTTACAAGCACTTTTTTTTTTACAAAATGTATTGATTCTATAGTACAACACATGATAGCTACGCATTGGAAAACGTACAAGGTCTGGATATCCAAAGTCTACACAATTTATCATCACACAAAAGCTCTCAAAATCTGCTTCAGTCCTGGTTCTTTATCGAAACATATGGCACCACTACAGGCATTGGCTTTAAGCCCAATATACATATGAGTCTCCATCCATTTCTAAAACAGCTTTTGGAATATTAGGTGAGTAAATAATGCTACTTCTATTATATTTGTCAGATAGTGGGTACATGAAGAATTTGGAAAAAAAGATAGCGAGCTATGGGAAACTTACTAGATAAGACTTTTGAACATAACAACACAAGAATTGTTATCTTCAAATAAAGGCCTTCTCCTCCCCTTCAGCCTTTCCTCTCCATCTCCAAAATTGGTGTATTTACCAATTCTTTGCGTTACTTATTATAAAAATCAGCAGACAGTAAAGTTCCCATAGCCTAAGACCTCATCATCCAGGAAACCAGTCAGTCCAGAATTCTTAAAAAAATAGTTTCAAATCCCTGCCTATGAGATATCACATACTACTCTGGGACAAATAAGTAGAGACTGGTGGCAAATTTAATAAAAAAACAAGTCCCTATGGAGTCACTGGCTTCAAAGACTAAAATAACATAATGAACACCATCATGTAAAATAAATTCATATGACTTCCTAACATGCAAATGGTGCCATACCACGACACCTACATGGAATTTTGAAAAAAACATGTCTCTATTCCCAATACCTTCCTATGGGAAACTTACTAGATAAGACTTTTGAACATAACAACACAAGAATAGTTATCTTCAAATAAAGGCCTCCTCCTCCCCTTCAGCCTTGCCTCTCCATCTCCAAAATTGGTGTCTTTACCAATCTTATGTGTCACTTATTGTAAATAGCAGCCAATACTAAAGTTCCTATAGCCTAGGACCTCATAATCCAGAAATCCAGTCAGTACAGAATTCTTAAAGAAATAGTTTCAAACCCCTGGCTATCAGATATCACATACTACTCTGGTACACAGAAGTAGAGACTGGTGACAAATTTACCAAAACCAAGTCCCTGTGGAGTCACTGGTTTCAAAGACTAAAAAAACACACTGAACACCATCACTAAAATCAAATCAGATGACTTCCTAACCAGCAAATGGCGCCATACTATGACACCTACACAGAATTTTGAAAAAAGCAGACCTCTTTATTCCCAATACCTTTCAAGGTTATTGGTCTGTGGTATTTCTCCAAAACAAACCTGATACCATCTCAGACCTCACAATTTTACCTTGAGAGAGAGGAGCAATAACATAAGCATTACATCTCTCTTTATTGCCCTGATCAAATCCAGCTAAAGGCACCTACCCTAAGTTATTCCACTTCACATGAAGCACCAATATCCAAGGAGGGCCCAGCAACTGAACCAAACAAACCACTTCTGACCAGACATCTCCATTGGAAATTAGATGAACATAATGGAAATGACACAGTGATATGATAGCAATCTCACCATATTACCAATGTAACTATAATGATTTGAGGTACATCTAACTTCAATGTAACAGAATAACATATAAAATATAGTAAAATAATCTAGATAAAATCTCCATGATTATACACAGCCAATCAAAATCAAATGAGAGTACAACATTAACATGAAATGTGTGCAAGTATAAAACAAAATTGAAAACTATACCAAAAAATCCCAACTTTTTTACAGTAAACAGGAAAACACAGAATTAATTCACCCAGAAGTGTATACCCCTTTACAAGCACTTTTTTTTTACAAAATGTATTGATTCTATAGTACAACACATGATAGCTATGCATTGGAAAAAGTACAAGGTCTGGATATCCTAAGTCTACACAATTTATCATCACACAAAAGCTCTCAAAATCTGCTTCAGTCCTGGTTCTTTATCTAAACCTATGGCACCACTACAGGCATTGGCTTTAAGCCCAATATACATATGAGTCTCCAACCATTTGTAAAACAGCTCTTGGTATATTAGGTGAGTAAATAATGCTACTTCTATTATATTTGTCAGATAGTGGGTACATGAAGAATTTGGAAAAAAAGATAGCGAGCTATGGGAAACTTACTAGATAAGACTTTTGAACATAACAACACAAGAATTGTTATCTTCAAATAAAGGCCTCCTCCTCCCCTTCAGCCTTTCCTCTCCTTCTCCAAAACTGGTGTCTTTACCAATTATTTGCGTTACTTATTATAAAAATCAGCAGACAGTAAAGTTCCCATAGCCTAAGACCTCATCATCCAGGAAACCAGTCAGTCCAGAATTCATAAAAAAAATAGTTTCAAATCCCTGCCTATGAGATATCACATACTACTCTGGGACAAATAAGTAGAGACTGGTGGCAAATTTAATCAAAAAACAAGTCCCTATGGAGTCACTGGCTTCAAAGACTAAAATAACATAATGAACACCATCATGTAAAATAAACTCATATGACTTCCTAACAAGCAAATGGTGCCATACCACGACACCTACATGGAATTTTGAAAATAAAAAAAAGTGTCTCTATTCCCAATACCTTCCTATGGGAAACTTACTAGATAAGACTTTTGAACATAACAACACAAGAATTGTTATCTTCAAATAAAGGCCTCCTCCTTCCCTTCAGCCTTTCCTCTCCATCTCCAAAATTGGTGTCTTTACCAATTCTTTGCGTTACATATTATAAAAATCAGCAGACAGTAAAGTTCCCATAGCCTAAGACCTCATCATCCAGGAAACCAGTCAGTCCAGAATTCTTAAAAAAATAGTTTCAAATCCCTGCCTATGAGATATCACATACTACTCTGGGACAAATAAGTAGAGCCTGGTAGCAAATTTAATCAAAAAACAAGTCCCTATGGAGTCACTGGCTTCAAAGACTAAAATAACATAATGAACACCATCATGTAAAATAAACACATATGACTTCCTAACAAGCAAATGGTGCCATACCACGACACCTACATGGAATTTTGAAAAAAAAAATATGTCTCTATTCCCAATACCTTTCTATGGGAAACTTACTAGATAAGACTTTTGAACATAACAACACAAGAATTGTTATGTTAAAATAAAGGCCTCCTCCTCCCCTTCAGCCTTGCCTCTCCATCTAAAAAATTGGTGTCTTTACCAATTTTTTGTGTCACTTATTGTAAATAGCAGCAAATACTAAAGTTCCTATAGCCTAGGACCTCATAATCCGGAAATCCAGTCAGTACAGAATTCTTAAAAAAATAGTTTCAAACCCCTAGCTATCAGGTATCACATTCTACTCTGGTACACAGAAGTAGAGACTGGTGACAAATTTTCCAAAACCAAGTCCCTGTGGAGTCACTGGTTTCAAAGACTAAAAAAACACAGTGAACACCATCACTAAAATCAAATCAGATGACTTCCTAACCAGCAAATGGTGCCATACTATGACACCTACACAGAATTTTTAAAAAAACAGACCTCTTTATGCCCAATACCTTTCAAGGTTATTGGTCTGTGGTATTTCTCCAAAACAAACATGATACCATCTCAGACCACACAATTTTACCTTGAGAGAGAGGAGCAATAACATAAGCATTACATCTCTCTTTATTGTCCTGACCAAATCCAGCTAAAGGGACCTACCCTAAGTTATTCCACTTCACATGAAGCACCAATATCCAAGGAGGGCCCAGCAACTGAACCAAACAAACCACTTCTGACCAGACATCTCCATTGGAAATTAGATGAACATAATGGAAATGACACAATGATATGATAGCAATCTCACCATATTACCAATGTAACTATAATGATTTGAGGTACATCTAACTTCAATGTAACAGAATAACATATAAAATATAGTAAAATAATCTAAATAAAATCTCCATGATTATACACAGCCAATCAAAATCAAATGAGAGTACAACATTAACATGAAATGTGTGTAAGTATAAAACAAAATTGAAAGCTATACCAAAAAATCCCAACTTTTTTACAGTAAACAGGAAAACACAGAATTAATTCACCCAGAAGTGTATACCCCTTTACAAGCACTTTTTTTTTACAAAATGTATTGATTCTATAGTACAACACATGATAGCTATGCATTGGAAAACGTACAAGGTCTGTATATCCTAAGTCTACACAATTTATCATCACACAAAAGCTCTCAAAATCTGCTTCAGTCCTGGTTCTTTATCTAAACCTATGGCACCACTACAGGCATTGGCTTTAAGCCCAATATACATATGAGTCTCCAACCATTTGTAAAACAGCTCTTGGAATATTAGGTGAGTAAATAATGCTACTTCTATTATATTTGTCAGATAGTGGGTACATGAAGAATTTGGAAAAAAGATAGCGAGCTATGGGAAACTTACTAGATAAGACTTTTGAACATAACAACACAAGAATTGTTATCTTCAAATAAAGGCCTTCTCCTCCCCTTCAGCCTTTCCTCTCCATCTCCAAAATTGGTGTCTTTACCAATTCTTTGCGTTACTTATTATAAAAATCAGCAGACAGTAAAGTTCCCATAGCCTAAGACCTCATCATCCAGGAAACCAGTCAGTCCAGAATTCTTAAAAAAATAGTTTCAAATCCCTGCCTATGAGATATCACATACTACTCTGGGACAAATAAGTAGAGACTGGTGGCAAATTTAATAAAAAAACAAGTCCCTATGGAGTCACTGGCTTCAAAGACTAAAATAACATAATGAACACCATCATGTAAAATAAATTCATATGACTTCCTAACATGCAAATGGTGCCATACCACGACACCTACATGGAATTTTGAAAAAAACATATGTCTCTATTCCCAATACCTTCCTATGGGAAACTTACTAGATAAGACTTTTGAACATAACAACACAAGAATAGTTATCTTCAAATAAAGGCCTCCTCCTCCCCTTCAGCCTTGCCTCTCCATCTCCAAAATTGGTGTCTTTACCAATTTTATGTGTCACTTATTGTAAATAGCAGCCAATACTAAAGTTCCTATAGCCTAGGACCTCATAATCCAGAAATCCAGTCAGTACAGAATTCTTAAAAAAATAGTTTCAAACCCCTGGCTATCAGATATCACATACTACTCTGGTACACAGAAGTAGAGACTGGTGACAAATTTACCAAAACCAAGTCCCTGTGGAGTCACTGGTTTCAAAGACTAAAAAAACACAGTGAACACCATCACTAAAATCAAATCAGATGACTTCCTAACCAGCAAATGGCGCCATACTATGACACCTACACAGAATTTTGAAAAAAGCAGACCTCTTTATTCCCAATACCTTTCAAGGTTATTGGTCTGTGGTATTTATCCAAAACAAACCTGATACCATCTCAGACCACACAATTTTACCTTGAGAGAGAGGAGCAATAACATAAGCATTACATCTCTCTTTATTGCCCTGATCAAATCCAGCTAAAGGCACCTACCCTAAGTTATTCCACTTCACATGAAGCACCAATATCCAAGGAGGGCCCAGCAACTGAACCAAACAAACCACTTCTGACCAGACATCTCCATTGGAAATTAGATGAACATAATGGAAATGACACAGTGATATGATAGCAATCTCACCATATTACCAATGTAACTATAATGATTTGAGGTACATCTAACTTCAATGTAACAGAATAACATATAACATATAGTAAAAGAATCTAGATAAAATCTCCATGATTATACACAGCCAATCAAAATCAAATGAGAGTACAACATTAACATGAAATGTGTGCAAGTATAAAACAAAATTGAAAACTATACCAAAAAATCCCAACTTTTTTACAATAAACAGGAAAAACACAGAATTAATTCACCCAGAAGTGTATACCCCTTTACAAGCACATTTTTTTCCCAAAATGTATTGATTCTATAGTACAACACATGATAGCTATGCATTGGAAAACGTACAAGGTCTGTATATCCTAAGTCTACACAATTTATCATCACACAAAAGCTCTCAAAATCTGCTTCAGTCCTGGTTCTTTATCTAAACCTATGGCACCACTACAGGCATTGGCTTTAAGCCCAATATACATATGAGTCTCCAACCATTTGTAAAACAGCTCTTGGAATATTAGGTGAGTAAATAATGCTACTTCTATTATATTTGTCAGATAGTGGGTACATGAAGAATTTGGAAAAAAAGATAGCGAGCTATGGGAAACTTACTAGATAAGACTTTTGAACATAACAACACAAGAATTGTTATCTTCAAATAAAGGCCTCCTCCTCCCCTTCAGCCTTTCCTCTCCATCTCCAAAATTGGTGTCTTTACCAATTCTTTGCGTTACTTATTATAAAAATCAGCAGACAGTAAAGTTCCCATAGCCTAAGACCTCATCATCCAGGAAACCAGTCAGTCCAGAATTCTTAAAAAAATAGTTTCAAATCCCTGCCTATGAGATATCACATACTACTCTGGGACAAATAAGTAGAGACTGGTGACAAATTTTATCAAAAAACAAGTCCCTATGGAGTCACTGGCTTCAAAGACTAAAATAACATAATGAGCACCATCATGTAAAATAAATTCATATGACTTCCTAACAAGCAAATGGTGCCATACCACGACACCTACATGGAATTTTGAAAAAAAAATATGTCTCTATTTCCAATACCTTCCTATGGGAAACTTACTAGGTAAGACTTTTGAACATAACAACACAAGAATTGTTATCTTCAAATAAAGGCCTCCTCCTCCCCTTCAGCCTTGCCTCTCGATCTCCAAAATTTGTGTCTTTACCAATCTTTTGTGTCACTTATTGTAAATAGCAGCAAATACTAAAGTTCCTATAGCCTAGGACCTCATAATCCGGAAATCCAGTCAGTACAGAATTCTTAAAAAAATAGTTTCAAACCCCTGGCTATCAGATATCACATACTACTCTGGTACACAGAAGTAGAGACTGGTGACAAATTTACCAAAACCAAGTCCCTGTGGAGTCACTGGTTTCAAAGACTAAAAAAACACAGTGAACACCATCACTAAAATCAAATCAGATGACTTCCTAACCAGCAAGTGGCGCCATACTATGACACCTACACAGAATTTTGAAAAAAGCAGACCTCTTTATTCCCAATACCTTTCAAGGTTATTGGTCTGTGGTATTTCTCCAAAACAAACATGATACCATCTCAGACCACACAATTTTACCTTGAGAGAGAGGAGCAATAACATAAGCATTACATCTCTCTTTATTGCCCTGACCAAATCCAGCTAAAGGGACCTACCCTAAGTTATTCCACTTCACATGAAGCACCAATATCCAAGGAGGGCCCAGCAACTGAACCAAACAAACCACTTCTGACCAGACATCTCCATTGGAAATTAGATGAACATAATGGAAATGACACAGTGATATGTTAGCAATCTCACCATATTACCAATGTAACTATAATGATTTGAGGTACATCTAACTTCAATGTAACAGAATAACATATAAAATATAGTAAAAGAATCTAGATAAAATCTCCATGATTATACACAGCCAATCAAAATCAAATGAGAGTACAACATTAACATGAAATGTGTGTAAGTATAAAACAAAATTGAAAACTATACCAAAAAATCCCAACTTTTTTACAGTAAACAGGAAAACACAGAATTAATTCACCCAGAAGTGTATACCCCTTTACAAGCACTTTTTTTTTACAAAATGTATTGATTCTATAGTACAACACATGATAGCTATGCATTGGAAAATGTACAAGGTCTGGATATCCTAAGTCTACACAATTTATCATCACACAAAAGCTCTCAAAATCTGCTTCAGTCCTGGTTCTTTATCTAAACCTATGGCACCACTACAGGCATTGGCTTTAAGCCCAATATACATATGAGTCTCCAACCATTTGTAAAACAGCTCTTGGTATATTAGGTGAGTAAATAATGCTACTTCTATTATATTTGTCAGATAGTGGGTACATGAAGAATTTGGAAAAAAAGATAGCGAGCTATGGGAAACTTACTAGATAAGACTTTTGAACATAACAACACAAGAATTGTTATCTTCAAATAAAGGCCTCCTCCTCCCCTTCAGCCTTTCCTCTCCATCTCCAAAATTGGTGTCTTTACCAATTCTTTGCGTTACTTATTATAAAAATCAGCAGACAGTAAAGTTCCCATAGCCTAAGACCTCATCATCCAGGAAACCAGTCAGTCCAGAATTCATAAAAAAAATAGCTTCAAATCCCTGCCTATGAGATATCACATACTACTCTGGGACAAATAAGTAGAGACTGGTGGCAAATTTAATCAAAAAACAAGTCCCTATGGAGTCACTGGCTTCAAAGACTAAAATAACATAATGAACACCATCATGTAAAATAAACTCATATGACTTCCTAACAAGCAAATGGTGCCATACAACGACACCTACATGGAATTTTGAAAAAAAAATATGTCTCTATTCCCAATACCTTCCTATGGGAAACTTACTAGATAAGACTTTTGAACATAACAACACAAGAATTGTTATCTTCAAATAAAGGCCTCCTCCTCCCCTTCAGCCTTGCCTGTCCATCTCCAAAATTGGTGTCTTTACCAATCTTATGTGTCACTTACTGTAAATAGCAGCAAATACTAAAGTTCCTATAGCCTAGGACCTCATAATCCGGAAATCCAGTCAGAACAGAATTCTTAAAAAAATAGTTTCAAACCCCTGGCTATCAGATATCACATACTACTCTGGTACACAGAAGTAGAGACTGGTGACAAATTTACCAAAAGTAAGTACCTGTGGAGTCACTGGTTTCAAAGACTAAAAAAACACAGTGAACACCATCACTAAAATCAAATCAGATGACTTCCTAACCAGCAAATGGCGCCATACTATGACATCTACACAGAATTTTGAAAAAAGCAGAAATCTTTATTCCCAATACCTTTCAAGGTTATTGGTCTGTGGTATTTCTCCAAAACAAACCTGATACCATCTCAGACCACACAATTTTACCTTGAGAGAGAGGAGCAATAACATAAGCATTACATCTCTCTTTATTGCCCTGACCAAATCCAGCTAAAGGGACCTACCCTTAGGTTATTCCACTTCACATGAAGCACCAATATCCAAGGAGGGCCCAGCAACTGAACCAAACAAACCACTTCTGACCAGACATCTCCATTGGAAATTAGATGAACATAATGGAAATGACACAGTGATATGATAGCAATCTCACCATATTACCAATGTAACTATAATGATTTGAGGTACATCTAACTTCAATGTAACAGAATAACATATAAAATATAGTAAAAGAATCTATATAAAATCTCCATGATTATACACAGCCAATCAAAATCAAATGAGAGTACAACATTAACATGAAATGTGTGCAAGTATAAAACAAAATTGAAAACTATACCAAAAAATCCCAACTTTTTTACAATAAACAGGAAAAACACAGAATTAATTCACCCAGAAGTGTATACCCCTTTACAAGCACATTTTTTTCCCAAAATGTATTGATTCTATAGTACAACACATGATAGCTATGCATTGGAAAACGTACAAGGTCTGTATATCCTAAGTCTACACAATTTATCATCACACAAAAGCTCTCAAAATCTGCTTCAGTCCTGGTTCTTTATCTAAACCTATGGCACCACTACAGGCATTGGCTTTAAGCCCAATATACATATGAGTCTCCAACCATTTGTAAAACAGCTCTTGGAATATTAGGTGAGTAAATAATGCTACTTCTATTATATTTGTCAGATAGTGGGTACATGAAGAATTTGGAAAAAAAGATAGCGAGCTATGGGAAACTTACTAGATAAGACTTTTGAACATAACAACACAAGAATTGTTATCTTCAAATAAAGGCCTCCTCCTCCCCTTCAGCCTTTCCTCTCCATCTCCAAAATTGGTGTCTTTACCAATTCTTTGCGTTACTTATTATAAAAATCAGCAGACAGTAAAGTTCCCATAGCCTAAGACCTCATCATCCAGGAAACCAGTCAGTCCAGAATTCTTAAAAAAATAGTTTCAAATCCCTGCCTATGAGATATCACATACTACTCTGGGACAAATAAGTAGAGACTGGTGACAAATTTTATCAAAAAACAAGTCCCTATGGAGTCACTGGCTTCAAAGACTAAAATAACATAATGAACACCATCATGTAAAATAAACTCATATGACTTCCTAACAAGCAAATGGTGCCATACCACGACACCTACATGGAATTTTGAAAAAAAAATATGTCTCTATTTCCAATACCTTCCTATGGGAAACTTACTAGGTAAGACTTTTGAACATAACAACACAAGAATTGTTATCTTCAAATAAAGGCCTCCTCCTCCCCTTCAGCCTTGCCTCTCCATCTCCAAAATTGGTGTCTTTACCAATCTTATGTGTCACTTATTGTAAATAGCAGCAAATACTAAAGTTCCTATAGCCTAGGACCTCATAATGCGGAAATCCAGTCAGTACAGTATTCTTAAAAAAATAGTTTCAAACCCCTGGCTATCAGATATTACATACTACTCTGGTACACAGAAGTAGAGACTGGTGATAAATTTACAAAAACCAAGTCCCTGTGGAGTCACTGGTTTCAAAGACTAAAAAAACACAGTGAAAACCATCGCTAAAATCAAATCAGATGACTTCCTAAGCAGCAAATGGCGCCATACTATGACACCTACACAGAATTTTGAAAAAAGCAGACGTCTTTATTCCCAATACCTTTCAAGGTTATTGGTCTGTGGTATTTCTCCAAAACAAACATGATACCATCTCAGACCACACAATTTTACCTTGAGAGAGAGGAGCAATAACATAAGCATTACATCTCTCTTTATTGCCCTGACCAAATCCAGCTAAAGGGTCCTACCCTAAGTTATTCCACTTCACATGAAGCACCAATATCCAAGGAGGGCCCAGCAACTGAACCAAACAAATCACTTCTGACCAGACATCTCCATTGGAAATTAGATGAACATAATGGAAATGACACAGTGATATGATAGCAATCTCACCATATTACCAATGTAACTATAATGATTTGAGGTACATCAAACTTCAATGTAACAGAATAACATATAAAATATAGTAAAAGAATCTAGATAAAATCTCCATGATTATACACAGACAATCAAAATCAAATGAGAGTACAACATTAACATGAAATGTGTGCAAGTATAAAACAAAATTGAAAACTATTCCAAAAAATCCCAACTTTTTTACAATAAACAGGAAAACACAGAATTAATTCACCCAGAAGTGTATAACCCTTTACAAGCACTTTTTTTTTCCAAAATGTATTGATTCTATAGTACAACACATGATAGCTACGCATTGGAAAATGTACAAGGTCTGGATATCCTAAGTCTACACAATTTATCATCACACAAAAGCTCTCAAAATCTGCTTCAGTCCTGGTTCTTTATCTAAACCTATGGCACCACTACAGGCATTGGCTTTAAGCCCAATATACATATGAGTCTCCAACCATTTGTAAAACAGCTCTTGAAATATTAGGTGAGTAAATAATGCTACTTCTATTATATTTGTCAGATAGTGGGTACATGAAGAATTTGGAAAAAAAGATAGCGAGCTATGAGAAACTTACTAGATAAGACTTTTGAACATAACAACACAAGAATTGTTATCTTCAAATAAAGGCCTCCTCCTCCCCTTCAGCCTTTCCTCTCCATCTCCAAAATTGGTGTCTTTACCAATTCTTTGCGTTACTTATTATAAAAATCAGCAGACAGTAAAGTTCCCATAGCCTAAGACCTCATCATCAAGGAAACCAGTCAGTCCAGAATTCTTTAAAAAATAGTTTCAAATCCCTGCCTATGAGATATCACATACTACTCTGGAACAAATAAGTAGAGACTGGTTTCAAATTTAATCAAAAAACAAGTCCCTATGGAGTCACTGGCTTCAAAGACTAAAATAACATAATGAACACCATCATGTAAAATAAACTCATATGACTTCCTAACAAGCAAATGGTGCCATACCACGACACCTACATGGAATTTTGAAAATAAAAAAAAGTGTCTCTATTCCCAATACCTTCCTATGGGAAACTTACTAGATAAGACTTTTGAACATAACAACACAAGAATTGTTATCTTCAAATAAAGGCCTCCTCCTCCCCTTCAGCCTTGCCTCTCCATCTCCAAAATTGGTGTCTTTACCAATCTTATGTGTCACTTATTGTAAATAGCAGCAAATGCTAAAGTTCCTATAGCCTAGGACCTCATAATCCGGAAATCCAGTCAGTACAGAATTCTTAAAAAAATAGTTTCAAACCCCTGGCTATCAGATATCACATACTACTCTGGTACACAGAAGTAGAGACTGGTGACAAATTTACCAAAACCAAGTCCCTGTGGAGTCACTGGTTTCAAAGACTAAAAAAACACAGTGAACACCATCACTAAAATCAAATCAGATGACTTCCTAACCAGCAAGTGGCGCCATACTATGACACCTACACAGAATTTTGAAAAAAGCAGACCTCTTTATTCCCAATACTTTTCAAGGTTATTGGTCTGTGGTATTTCTCCAAAACAAACATGATACCATCTGAGACCACACAATTTTACCTTGAAAGAGAGGAGCAATAACATAAGCATTACATCTCCTCGTTACTGCCCTGACCAAATCCAGCTAAAAGGACCTACCCTAAGTTATTCCACTTCACATGAAGCACCAATATCCAAGGAGGGCCCAGCAACTGAACCAAACAAACCACTTCTGACCAGACATCTCCATTGGAAATTAGATGAACATAATGGAAATGACACAGTGATATGATAGCAATCTCACCATATTACCAATGTAACTATAATAATTTGAGGTACATCTAACTTCAATGTAACAGAATAACATATAAAATATAGTAAAATAATCTAGATAAAATCTCCATGATTATACACAGCCAATCAAAATCAAATGAGAGTACAACATTAACATGAAATGTGTGCAAGTATAAAACAAAATTGAAAACTATACCAAAAAATGTCCAACTTTTTTACAATAAACAGGAAAACACAGAATTAATTCACCCAGGAGTGTATACCCCTTTACTAGTACTTTTTTTTTGCAAAATGTATTGATTCTATAGTACAACACATGATAGCTACGCATTGGAAAACGTACAAGGTCTGGATATCCTAAGTCTACACAATTTATCATCACACAAAAGCTCTCAAAATCTGCTTCAGTCCTGGTTCTTTATCTAAACCTATGGCACCACTACAGGCATTGGCTTTAAGCCCAATATACATATGAGTCTCCAACCATTTGTAAAACAGCTCTTGGTATATTAGGTGAGTAAATAATGCTACTTCTATTATATTTGTCAGATAGTGGGTACATGAAGAATTTGGAAAAAAAGATAGCGAGCTATGGGAAACTTACTAGATAAGACTTTTGAACATAACAACACAAGAATTGTTATCTTCAAATAAAGGCCTCCTCCTCCCCTTCAGCCTTTCCTCTCCATCTCCAAAATTGGTGACTTTACCAATTCTTTGCGTTACTTATTATAAAAATCAGCAGACAGTAAATTTCCCATAGCCTAAGAACTCATCATCCAGGAAACCAGTCAGTCCAGAATTCTTAAAAAAATAGTTTCAAATCCCTGCCTATGAGATATCACATACTACTCTGGGACAAATAAGTAGAGACTGGTGGCAAATTTAATCAAAAAACAAGTCCCTATGGAGTCACTGGCTTCAAAGGCTAAAATAACATAATGAACACCATCATGTAAAATAAACTCATATGACTTCCTAACAAGCAAATGGTGCCATACCACGACACCTACATGGAATTTTGAAAAAAATATATGTCTCTATTCCCAATACCTTCCTATGGGAAACTTACTAAATAAGACTTTTGAACATAACAACACAAGAATTGTTATCTTCAAATAAAGGCCTCCTCCTCCCCTTCAGCCTTGCCTCTCCATCTCCAAAATTGGTGTCTTTACCAATCTTATGTGTCACTTATTGTAAATAGCAGCAAATACTAAAGTTCCTATAGCCTAGGACCTCATAATCCGGAAATCCAGTCAGTACAGAATTCTTAAAAAAATAGTTTCAAACCCCTGGCTATCAGATATCACATACTACTCTGGTACACAGAAGTAGAGACTGGTGACAAATTTACCAAAAGTAAGTACCTGTGGAGTCACTGGTTTCAAAGACTAAAACAACACAGTGAACACCATCACTAAAATCAAATCAGATGACTTCCTAACCAGCAAATGGTGCCATACTATGACACCTACACAGAATTTTGAAAAAAGCAGACCTCTTTATGCCCAATACCTTTCAAGGTTATTGGTCTGTGGTATTTCTCCAAAACAAACATGATACCATCTCAGACCACACAATTTTACCTTGAGAGAGAGGAGCAATAACATAAGCATTACATCTCTCTTTATTGCCCTGACCAAATCCAGCTAAAGTGACCTACCCTAAGTTATTCCACTTCACATAAAGCACCAATATCCAAGGAGGGCCCAGCAACTGAACCAAACAAACCACTTCTGACCAGACATCTCCATTGGAAATTAGATGAACATAATGGAAATGACACAGTGATATGATAGCAATCTCACCATATTACCAATGTAACTATAATGATTTGAGGTACATCTAACTTCAATGTAACAGAATAACATATAAAATATAGTAAAAGAATCTAGATAAAATCTCCATGATTATACACAGCCAATCAAAATCAAATGAGAGTACAACATTAACATGAAATGTGTGTAAGTATAAAACAAAATTGAAAACTATACCAAAAAATCCCAACTTTTTTACAGTAAACAGGAAAACACAGAATTAATTCACCCAGAAGTGTATACCCCTTTACAAGCACTTTTTTTTTTACAAAATGTATTGATTCTATAGTACAACACATGATAGCTATGCATTGGAAAACGTACAAGGTCTGGATATCCTAAGTCTACACAATTTATCATCACACAAAAGCTCTCAAAATCTGCTTCAGTCCTGGTTCTTTATCTAAACCTATGGCACCACTACAGGCATTGACTTTAAGCCCAATATACATATGAGTCTCCAACCATTTGTAAAACAGCTTTTGCTATATTAGGTGAGTAAATAATGCTACTTCTATTATATTTGTCAGATAGTGGGTACATGAAAAATTTGGAAAAAAAGATAGCCAGCTATGGGAAACTTACTAGATAAGACTTTTGAACATAACAACACAAGAATAGTTATCTTCAAATAAAGGCCTCCTCCTCCCCTTCAGCCTTTCCTCTCCGTCTCCAAAATTGGTGTCTTTACCAAATCTTTGCGTTACTTATTATAAAAATCAGCAGACAGTAAAGTTCCCATAGCCTAAGACCTCATCATCCAGGAAACCAGTCAGTCCAGAATTCTTAAAAAAATAGTTTCAAATCCCTGCCTATGAGATATCACATACTACTCTGGGACAAATAAGTAGAGACTGGTGGCAAATTTAATCAAAAAACACGTCCCTATGGAGTCACTGGCTTCAAAGACTAAAATAACATAATGAACACCATCATGTAAAATAAACTCATATGACTTCCTAACAAGCAAATGGTGCCATACCACGACACCTACATGGAATTTTGAAAAAAAAATATGTCTCTATTCCCAATACCTTCCTATGGGAAACTTACTAGATAAGACTTTTGAACATAACAACACAAGAATTGTTATCTTCAAATAAAGGCCTCCTCCTCCCCTTCAGCCTTGCCTGTCCATCTCCAAAATTGGTGTCTTTACCAATCTTATGTGTCACTTACTGTAAATAGCAGCAAATACTAAAGTTCCTATAGCCTAGGACCTCATAATCCGGAAATCCAGTCAGAACAGAATTCTTAAAAAAATAGTTTCAAACCCCTGGCTATCAGATATCACATACTACTCTGGTACACAGAAGTAGAGACTGGTGACAAATTTACCAAAAGTAAGTACCTGTGGAGTCACTGGTTTCAAAGACTAAAAAAACACAGTGAACACCATCACTAAAATCAAATCAGATGACTTCCTAACCAGCAAATGGTGCCATACTATGACACCTACACAGAATTTTGAAAAAGCAGACCTCTTTATGCCCAATACCTTTCAAGATTATTGGTCTGTGGTATTTCTCCAAAACAAACATGATACCATCTCAGACCACACAATTTTACCTTGAGAGAGAGGAGCAATAACATAAGCATTACATCTCTCTTTATTGCCCTGACCAAATCCAGCTAAAGTGACCTACCCTAAGTTATTCCACTTCACATAAAGCACCAATATCCAAGGAGGGCCCAGCAACTGAACCAAACAAACCACTTCTGACCAGACATCTCCATTGGAAATTAGATGAACATAATGGAAATGACACAGTGATATGATAGCAATCTCACCATATTACCAATGTAACTATAATGATTTGAGGTACATCTAACTTCAATGTAACAGAATAACATATAAAATATAGTAAAAGAATCTAGATAAAATCTCCATGATTATACACAGCCAATCAAAATCAAATGAGAGTACAACATTAACATGAAATGTGTGTAAGTATAAAACAAAATTGAAAACTATACCAAAAAATCCCAACTTTTTTACAGTAAACAGGAAAACACAGAATTAATTCACCCAGAAGTGTATACCCCTTTACAAGCACTTTTTTTTTACAAAATGTATTGATTCTATAGTACAACACATGATAGCTATGCATTGGAAAACGTACAAGGTCTGGATATCCTAAGTCTACACAATTTATCATCACACAAAAGCTCTCAAAATCTGCTTCAGTCCTGGTTCTTTATCTAAACCTATGGCACCACTACAGGCATTGGCTTTAAGCCCAATATACATATGAGTCTCCAACCATTTGTAAAACAGCTTTTGGTATATTAGGTGAGTAAATAATGCTACTTCTATTATATTTGTCAGATAGTGGGTACATGAAAAATTTGGAAAAAAAGATAGCCAGCTATGGGAAACTTACAAGATAAGACTTTTGAACATAACAACACAAGAATAGTTATCTTCAAATAAAGGCCTCCTCCTCCCCTTCAGCCTTTCCTCTCCGTCTCCAAAATTGGTGTCTTTACCAAATCTTTGCGTTACTTATTATAAAAATCAGCAGACAGTAAAGTTCCCATAGCCTAAGACCTCATCATCCAGGAAACCAGTCAGTCCAGAATTCTTAAAAAAATAGTTTCAAATCCCTGCCTATGAGATATCACATACTACTCTGGGACAAATAAGTAGAGACTGGTGGCAAATTTAATCAAAAAACACGTCCCTATGGAGTCACTGGCTTCAAAGACTAAAATAACATAATGAACACCATCATGTAAAATAAACTCATATGACTTCCTAACAAGCAAATGGTGCCATACCACGACACCTACATGGAATTTTGAAAAACAAATATGTCTCTATTCCCAATACCTTCCTATGGGAAACTTACTAGATAAGACTTTTGAACATAACAACACAAGAATTGTTATCTTCAAATAAAGGCCTCCTCCTCCCCTTCAGCCTTGCCTCTCCATCTCCAAAATTGGTGTCTTTACCAATCTTATGTGTCACTTATTGTAAATAGCAGCAAATACTAAAGTTCCTATAGCCTAGGACCTCATAATCTGGAAATCCAGTCAGTACAGAATTCTTAAAAGAATAGTTTCAAACCCCTGGCTATCAGATATCACATACTACTCTGGTACACAGAAGTAGAGACTGGTGACAAATTTACCAAAACCAAGTCCCTGTGGAGTCACTGGTTTCAAAGACTAAAAAAACACAGTGAACACCATCGCTAAAATCAAATCAGATGACTTCCTAACCAGCAAATGGCGCCATACTATGACACCTACACAGAATTTTGAAAAAAGCAGACCTCTTTATGCCCAATACCTTTCAAGGTTATTGGTCTGTGGTATTTCTCCAAAACAAACATGATACCATCTCAGACCACACAATTTTACCTTGAGAGAGAGGAGCAATAACATAAGCATTACATCTCTCTTTATTGCCCTGACCAAATCCAGCTAAAGGGACCTACCCTAAGTTATTCCACTTCACATGAAGCACCAATATCCAAGGAGGGCCCAGCAACTGAACCAAACAAACCACTTCTGACCAGACATCTCCATTGGAAATTAGATGAACATAATGGAAATGACACAGTGATATGATAGCAATCTCACCATATTACCAATGTAACTATAATGATTTGAGGTACATCTAACTTCAATGTAACAGAATAACATATAAAATATAGTAAAAGAATCTAGATAAAATCTTCATGATTATACACAGCCAATCAAAATCAAATGAGAGTACAACATTTACATGAAATGTGTGTAAGTATAAAACAAAATTGAAAACTATACCAAAAAATCCCAACTTTTTACAGTAAACAGGAAAACACAGAATTAATTCACCCAGAAGTGTATACCCCTTTACAAGCACTTTTTTTTACAAAATGTATTGATTCTATAGTACAACACATGATAGCTACGCATTGGAAAACGTACAAGGTCTGGATATCCTAAGTCTACACAATTTATCATCACACAAAAGCTCTCAAAATCTGCTTCAGTCCTGGTTCTTTATCTAAGCCTATGGCACCACTACAGGCATTGGCTTAAGCCCAATATACATATGAGTCTCCAACCATTTGTAAAACAGCTTTTGGTATATTAGGTGAGTAAATAATGCTACTTCTATTATATTTGTCAGATAGTGGGTACATGAAGAATTTGGAAAAAAAGATAGCGACCTATGGGAAACTTACTAGATAAGACTTTTGAACATAACAACACAAGAATTGTTATCTTCAAATAAAGGCCTCCTCCTCCCCTTCAGCCTTTCCTCTCCGTCTCCAAAATTGGTGTCTTTACCAAATCTTTGCGTTACTTATTATAAAAATCAGCAGACAGTAAAGTTCCCATAGCCTAAGACCTCATCATCCAGGAAACCAGTCAGTCCAGAATTCTTAAAAAAATAGTTTCAAATCCCTGCCTATGAGATATCACATACTACTCTGGGACAAATAAGTAGAGACTGGTGGCAAATTTAATCAAAAAACAAGCCCCTATGGAGTCACTGGCTTCAAAGACTAAAATAACATAATGAACACCATCATGTAAAATAAACTCATATGACTTCCTAACAAGCAAATGGTGCCATACCACGACACCTACATGGAATTTTGAAAAAAAAATATGTCTCTATTCCCAATACCTTCCTATGGGAAACTTACTAGATAAGACTTTTGAACATAACAACACAAGAATTGTTATCTTCAAATAAAGGCCTCCTCCTCCCCTTCAGCCTTGCCTGTCCATCTCCAAAATTGGTGTCTTTACCAATCTTATGTGTCACTTACTGTAAATAGCAGCAAATACTAAAGTTCCTATAGCCTAGGACCTCATAATCCGGAAATCCAGTCAGAACAGAATTCTTAAAAAAATAGTTTCAAACCCCTGGCTATCAGATATCACATACTACTCTGGTACACAGAAGTAGAGACTGGTGACAAATTTACCAAAAGTAAGTACCTGTGGAGTCACTGGTTTCAAAGACTAAAAAAACACAGTGAACACCATCACTAAAATCAAATCAGATGACTTCCTAACCAGCAAATGGTGCCATACTATGACACCTACACAGAATTTTGAAAAAAGCAGACCTCTTTATGCCCAATACCTTTCAAGGTTATTGGTCTGTGGTATTTCTCCAAAACAAACATGATACCATCTCAGACCACACAATTTTACCTTGAGAGAGAGGAGCAATAACATAAGCATTACATCTCTCTTTATTGCCCTGACCAAATCCAGCTAAAGTGACCTACCCTAAGTTATTCCACTTCACATAAAGCACCAATATCCAAGGAGGGCCCAGCAACTGAACCAAACAAACCACTTCTGACGAGACATCGCCATTGGAAATTAGATGAACATAATGGAAATGACACAGTGATATGATAGCAATCTCACCATATTACCAATGTAACTATAATGATTTGAGGTACATCTAACTTCAATGTAACAGAATAACATATAAAATATAGTAAAATAATCTAGATAAAATCTCCATGATTATACACAGCCAATCAAAATCAAATGAGAGTACAACATTAACATGAAATGTGTGTAAGTATAAAACAAAATTGAAAACTATACCAAAAAATCCCAACTTTTTTACAGTAAACAGGAAAACACAGAATTAATTCACCCAGAAGTGTATACCCCTTTACAAGCACTTTTTTTTTACAAAATGTATTGATTCTATAGTACAACACATGATAGCTATGCATTGGAAAACGTACAAGGTCTGGATATCCTAAGTCTACACAATTTATCATCACACAAAAGCTCTCAAAATCTGCTTCAGTCCTGGTTCTTTATCTAAACCTATGGCACCACTACAGGCATTGGCTTTAAGCCCAATATACATATGAGTCTCCAACCATTTGTAAAACAGCTTTTGGTATATTAGGTGAGTAAATAATGCTACTTCTATTATATTTGTCAGATAGTGGGTACATGAAAAATTTGGAAAAAAAGATAGCCAGCTATGGGAAACTTACTAGATAAGACTTTTGAACATAACAACACAAGAATAGTTATCTTCAAATAAAGGCCTCCTCCTCCCCTTCAGCCTTTCCTCTCCGTCTCCAAAATTGGTGTCTTTACCAAATCTTTGCGTTACTTATTATAAAAATCAGCAGACAGTAAAGTTCCCATAGCCTAAGACCTCATCATCCAGGAAACCAGTCAGTCCAGAATTCTTAAAAAAATAGTTTCAAATCCCTGCCTATGAGATATCACATACTACTCTGGGACAAATAAGTAGAGACTGGTGGCAAATTTAATCAAAAAACACGTCCCTATGGAGTCACTGGCTTCAAAGACTAAAATAACATAATGAACACCATCATGTAAAATAAACTCATATGACTTCCTAACAAGCAAATGGTGCCATACCACGACACCTACATGGAATTTTGAAAAACAAATATGTCTCTATTCCCAATACCTTCCTATGGGAAACTTACTAGATAAGACTTTTGAACATAACAACACAAGAATTGTTATCTTCAAATAAAGGCCTCCTCCTCCCCTTCAGCCTTGCCTCTCCATCTCCAAAATTGGTGTCTTTACCAATCTTATGTGTCACTTATTGTAAATAGCAGCAAATACTAAAGTTCCTATAGCCTAGGACCTCATAATCTGGAAATCCAGTCAGTACAGAATTCTTAAAAGAATAGTTTCAAACCCCTGGCTATCAGATATCACATACTACTCTGGTACACAGAAGTAGAGACTGGTGACAAATTTACCAAAACCAAGTCCCTGTGGAGTCACTGGTTTCAAAGACTAAAAAAACACAGTGAACACCATCGCTAAAATCAAATCAGATGACTTCCTAACCAGCAAATGGCGCCATACTATGACACCTACACAGAATTTTGAAAAAAGCAGACCTCTTTATGCCCAATACCTTTCAAGGTTATTGGTCTGTGGTATTTCTCCAAAACAAACATGATACCATCTCAGACCACACAATTTTACCTTGAGAGAGAGGAGCAATAACATAAGCATTACATCTCTCTTTATTGCCCTGACCAAATCCAGCTAAAGGGACCTACCCTAAGTTATTCCACTTCACATGAAGCACCAATATCCAAGGAGGGCCCAGCAACTGAACCAAACAAACCACTTCTGACCAGACATCTCCATTGGAAATTAGATGAACATAATGGAAATGACACAGTGATATGATAGCAATCTCACCATATTACCAATGTAACTATAATGATTTGAGGTACATCTAACTTCAATGTAACAGAATAACATATAAAATATAGTAAAAGAATCTAGATAAAATCTTCATGATTATACACAGCCAATCAAAATCAAATGAGAGTACAACATTTACATGAAATGTGTGTAAGTATAAAACAAAATTGAAAACTATACCAAAAAATCCCAACTTTTTACAGTAAACAGGAAAACACAGAATTAATTCACCCAGAAGTGTATACCCCTTTACAAGCACTTTTTTTTACAAAATGTATTGATTCTATAGTACAACACATGATAGCTACGCATTGGAAAACGTACAAGGTCTGGATATCCTAAGTCTACACAATTTATCATCACACAAAAGCTCTCAAAATCTGCTTCAGTCCTGGTTCTTTATCTAAGCCTATGGCACCACTACAGGCATTGGCTTAAGCCCAATATACATATGAGTCTCCAACCATTTGTAAAACAGCTTTTGGTATATTAGGTGAGTAAATAATGCTACTTCTATTATATTTGTCAGATAGTGGGTACATGAAGAATTTGGAAAAAAAGATAGCGACCTATGGGAAACTTACTAGATAAGACTTTTGAACATAACAACACAAGAATTGTTATCTTCAAATAAAGGCCTCCTCCTCCCCTTCAGCCTTTCCTCTCCATCTCCAAAATTGGTGTTTTTACCAATCTTTTGTGTCACTTATTGTAAATAGCAGCAAATACTAAAGTTCCTATAGCCTAGGACCTCATAATCCGGAAATCCAGTCAGTACAGAATTCTTAAAAAAATAGTTTCAAACCCCTGGCTATCAGATATCACAATACTACTCTGGTACACAGAAGTAGAGACTGGTGACAAATTTACCAAAACCAAGTCCCTGTGGAGTCACTGGTTTCAAAGACTAAAAAAATACAGTGAACACCATCACTAAAATCAAATCAGATGACTTCCTAACCAGCAAATGGTGCCATACTATGACACCTGCACAGAATTTTGAAAAAAGCACACCTCTTTATTCCCAATACCTTTCAAGGTTATTGGTCTGTAGTATTTCTCCAAAACAAACATGATACCATCTCAGACCACACAATTTTACCTTGAGAGAGAGGAGCAATAACATAAGCATTACATCTCTCTTTATTGCCCTGATCAAATCCAGCTAAAGGGACCTACCCTAAGTTATTCCACTTCACATGAAGCACCAATATCCAAGGAGGGCCCAGCAACTGAACCAAACAAACCACTTCTGACCAGACATCTCCATTGGAAATTAGATGAACATAATGGAAATGACACAGTGATATGATAGCAATCTCACCATATTACCAATGTAACTATAATGATTTGAGGTACATCTAACTTCAATGTAACAGAATAACATATAAAATATAGTAAAATAATCTAGATAAAATCTCCATGATTATACACAGCCAATCAAAATCAAATGAGAGTACAACATTAACATGAAATGTGTGCAAGTATATAACAAAATTGAAAACTATACCAAAAAATCCCAACTTTTTTACAATAAACAGGAAAACACAGAATTAATTCACCCAGAAGTGTATACCCCTTTACAAGCACTTTTTTTTTCCAAAATGTATTGATTCTATAGTACAACACATGATAGCTACGCATTGAAAAACGTACAAGGTCTGGATATCGTAAGTCTACACAATTTATCATCACACAAAAGCTCTCAAAATGTGCATCAGTCCTGGTTCTTTATCTAAACCTATGGCACCACTACAGGCATTGGCTTTAAGCCCAATATACATATGAGTCTCCAACCATTTGTAAAACAGCTCTTGGTATATTAGGTGAGTAAATAATGCTACTTCTATTATATTTGTCAGATAGTGGGTACATGAAGAATTTGGAAAAAAAGATAGCGAGCTATGGGAAACTTACTAGATAAGACTTTTGAACATAACAACACAAGAATTGTTATCTTCAAATAAAGGCCTCCTCCTCCCCTTCAGCCTTTCCTCTCCATCTCCAAAATTGGTGTCTTTACCAATTCTTTGCGTTACTTATTATAAAAATCAGCAGACAGTAAAGTTCCCATAGCCTAAGACCTCATCATCCAGGAAACCAGTCAGTCCAGAATTCTTAAAAAAATAGTTTCAAATCCCTGCCTATGAGATATCACATACTACTCTGGGACAAATAAGTAGAGACTGGTGGCAAATTTAATCAAAAAACAAGTCCCTATGGAGTCACTGGCTTCAAAGACTAAAATAACATAATGAACACAATCATGTAAAATAAACTCATATGACTTCCTAACAAGCAAATGGTGCCATACCATGACACCTACATGGAATTTTGAAAAAAAAGTATGTCTCCATTCCCAATACCTTCCTATGGGAAACTTACTAGATAAGACTTTTGAACATAACAACACAAGAATTGTTATGTTCAAATAAAGGCCTCCTCCTCCCCTTCAGCCTTTCCTCTCCATCTCCAAAATTGGTGTCTTTACCAATCTTTTGTGTCACTTATTGTAAATAGCAGCAAATACTAAAGTTCCTATAGCCTAGGACCTCATAATGCGGAAATCCAGTCAGTACAGAATTCTTAAAAAAATAGTTTCAAACCCCTGGCTATCAGATATCACATACTACTCTGGTACACAGAAGTAGAGACTGGTGACAAATTTACCAAAACCAAGTCCCTGTGGAGTCACTGGTTTCAAAGACTAAAAAAACACAGTGAACACCATCACTAAAATCAAATCAGGTGACTTCCTAACCAGCAAATGGCGCCATACTATGACACCTACACAGAATTTTGAAAAAAGCAGACCTCTTTATTCCCAATACCTTTAAGGTTATTGGTCTGTGGTATTTCTACAAAACAAACCTGATACCATCTCAGACCACACAATTTTACCTTGAGAGAGAGGAGCAATAACATAAGCATTACATCTCTCTTTATTGCCCTGATCAAATCCAGCTAAAGGGACCTACCCTAAGTTATTCCACTTCACATGAAGCACCAATATCCAAGGAGGGCCCAGCAACTGAACCAAACAAACCACTTCTGACCAGACATCTCCATTGGAAATTAGATGAATATAATGGAAATGACACAGTGATATGATAGCAATCTCACCATATTACCAATGTAACTATAATGATTTGAGGTACATCTAACTTCAATGTAACAGAATAACATATAAAATATAGTAAAATAATCTAGATAAAATCTCCATGATTATACACAGCCAATCAAAATCAAATGAGAGTACAACATTAACATGAAATGTGTGCAAGTATATAACAAAATTGAAAACTATACCAAAAAATCCCAACTTTTTTACAATAAACAGGAAAACACAGAATTAATTCACCCAGAAGTGTATACCCCTTTACAAGCACTTTTTTTTTCCAAAATGTATTGATTCTATAGTACAACACATGATAGCTACGCATTGAAAAACGTACAAGGTCTGGATATCGTAAGTCTACACAATTTATCATCACACAAAAGCTCTCAAAATCTGCTTCAGTCCTGGTTCTTTATCTAAACCTATGGCACCACTACAGGCATTGGCTTTAAGCCCAATATACATATGAGTCTCCAACCATTTGTAAAACAGCTCTTGGTATATTAGGTGAGTAAATAATGCTACTTCTATTATATTTGTCAGATAGTGGGTACATGAAGAATTTGGAAAAAAAGATAGCGAGCTATGGGAAACTTACTAGATAAGACTTTTGAACATAACAACACAAGAATTGTTATCTTCAAATAAAGGCCTCCTCCTCCCCTTCAGCCTTTCCTCTCCATCTCCAAAATTGGTGTCTTTACCAATTCTTTGCGTTACTTATTATAAAAATTAGCAGACAGTAAAGTTCCCATAGCCTAAGACCTCATCATCCAGGAAACCAGTCAGTCCAGAATTCTTAAAAAAATAGTTTCAAATCCCTGCCTATGAGATATCACATACTACTCTGGGACAAATAAGTAGAGACTGGTGGCAAATTTAATCAAAAAACAAGTCCCTATGGAGTCACTGGCTTCAAAGACTAAAATAACATAATGAACACAATCATGTAAAATAAACTCATATGACTTCCTAACAAGCAAATGGTGCCATACCATGACACCTACATGGAATTTTGAAAAAAAAGTATGTCTCCATTCCCAATACCTTCCTATGGGAAACTTACTAGATAAGACTTTTGAACATAACAACACAAGAATTGTTATGTTCAAATAAAGGCCTCTTCCTCCCCTTCAGCCTTTCCTCTCCATCTCCAAAATTGGTGTCTTTACCAATCTTTTGTGTCACTTATTGTAAATAGCAGCAAATACTAAAGTTCCTATAGCCTAGGACCTCATAATGCGGAAATCCAGTCAGTACAGAATTCTTAAAAAAATAGTTTCAAACCCCTGGCTATCAGATATCACATACTACTCTGGTACACAGAAGTAGAGACTGGTGACAAATTTACCAAAACCAAGTCCCTGTGGAGTCACTGGTTTCAAAGACTAAAAAAACACAGTGAACACCATCACTAAAATCAAATCAGGTGACTTCCTAACCAGCAAATGGCGCCATACTATGACACCTACACAGAATTTTGAAAAAAGCAGACCTCTTTATTCCCAATACCTTTAAGGTTATTGGTCTGTGGTATTTCTACAAAACAAACCTGATACCATCTCAGACCACACAATTTTACCTTGAGAGAGAGGAGCAATAACATAAGCATTACATCTCTCTTTATTGCCCTGATCAAATCCAGCTAAAGGGACCTACCC
The DNA here is from genome assembly GCF_050947455.1 of Rhinoderma darwinii. Classification (NCBI taxonomy): domain Eukaryota; kingdom Metazoa; phylum Chordata; class Amphibia; order Anura; family Rhinodermatidae; genus Rhinoderma; species Rhinoderma darwinii. The sequence continues at coordinate 215,170 of NW_027461681.1, read as the reverse complement.
TAAGTTATTCCACTTCACATGAAGCACCAATATCCAAGGAGGGCCCAGCAACTGAACCAAACAAACCACTTCTGACCAGACATCTGCATTGGAAATTAGATGAACATAATGGAAATGACACAGTGATATGATAGCAATCTCACCATATTACCAATGTAACTATAATGATTTGAGGTACATCTAACTTCAATGTAACAGAATAACATATAAAATATAGTAAAAGAATCTAGATAAAATCTCCATGATTATACACAGCCAATCAAAATCAAATGAGAGTACAACATTATCATGAAATGTGTGCAAGTATAAAACAAAATTGAAAACGATACCAAAAAATCCCAACTTTTTTACAGTAAACAGGAAAACACAGAATTAATTCACCCAGAAGTGTATACCCATTTACAAGCACTTTTTTTTTTACAAAATGTATTGATTCTATAGTACAACACATGATAGCTACGCATTGGAAAACGTACAAGGTCTGGATATCCTAAGTCTACACAATTTATCATCACACAAAAGCTCTCAAAATCTGCTTCAGTCATGGTTCTTTATCTAAACCTATGGCACCACTACAGGCATTGGCTTTAAGCCCAATATACATATGAGTCTCCAACCATTTGTAAAACAGCTCTTGGAATATTAGGTGAGTAAATAATGGTACTTCTATTATATTTGTCAGATAGTGGGTACATGAAGAATTTGGAAAAAAAGATAGCGAGCTATGGGAAACTTACTAGATAAGACTTTTGAACATAACAACACAAGAATTGTTATCTTCAAATAAAGGCCTCCTCCTCCCCTTCAGCCTTTCCTCTCCATCTCCAAAATTGGTGTCTTTACCAATTCTTTGCGTTACTTATTATAAAAATCAGCAGATAGTAAAGTTCCCATAGCCTAAGACCTCATCATCCAGGAAACCAGTCAGTCCAGAATTCTTAAAAAAATAGTTTCAAATCCCTGCCTATGAGATATCACTTACTACTCTGGGACAAATAAGTAGAGACTGGTGGCAAATTTAATCAAAAAACAAGTCCCTATGGAGTCTCTGGCTTCAAAGACTAAAATAACATAATGAACACCATCATGTAAAATAAACTCATATGACTTCCTAACAAGCAAATGGTGCCATACCACGACACCTATATGGAATTTTGAAAAAAAAATATGTCTCTATTCCCAATACCTTCCTATGGGAAACTTACTAGATAAGACTTTTGAACATAACAACACAAGAATTGTTATCTTCAAATAAAGGCCTCCTCCTCCCCTTCAGCCTTGCCTCTCCATCTCCAAAATTGGTGTCCTTACCAATCTTATGTGTCACTTATTGTAAATAGCAGCAAATACTAAAGTTCCTATAGCCTAGGACCTCATAATCCGGAAATCCAGTCAGTACAGAATTCTTAAAAAAAATAGTTTCAAACCCCTGGCTATCAGATATCACATACTACTCTGGTACACAGAAGTAGAGACTGGTGACAAATTTACCAAAACCAAGTCCCTGTGGAGTCACTGGTTTCAAAGACTAAAAAAACACAGTGAACACCATCACTAAAATCAAATCAGATGACTTCCTAACCAGCAAATGGCGCCATACTATGACACCTACACAGAATTTTGAATAAAGCAGACCTCTTTATTCCCAATACCTTTAAGGTTATTGGTCTGTGGTATTTCTACAAAACAAACATGATACCATCTCAGACCACACAATTTTACCTTGAGAGAGAGGAGCAATAACATAAGCATTACATCTCTCTTTATTGCCCTGATCAAATCCAGCTAAAGGGACCTACCCTAAGTTATTCCACTTCACATGAAGCACCAATATCCAAGGAGGGCCCAGCAACTGAACCAAACAAACCACTTCTGACCAGACATCTCCATTGGAAATTAGATGAACATAATGGAAATGACACAGTGATATGATAGCAATCTCACCATATTACCAATGTAACTATAATGATTTGAGGTACATCTAACTTCAATGTAACAGAATAACATATAAAATATAGTAAAATAATCTAGATTAAATCTCCATGATTATACACAGCCAATCAAAATCAAATGAGAGTACAACATTAACATGAAATGTGTGCAAGTATAAAACAAAATTGAAAACAATACCAAAAAATCCCAACTTTTTTACAGTAAACAGGAAAACACAGAATTAATTCACCCAGAAGTGTATACCCATTTACAAGCACTTTTTTTTTTACAAAATGTATTGATTCTATAGTACAACACATGATAGCTACGCATTGGAAAACGTACAAGGTCTGGATATCCTAAGTCTACACAATTTATCATCACACAAAAGCTCTCAAAATCTGCTTCAGTCCTGGTTCTTTATCTAAACCTATGGCACCACTACAGGCATTGGCTTTAAGCCCAATATACATATGAGTCTCCAACCATTTGTAAAACAGCTCTTGGAATATTAGGTGAGTAAATAATGCTACTTCTATTATATTTGTCAGATAGTGGGTACATGAAGAATTTGGAAAAAAAGATAGCGAGCTATGGGAAACTTACTAGATAAGACTTTTGAACATAACAACACAAGAATTGTTATCTTCAAATAAAGGCCTCCTCCTCCCCATCAGCCTTTCCTCACCATCTCCAAAATTGGTGTCTTTACCAATTCTTTGCGTTACTTATTATAAAAATCAGCAGACAGTAAAGTTCCCATAGCCTAAGACCTCATCATCCAGGAAACCAGTCAGTCCAGAATTCTTAAAAAAATAGTTTCAAATCCCTGCCTATGAGATATCACATACTACTCTGGGACAAATAAGTAGAGACTGGTGGCAAATTTAATCAAAAAACAAGTCCCTATGGAGTCACTGGCTTCAAAGACTAAAATAACATAATGAACACAATCATGTAAAATAAACTCATATGACTTCCTAACAAGCAAATGGTGCCATACCATGACACCTACATGGAATTTTGAAAAAAAAAATATGTCTCCATTCCCAATACCTTCCTATGGGAAACTTACTAGATAAGACTTTTGAACATAACAACACAAGAATTGTTATGTTCAAATAAAGGCCTCCTCCTCCCCTTCAGCCTCTCCTCTCCATCTCCAAAATTGGTGTCTTTACCAATCTTTTGTGTCACTTATTGTAAATAGCAGCAAATACTAAAGTTCCTATAGATTAGGACCTCATAATCCGGAAATCCAGTCAGTACAGAATTCTTAAAAAAATAGTTTCAAACCCCTGGCTATCAGATATCACATACTACTCTGGTACACAGAAGTAGAGACTGGTGACAAATTTACCAAAACCAAGTCCCTGTGGAGTCACTGGTTTCAAAGACTAAAAAAACACAGTGAACACCATCACTAAAATCAAATCAGGTGACTTCCTAAGCAGCAAATGGCGCCATACTATGACACCTACACAGAATTTTGAAAAAAAGCAGACCTCTTTATTCCCAATACCTTTAAGGTTATTGGTCTGTGGTATTTCTACAAAACAAACCTGATACCATCTCAGACCACACAATTTTACCTTGAGAGAGAGGAGCAATAACATAAGCATTACATCTCTCTTTATTGCCCTGATCAAATCCAGCTAAAGGGACCTACCCTAAGTTATTCCACTTCACATGAAGCACCAATATCCAAGGAGGGCCCAGCAACTGAACCAAACAAACCACTTCTGACCAGACATCTCCATTGGAAATTAGATGAACATAATGGAAATGACACAGTGATATGATAGCAATCTCACCATATTACCAATGTAACTATAATGATTTGAGGTACATCTAACTTCAATGTAACAGAATAACATATAAAATATAGTAAAAGAATCTAGATAAAATCTCCATGATTATACACAGCCAATCAAAATCAAATGAGAGTACAACATTATCATGAAATGTGTGCAAGTATAAAACAAAATTGAAAACGATACCAAAAAATCCCAACTTTTTTACAGTAAACAGGAAAACACAGAATTAATTCACCCAGAAGTGTATACCCCTTTACAAGCACTTTTTTTTTTACAAAATGTATTGATTCTATAGTACAACACATGATAGCTACGCATTGGAAAACGTACAAGGTCTGGATATCCTAAGTCTACACAATTTATCATCACACAAAAGCTCTCAAAATCTGCTTCAGTCCTGGTTCTTTATCTAAACCTATGGCACCACTACAGGCATTGGCTTTAAGCCCAATATACATATGAGTCTCCAACCATTTGTAAAACAGCTCTTGGTATATTAGGTGAGTAAATAATGCTACTTCTATTATATTTGTCAGATAGTGGGTACATGAAGAATTTGGAAAAAAAGATAGCGAGCTATGGGAAACTTACTAGATAAGACTTTTGAACATAACAACACAAGAATTGTTATCTTCAAATAAAGGCCTCCTCCTCCCCTTCAGCCTTTCCTCTCCATCTCCAAAATTGGTGTCTTTACCAATTCTTTGCGTTACTTATTATAAAAATCAGCAGACAGTAAAGTTCCCATAGCCTAGGACCTCATCATCCAGGAAACCAGTCAGTCCAGAATTCTTAAAAAAATAGTTTCAAATCCCTGCCTATGAGATATCACATACTACTCTGGGACAAATAAGTAGAGACTGGTGGCAAATTTAATCAAAAAACAAGTCCCTATGGAGTCACTGGCTTCAAAGACTAAAATAACATAATGAACACAATCATGTAAAATAAACTCATATGACTTCCTAACAAGCAAATGGTGCCATACCATGACACCTACATGGAATTTTGAAAAAAAAGTATGTCTCCATTCCCAATACCTTCCTATGGGAAACTTACTAGATAAGACTTTTGAACATAACAACACAACAATTATGTTCAAATAAAGGCCTCCTCCTCCCCTTCAGCCTTTCCTCTCCATCTCCAAAATTGGTGTCTTAACCAATCTTTTGTGTCACTTATTGTAAATAGCAGCAAATACTAAAGTTCCTATAGCCTAGGACCTCATAATGCGGAAATCCAGTCAGTACAGAATTCTTAAAAAAATAGTTTCAAACCCCTGGCTATCAGATATCACATACTACTCTGGTACACAGAAGTAGAGACTGGTGACAAATTTACCAAAACCAAGTCCCTGTGGAGTCACTGGTTTCAAAGACTAAAAAAACACAGTGAACACCATCACTAAAATCAAATCAGGTGACTTCCTAACCAGCAAATGGCGCCATACTATGACACCTACACAGAATTTTGAAAAAAGCAGACCTCTTTATTCCCAATACCTTTAAGGTTATTGGTCTGTGGTATTTCTACAAAACAAACCTGATACCATCTCAGACCACACAATTTTACCTTGAGAGAGAGGAGCAATAACATAAGCATTACATCTCTCTTTATTGCCCTGATCAAATCCAGCTAAAGGGACCTACCCTAAGTTATTCCACTTCACATGAAGCACCAATATCCAAGGAGGGCCCAGCAACTGAACCAAACAAACCACTTCTGACCAGACATCTGCATTGGAAATTAGATGAACATAATGGAAATGACACAGTGATATGATAGCAATCTCACCATATTACCAATGTAACTATAATGATTTGAGGTACATCTAACTTCAATGTAACAGAATAACATATAAAATATAGTAAAAGAATCTAGATAAAATCTCCATGATTATACACAGCCAATCAAAATCAAATGAGAGTACAACATTTACATGAAATATGTGTAAGTATAAAACAAAATTGAAAACGATACCAAAAAATCCCAACTTTTTTACAGTAAACAGGAAAACACAGAATTAATTCACCCAGGAGTGTATACCCATTTACAAGCACTTTTTTTTTTACAAAATGTATTGATTCTATAGTACAACACATGATAGCTATGCATTGGAAAACGTACAAGGTCTGGATATCCTAAGTCTATACAATTTATCATCACACAAAAGCTCTCAAAATCTGCTTCAGTCATGGTTCTTTATCTAAACCTATGGCACCACTACAGGCATTGGCTTTAAGCCCAATATACATATGAGTCTCCAACCATTTGTAAAACAGCTCTTGGAATATTAGGTGAGTAAATAATGCTACTTCTATTATATTTGTCAGATAGTGGGTACATGAAGAATTTGGAAAAAAAGATAGCGAGCTATGGGAAACTTACTAGATAAGACTTTTGAACATAACAACACAAGAATTGTTATCTTCAAATAAAGGCCTCCTCCTCCCCTTCAGCCTTTCCTCTCCATCTCCAAAATTGGTGTCTTTACCAATTCTTTGCGTTACTTATTATAAAAATCAGCAGATAGTAAAGTTCCCATAGCCTAAGACCTCATCATCCAGGAAACCAGTCAGTCCAGAATTCTTAAAAAAATAGTTTCAAATCCCTGCCTATGAGATATCACTTACTACTCTGGGACAAATAAGTAGAGACTGGTGGCAAATTTAATCAAAAAACAAGTCCCTATGGAGTCTCTGGCTTCAAAGACTAAAATAACATAATGAACACCATCATGTAAAATAAACTCATATGACTTCCTAACAAGCAAATGGTGCCATACCATGACACCTACATGGAATTTTGAAAAAAAAGTATGTCTCCATTCCCAATACCTTCCTATGGGAAACTTACTAGATAAGACTTTTGAACATAACAACACAAGAATTATGTTCAAATAAAGGCCTCCTCCTCCCCTTCAGCCTTTCCTCTCCATCTCCAAAATTGGTGTCTTTACCAATCTTTTGTGTCACTTATTGTAAATAGCAGCAAATACTAAAGTTCCTATAGCCTAGGACCTCATAATGCGGAAATCCAGTCAGTACAGAATTCTTAAAAAAATAGTTTCAAACCCCTGGCTATCAGATATCACATACTACTCTGGTACACAGAAGTAGAGACTGGTGACAAATTTACCAAAACCAAGTCCCTGTGGAGTCACTGGTTTCAAAGACTAAAAAAACACAGTGAACACCATCACTAAAATCAAATCAGGTGACTTCCTAACCAGCAAATGGCGCCATACTATGACACCTACACAGAATTTTGAAAAAAGCAGACCTCTTTATTCCCAATACCTTTAAGGTTATTGGTCTGTGGTATTTCTACAAAACAAACCTGATACCATCTCAGACCACACAATTTTACCTTGAGAGAGAGGAGCAATAACATAAGCATTACATCTCTCTTTATTGCCCTGATCAAATCCAGCTAAAGGGACCTACCCTAAGTTATTCCACTTCACATGAAGCACCAATATCCAAGGAGGGCCCAGCAACTGAACCAAACAAACCACTTCTGACCAGACATCTGCATTGGAAATTAGATGAACATAATGGAAATGACACAGTGATATGATAGCAATCTCACCATATTACCAATGTAACTATAATGATTTGAGGTACATCTAACTTCAATGTAACAGAATAACATATAAAATATAGTAAAAGAATCTAGATAAAATCTCCATGATTATACACAGCCAATCAAAATCAAATGAGAGTACAACATTATCATGAAATGTGTGCAAGTATAAAACAAAATTGAAAACGATACCAAAAAATCCCAACTTTTTTACAGTAAACAGGAAAACACAGAATTAATTCACCCAGAAGTGTATACCCATTTACAAGCACTTTTTTTTTTACAAAATGTATTGATTCTATAGTACAACACATGATAGCTACGCATTGGAAAACGTACAAGGTCTGGATATCCTAAGTCTACACAATTTATCATCACACAAAAGCTCTCAAAATCTGCTTCAGTCATGGTTCTTTATCTAAACCTATGGCACCACTACAGGCATTGGCTTTAAGCCCAATATACATATGAGTCTCCAACCATTTGTAAAACAGCTCTTGGAATATTAGGTGAGTAAATAATGCTACTTCTATTATATTTGTCAGATAGTGGGTACATGAAGAATTTGGAAAAAAAGATAGCGAGCTATGGGAAACTTACTAGATAAGACTTTTGAACATAACAACACAAGAATTGTTATCTTCAAATAAAGGCCTCCTCCTCCCCTTCAGCCTTTCCTCTCCATCTCCAAAATTGGTGTCTTTACCAATTCTTTGCGTTACTTATTATAAAAATCAGCAGATAGTAAAGTTCCCATAGCCTAAGACCTCATCATCCAGGAAACCAGTCAGTCCAGAATTCTTAAAAAAATAGTTTCAAATCCCTGCCTATGAGATATCACTTACTACTCTGGGACAAATAAGTAGAGACTGGTGGCAAATTTAATCAAAAAACAAGTCCCTATGGAGTCACTGGCTTCAAAGACTAAAATAACATAATGAACACAATCATGTAAAATAAACTCATATGACTTCCTAACAAGCAAATGGTGCCATACCATGACACCTACATGGAATTTTGAAAAAAAAATATGTCTCTATTCCCAATACCTTCCTATGGGAAACTTACTAGATAAGACTTTTGAACATAACAACACAAGAATTGTTATGTTCAAATAAAGGCCTCCTCCTCCCCTTCAGCCTTTCCTCTCCATCTCCAAAATTGGTGTCTTTACCAATCTTTTGTGTCACTTATTGTAAATAGCAGCAAATACTAAAGTTCCTATAGCCTAGGACCTCATAATCCGGAAATCCTGTCAGTACAGAATTCTTAAAAAAATAGTTTCAAACCCCTGGCTATCAGATATCACATACTACTCTGGTACACAGAAGTAGAGACTGGTGACAAATTTACCAAAACCAAGTCCCTGTGGAGTCACTGGTTTCAAAGACTAAAAAAACACAGTGAACACCATCACTAAAATCAAATCAGGTGACTTCCTAACCAGCAAATGGCGCCATACTATGACACCTACACAGAATTTTGAAAAAAGCAGACCTCTTTATTCCCAATACCTTTCAAGGTTATTGGTCTGTGGTATTTCTACAAAACAAACCTGATACCATCTCAGACCACACAATTTTACCTTGAGAGAGAGGAGCAATAACATAAGCATTACATCTCTCTTTATTGCCCTGATCAAATCCAGCTAAAGGGACCTACCCTAAGTTATTCCACTTCACATGAAGCACCAATATCCAAGGAGGGCCCAGCAACTGAACCAAACAAACCACTTCTGACCAGACATCTGCATTGGAAATTAGATGAACATAATGGAAATGACACAGTGATATGATAGCAATCTCACCATATTACCAATGTAACTATAATGATTTGAGGTACATCTAACTTCAATGTAACAGAATAACATATAAAATATAGTAAAAGAATCTAGATAAAATCTCCATGATTATACACAGCCAATCAAAATCAAATGAGAGTACAACATTAACATGAAATGTGTGCAAGTATAAAACAAAATTGAAAACGATACCAAGAAATCCCAACTTTTTTACAGTAAACAGGAAAACACAGAATTAATTCACCCAGAAGTGTATACCCCTTTACAAGCACTTTTTTTTCCAAAATGTATTGATTCTATAGTACAACACATGATAGCTACGCATTGGAAAACGTACAAGGTCTGGATATCCTAAGTCTACACAATTTATCATCACACAAAAGCTCTCAAAATCTGCTTCAGTCCTGGTTCTTCATCTAAACCTATGGCACCACTACAGGCATTGGCTTTAAGCCCAATATACATATGAGTCTCCAACCATTTGTAAAACAGCTCTTGGTATATTAGGTGAGTAAATAATGCTACTTCTATTATATTTGTCAGATAGTGGGTACATGAGGAATTTGGAAAAAAAGATAGCGAGCTATGGGAAACTTACTAGATAAGACTTTTGAACATAACAACACAAGAATTGTTATCTTCAAATAAAGGCCTCCTCCTCCCCTTCAGCCTTTCCTCTCCATCTCCAAAATTGGTGTCTTTACCAATTATTTGCGTTACTTATTATAAAAATCAGCAGACAGTAAAGTTCCCATAGCCTAAGACCTCATCATCCAGGAAACCAGTCAGTCCAGAATTCTTAAAAAAATAGTTTCAAATCCCTGCCTATGAGATATCACCTACTACTCTGGGACAAATAAGTAGAGACTGGTGGCAAATTTAATCAAAAAACAAGTCCCTATGGAGTCACTGGCTTCAAAGACTAAAATAACATAATGAACACAATCATGTAAAATAAACTCATATGACTTCCTAACAAGCAAATGGTGCCATACCATGACACCTACATGGAATTTTGAAAAAAAAGTATGTCTCCATTCCCAATACCTTCCTATGGGAAACTTACTAGATAAGACTTTTGAACATAACAACACAAGAATTGTTATGTTCAAATAAAGGCCTCCTCCTCCCCTTCAGCCTTTCCTCTCCATCTCCAAAATTGGTGTCTTTACCAATCTTTTGTGTCACTTATTGTAAATAGCAGCAAATACTAAAGTTCCTATAGCCTAGGACCTCATAATGCGGAAATCCAGTCAGTACAGAATTCTTAAAAAAATAGTTTCAAACCCCTGGCTATCAGATATCACATACTACTCTGGTACACAGAAGTAGAGACTGGTGACAAATTTACCAAAACCAAGTCCCTGTGGAGTCACTGGTTTCAAAGACTAAAAAAACACAGTGAACACCATCACTAAAATCAAATCAGATGACTTCCTAATCAGCAAATGGTGCCATACTATGACACCTGCACAGAATTTTGAAAAAAGCACACCTCTTTATTCCCAATACCTTTCAAGGTTATTGGTCTGTAGTATTTCTCCAAAACAAACATGATACCATCTCAGACCACACAATTTTACCTTGAGAGAGAGGAGCAATAACATAAGCATTACATCTCTCTTTATTGCCCTGATCAAATCCAGCTAAAGGGACCTACCCTAAGTTATTCCACTTCACATGAAGCACCAATATCCAAGGAGGGCCCAGCAACTGAACCAAACAAACCACTTCTGACCAGACATCTCCATTGGAAATTAGATGAACATAATGGAAATGACACAGTGATATGATAGCAATCTCACCATATTACCAATGTAACTATAATGATTTGAGGTACATCTAACTTCAATGTAACAGAATAACATATAAAATATAGTAAAAGAATCTAGATAAAATCTCCATGATTATACACAGCCAATCAAAATCAAATGAGAGTACAACATTAACATGAAATGTGTGTAAGTATAAAACAAAATTGAAAACTATACCAAAAAATCCCAACTTTTTTACAGTAAACAGGAAAACACAGAATTAATTCACTCAGAAGTGTATACCCCTTTACAAGCACTTTTTTTTTTACAAAATGTATTGATTCTATAGTACAACACATGATAGCTATGCATTGGAAAACGTACAAGGTCTGGATATCCTAAATCTACACAATTTATCATTACACAAAAGCTCTCAAAATCTGCTTCAGTCATGGTTCTTTATCTAAACCTATGGCACCACTACAGGCATTGGCTTTAAGCCCAATATACATATGAGTCTCCAACCATTTGTAAAACAGCTCTTGGAATATTAGGTGAGTAAATAATGCTACTTCTATTATATTTGTCAGATAGTGGGTACATGAAGAATTTGGAAAAAAAGATAGCGAGCTATGGGAAACTTACTAGATAAGACTTTTGAACATAACAACACAAGAATTGTTATCTTCAAATAAAGGCCTCCTCCTCCCCATCAGCCTTTCCTCTCCATCTCCAAAATTGGTGTCTTTACCAATTCTTTGCGTTACTTATTATAAAAATCAGCAGACAGTAAAGTTCCCATAGCCTAAGACCTCATCATCCAGGAAACCAGTCAGTCCAGAATTCTTAAAAAAATAGTTTCAAATCCCTGCCTATGAGATATCACATACTACTCTGGGACAAATAAGTAGAGACTGGTGGCAAATTTAATCAAAAAACAAGTCCCTATGGAGTCACTGGCTTCAAAGACTAAAATAACATAATGAACACAATCATGTAAAATAAACTCATATGACTTCCTAACAAGCAAATGGTGCCATACCATGACACCTACATGGAATTTTGAAAAAAAAATATGTCTCCATTCCCAATACCTTCCTATGGGAAACTTACTAGATAAGACTTTTGAACATAACAACACAAGAATTGTTATGTTCAAATAAAGGCCTCCTCCTCCCCTTCAGCCTTTCCTCTCCATCTCCAAAATTGGTGTCTTTACCAATCTTTTGTGTCACTTATTGTAAATAGCAGCAAATACTAAAGTTCCTATAGCCTAGGACCTCATAATCCGGAAATCCAGTCAGTACAGAATTCTTAAAAAAATAGTTTCAAACCCCTGGCTATCAGATATCACATACTACTCTGGTACACAGAAGTAGAGACTGGTGACAAATTTACCAAAACCAAGTCCCTGTGGAGTCACTGGTTTCAAAGACTAAAAAAACACAGTGAACACCATCACTAAAATCAAATCAGGTGACTTCCTAACCAGCAAATGGCGCCATACTATGACACCTACACAGAATTTTGAAAAAAGCACACCTCTTTATTCCCAATACCTTTAAGGTTATTGGTCTGTGGTATTTCTACAAAACAAACCTGATACCATCTCAGACCACACAATTTTACCTTGAGAGAGAGGAGCAATAACATAAGCATTACATCTCTCTTTATTGCCCTGATCAAATCCAGCTAAAGGGACCTACCCTAAGTTATTCCACTTCACATGAAGCACCAATATCCAAGGAGGGCCCAGCAACTGAACCAAACAAACCACTTCTGACCAGACATCTGCATTGGAAATTAGATGAACATAATGGAAATGACACAGTGATATGATAGCAATCTCACCATATTACCAATGTAACTATAATGATTTGAGGTACATCTAACTTCAATGTAACAGAATAACATATAAAATATAGTAAAAGAATCTAGATAAAATCTCCATGATTATACACAGCCAATCAAAATCAAATGAGAGTACAACATTATCATGAAATGTGTGCAAGTATAAAACAAAATTGAAAACGATACCAAAAAATTCCAACTTTTTTACAGTAAACAGGAAAACACAGAATTAATTCACCCAGAAGTGTATACCCCTTTACAAGCACTTTTTTTTTTACAAAATGTATTGATTCTATAGTACAACACATGATAGCTACGCATTGGAAAACGTACAAGGTCTGGATATCCTAAGTCTACACAATTTATCATCACACAAAAGCTCTCAAAATCTGCTTCAGTCCTGGTTCTTTATCTAAACCTATGGCACCACTACAGGCATTGGCTTTAAGCCCAATATACATATGAGTCTCCAACCATTTGTAAAACAGCTCTTGGTATATTAGGTGAGTAAATAATGCTACTTCTATTATATTTGTCAGATAGTGGGTACATGAAGAATTTGGAAAAAAAGATAGCGAGCTATGGGAAACTTACTAGATAAGACTTTTGAACATAACAACACAAGAATTGTTATCTTCAAATAAAGGCCTCCTCCTCCCCTTCAGCCTTTCCTCTCCATCTCCAAAATTGGTGTCTTTACCAATTCTTTGCGTTACTTATTATAAAAATCAGCAGACAGTAAAGTTCCCATAGCCTAAGACCTCATCATCCAGGAAACCAGTCAGTCCAGAATTCTTAAAAAAAATAGTTTCAAATCCCTGCCTATGAGATATCACATACTACTCTGGGACAAATAAGTAGAGACTGGTGGCAAATTTAATCAAAAAACAAGTCCCTATGGAGTCACTGGCTTCAAAGACTAAAATAACATAATGAACACAATCATGTAAAATAAACTCATATGACTTCCTAACAAGCAAATGGTGCCATACCACGACACCTACATGGAATTTTGAAAAAAAAGTATGTCTCCATTCCCAATACCTTCCTATGGGAAACTTACTAGATAAGACTTTTGAACATAACAACACAAGAATTGTTATGTTCAAATAAAGGCCTCCTCCTCCCCTTCAGCCTTTCCTCTCCATCTCCAAAATTGGTGTCTTTACCAATCTTTTGTGTCACTTATTGTAAATAGCAGCAAATACTAAAGTTCCTATAGCCTAGGACCTCATAATGCGGAAATCCAGTCAGTACAGAATTCTTAAAAAAATAGTTTCAAACCCCTGGCTATCAGATATCACATACTACTCTGGTACACAGAAGTAGAGACTGGTGACAAATTTACCAAAACCAAGTCCCTGTGGAGTCACTGGTTTCAAAGACTAAAAAAACACAGTGAACACCATCACTAAAATCAAATCAGGTGACTTCCTAACCAGCAAATGGCGCCATACTATGACACCTACACAGAATTTTGAAAAAAGCAGACCTCTTTATTCCCAATACCTTTAAGGTTATTGGTCTGTGGTATTTCTACAAAACAAACCTGATACCATCTCAGACCACACAATTTTACCTTGAGAGAGAGGAGCAATAACATAAGCATTACATCTCTCTTTACTGCCCTGACCAAATCCAGCTAAAGGGACCTACCCTAAGTTATTCCACTTCACATGAAGCACCAATATCCAAGGAGGGCCCAGCAACTGAACCAAACAACCACTTCTGACCAGACATCTCCATTGGAAATTAGATGAACATAATGGAAATGACACAGTAATATGATAGCAATCTCACCATATTACCAATGTAACTATAATGATTTGAGGTACATCTAACTTCAATGTAACAGAATAACATATAAAATATAGTAAAAGAATCTAGATAAAATCTCCATGATTATACACAGCCAATCAAAATCAAATAAGAGTACAACATTAACATGAAATGTGTGTAAGCATAAAACAAAATTGAAAACTATACCAAAAAATCCCAACTTTTTTACAGTAAACAGGAAAACACAGAATTAATTCACCCAGAAGTGTATACCCCTTTACAAGCACTTTTTTTTACAAAATGTATTGATTCTATAGTACAACACATGATAGCTACGCATTGGAAAACGTACAAGGTCTGGATATCCTAAGTCTACACAATTTATCATCACACAAAAGCTCTCAAAATCTGCTTCAGTCCTGGTTCTTTATCTAAACCTATGGCACCACTACAGGCATTGGCTTTAAGCCCAATATACATATGAGTCTCCAACCATTTGTAAAACAGCTCTTGGTATATTAGGTGAGTAAATAATGCTACGTCAATTATATTTGTCAGATAGTGGGTACATGAAGAATTTGGAAAAAAAGATAGCGAGCTATGGGAAACTTACTAGATAAGACTTTTGAACATAACAACACAAGAATTGTTATCTTCAAATAAAGGCCTCCTCCTCCCCTTCAGCCTTTCCTCTCCATCTCAAAAATTGGTGTCTTTACCAATTCTTTGCGTTACTTATTATAAAAATCAGCAGACAGTAAAGTTCCCATAGCCTAAGACCTCATCATCCAGGAAACCAGTCAGTCCAGAATTCTTAAAAAAATAGTTTCAAATCCCTGCCTATGAGATATCACATACTACTCTGGGACAAATAAGTAGAGACTGGTGGCAAATTTAATAAAAAAACAAGCCCCTATGGAGTCACTGGCTTCAAAGACTAAAATAACATAATGAACACCATCATGTAAAATAAACTCATATGACTTCCTAACAAGCAAATGGTGCCATACCACGACACCTACATGGAATTTTGAAAAAAAAATATGTCTCTATTCCCAATACCTTCCTATGGGAAACTTACTAGATAAGACTTTTGAACATAACAACACAAGAATTGTTATGTTCAAATAAAGGCCTCCTCCTCCCCTTCAGCCTTGCCTCTCCATCTCCAAAATTGGTGTCTTTACCAATCTTATGTGTCACTTATTGTAAATAGCAGCAAATACTAAAGTTCCTATAGCCTAGGACCTCATAATCCGGAAATCCAGTCAGTACAGAATTCTTAAAAAAATAGTTTCAAACCCCTGGCTATCAGATATCACATACTACTCTGGTACACAGAAGTAGAGATTGGTGACAAATTTACCAAAACCAAGTCCCTGTGGAGTCACTGGTTTCAAAGACTAAAAAAACACAGTGAACACCATCACTAAAATCAAATCAGATGACTTCCTAACCAGCAAATGGCGCCATACTATGACACCTACACAGAATTTTGAAAAAAGCAGACCTCTTTATTCCCAATACCTTTCAAGGTTATTGGTCTGTGGTATTTCTCCAAAACAAACCTGATACCATCTCAGACCACACAATTTTACCTTGAGAGAGAGGAGCAATAATATAAGCATTACATCTCTCTTTATTGCCCTTACCAAATCCAGCTAAAGGGACCTACCCTAAGTTATTCCACTTCACATGAAGCACCAATATCCAAGGAGGGCCCAGCAACTGAACCAAACAAACCACTTCTGACCAGACATCTCCATTGGAAATTAGATGAACATAATGGAAATGACACAGTGATATGATAGCAATCTCACCATATTACCAATGTAACTATAATGATTTGAGGTACATCTAACTTCAATGTAACAGAATAACATATAAAATATAGTAAAAGAATCTAGATAAAATCTCCATGATTATACACAGCCAATCAAAATCAAATAAGAGTACAACATTAACATGAAATGTGTGTAAGCATAAAACAAAATTGAAAACTATACCAAAAAATCCCAACTTTTTTACAGTAAACAGGAAAACACAGAATTAATTCACCCAGAAGTGTATACCCCTTTACAAGCACTTTTTTTTACAAAATGTATTGATTCTATAGTACAACACATGATAGCTACGCATTGGAAAACGTACAAGGTCTGGATATCCTAAGTCTACACAATTTATCATCACACAAAAGCTCTCAAAATCTGCTTCAGTCCTGGTTCTTTATCTAAACCTATGGCACCACTACAGGCATTGGCTTTAAGCCCAATATACATATGAGTCTCCAACCATTTGTAAAACAGCTCTTGGTATATTAGGTGAGTAAATAATGCTACTTCTATTATATTTCTCAGATAGTGGGTACATGAAGAATTTGGAAAAAAAGATAGCGAGCTATGGGAAACTTACTAGATAAGACTTTTGAACATAACAACACAAGAATTGTTATCTTCAAATAAAGGCCTCCTCCTCCCCTTCAGCCTTTCCTCTCCATCTCAAAAATTGGTGTCTTTACCAATTCTTTGCGTTACTTATTATAAAAATCAGCAGACAGTAAAGTTCCCATAGCCTAAGACCTCATCATCCAGGAAACCAGTCAGTCCAGAATTCTTAAAAAAATAGTTTCAAATCCCTGCCTATGAGATATCACATACTACTCTGGGACAAATAAGTAGAGACTGGTGGCAAATTTAATAAAAAAACAAGCCCCTATGGAGTCACTGGCTTCAAAGACTAAAATAACATAATGAACACCATCATGTAAAATAAACCCATATGTCTTCCTAACAAGCAAATGGTGCCATACCACGACACCTACATGGAATTTTGAAAAAAAAATATGTCTCTATTCCCAATACCTTCCTATGGGAAACTTACTAGATAAGACTTTTGAACATAACAACACAAGAATTGTTATGTTCAAATAAAGGCCTCCTCCTCCCCTTCAGCCTTGCCTCTCCATCTCCAAAATTGGTGTCTTTACCAATCTTATGTGTCACTTATTGTAAATAGCAGCAAATACTAAAGTTCCTATAGCCTAGGACCTCATAATCCGGAAATCCAGTCAGTACAGAATTCTTAAAAAAATAGTTTCAAACCCCTGGCTATCAGATATCACATACTACTCTGGTACACAGAAGTAGAGATTGGTGACAAATTTACCAAAACCAAGTCCCTGTGGAGTCACTGGTTTCAAAGACTAAAAAAACACAGTGAACACCATCACTAAAATCAAATCAGATGACTTCCTAACCAGCAAATGGCGCCATACTATGACACCTACACAGAATTTTGAAAAAAGCAGACCTCTTTATTCCCAGTACCTTTCAAGGTTATTGGTCTGTGGTATTTCTCCAAAACAAACCTGATACCATCTCAGACCACACAATTTTACCTTGAGAGAGAGGAGCAATAATATAAGCATTACATCTCTCTTTATTGCCCTTACCAAATCCAGCTAAAGGGACCTACCCTAAGTTATTCCACTTCACATGAAGCACCAATATCCAAGGAGGGCCCAGCAACTGAACCAAACAAACCACTTCTGACCAGACATCTCCATTGGAAATTAGATGAACATAATGGAAATGACACAGTGATATGATAGCAATCTCACCATATTACCAATGTAACTATAATGATTTGAGGTACATCTAACTTCAATGTAACAGAATAACATATAAAATATAGTAAAAGAATCTAGATAAAATCTCCATGATTATACACAGCCAATCAAAATCAAATAAGAGTACAACATTAACATGAAATGTGTGTAAGCATAAAACAAAATTGAAAACTATACCAAAAAATCCCAACTTTTTTACAGTAAACAGGAAAACACAGAATTAATTCACCCAGAAGTGTATACCCCTTTACAAGCACTTTTTTTTACAAAATGTATTGATTCTATAGTACAACACATGATAGCTACGCATTGGAAAACGTACAAGGTCTGGATATCCTAAGTCTACACAATTTATCATCACACAAAAGCTCTCAAAATCTGCTTCAGTCCTGGTTCTTTATCTAAACCTATGGCACCACTACAGGCATTGGCTTTAAGCCCAATATACATATGAGTCTCCAACCATTTGTAAAACAGCTCTTGGTATATTAGGTGAGTAAATAATGCTACTTCTATTATATTTGTCAGATAGTGGGTACATGAAGAATTTGGAAAAAAAGATAGCGAGCTATGGGAAACTTACTAGATAAGACTTTTGAACATAACAACACAAGAATTGTTATCTTCAAATAAAGGCCTCCTCCTCCCCTTCAGCCTTTCCTCTCCATCTCAAAAATTGGTGTCTTTACCAATTCTTTGCGTTACTTATTATAAAAATCAGCAGACAGTAAAGTTCCCATAGCCTAAGACCTCATCATCCAGGAAACCAGTCAGTCCAGAATTCTTAAAAAAATAGTTTCAAATCCCTGCCTATGAGATATCACATACTACTCTGGGACAAATAAGTAGAGACTGGTGGCAAATTTAATAAAAAAACAAGCCCCTATGGAGTCACTGGCTTCAAAGACTAAAATAACATAATGAACACCATCATGTAAAATAAACCCATATGACTTCCTAACAAGCAAATGGTGCCATACCACGACACCTACATGGAATTTTGAAAAAAAAAATTTCTCTATTCCCAATACCTTCCTATGGGAAACTTACTAGATAAGACTTTTGAACATAACAACACAAGAATTGTTATCTTCAAATAAAGGCCTCCTCCTCCCCTTTAGCCTTGCCTCTCCATCTCCAAAATTGGTGTCTTTACCAATCTTATGTGTCACTTATTGTAAATAGCAGCAAATACTAAAGTTCCTATAGCCTAGGACCTCATAATCCGGAAATCCAGTCAGTACAGAATTCTTAAAAAAATCGTTTCAAACCCCTGGCTATCAGATATCACATACTACTCTGGTACACAGAAGTAGAGACTGGTGACAAATTTACCAAAACCAAGTCCCTGTGGAGTCACTGGTTTCAAAGACTAAAAAAACACAGTGAACACCATCACTAAAATCAAATCAGATGACTTCCTAACCAGCAAATGGCGCCATACTATGACACCTACACAGAATTTTGAAAAAAGCAGACCTCTTTATTCCCAATACCTTTCAAGGTTATTGGTCTGTGGTATTTCTCCAAAACAAACCTGATACCATCTCAGACCACACAATTTTACCTTGAGAGAGAGGAGCAATAACATAAGCATTACATCTCTCTTTATTGCCCTTACCAAATCCAGCAAAAGGGACCTACCCTAAGTTATTCCACTTCACATGAAGCACCAATATCCAAGGAGGGCCCAGCAACTGAACCAAACAAACCACTTCTGACCAGACATCTCCATTGGAAATTAGATGAACATAATGGAAATGACACAGTGATATGATAGCAATCTCACCATATTACCAATGTAACTATAATGATTTGAGGTACATCTAACTTCAATGTAACAGAATAACATATAAAATATAGTAAAAGAATCTAGATAAAATCTCCATGATTATACACAGCCAATCAAAATCAAATAAGAGTACAACATTAACATGAAATGTGTGTAGGCATAAAACAAAATTGAAAACTATACCAAAAAATCCCAACTTTTTTACAGTAAACAGGAAAACACAGAATTAATTCACCCAGAAGTGTATACCCCTTTACAAGCACTTTTTTTTACAAAATGTATTGATTCTATAGTACAACACATGATAGCTACGCATTGGAAAACGTACAAGGTCTGGATATCCTAAGTCTACACAATTTATCATCACACAAAAGCTCTCAAAATCTGCTTCAGTCCTGGTTCTTTATCTAAACCTATGGCACCACTACAGGCATTGGCTTTAAGCCCAATATACATATGAGTCTCCAACCATTTGTAAAACAGCTCTTGGTATATTAGGTGAGTAAATAATGCTACGTCAATTATATTTGTCAGATAGTGGGTACATGAAGAATTTGGAAAAAAAGATAGCGAGCTATGGGAAACTTACTAGATAAGACTTTTGAACATAACAACACAAGAATTGTTATCTTCAAATAAAGGCCTCCTCCTCCCCTTCAGCCTTTCCTCTCCATCTCAAAAATTGGTGTCTTTACCAATTCTTTGCGTTACTTATTATAAAAATCAGCAGACAGTAAAGTTCCCATAGCCTAAGACCTCATCATCCAGGAAACCAGTCAGTCCAGAATTCTTAAAAAAATAGTTTCAAATCCCTGCCTATGAGATATCACATACTACTCTGGGACAAATAAGTAGAGACTGGTGGCAAATTTAATAAAAAAACAAGCCCCTATGGAGTCACTGGCTTCAAAGACTAAAATAACATAATGAACACCATCATGTAAAATAAACTCATATGACTTCCTAACAAGCAAATGGTGCCATACCACGACACCTACATGGAATTTTGAAAAAAAAATATGTCTCTATTCCCAATACCTTCCTATGGGAAACTTACTAGATAAGACTTTTGAACATAACAACACAAGAATTGTTATGTTCAAATAAAGGCCTCCTCCTCCCCTTCAGCCTTGCCTCTCCATCTCCAAAATTGGTGTCTTTACCAATCTTATGTGTCACTTATTGTAAATAGCAGCAAATACTAAAGTTCCTATAGCCTAGGACCTCATAATCCGGAAATCCAGTCAGTACAGAATTCTTAAAAAAATAGTTTCAAACCCCTGGCTATCAGATATCACATACTACTCTGGTACACAGAAGTAGAGACTGGTGACAAATTTACCAAAACCAAGTCCCTGTGGAGTCACTGGTTTCAAAGACTAAAAAAACACAGTGAACACCATCACTAAAATCAAATCAGAGGACTTCCTAACCAGCAAATGGCGCCATACTATGACACCTACACAGAATTTTGAAAAAAGCAGACCTCTTTATTCCCAATACCTTTCAAGGTTATTGGTCTGTGGTATTTCTCCAAAACAAACATGATACCATCTCAGACCACAAAATTTTACCTTGAGAGAGAGGAGCAATAACATAAGCATTACATCTCTCTTTATTGCCCTGACCAAATCCAGCTAAAGGGACCTACCCTAAGTTATTCCACTTCACATGAAGCACCAATATCCAAGGAGGGCCCAGCAACTGAACCAAACAAACCACTTCTGACCAGACATCTCCATTGGAAATTAGATGAACATAATGGAAATGACACAGTGATATGATAGCAATCTCACCATATTACCAATGTAACTATAATGATTTGAGGTACATCTAACTTCAATGTAACAGAATAACATAAAATATAGTAAAAGAATATAGATAAAATCTCCATGATTATACACAGCCAATCAAAATCAAATGAGAGTACAACATTAACATGAAATGTGTGTAAGCATAAAACAAAATTGAAAACTATACCAAAAAATCCCAACTTTTTTACAGTAAACAGGAAAACACAGAATTAATTCACCCAGAAGTGTATACCCCTTTACAAGCACTTTTTTTTACAAAATGTATTGATTCTATAGTACAACACATGATAGCTACGCATTGGAAAACGTACAAGGTCTGGATATTCTAAGTCTACACAATTTATCATCACACAAAAGCTCTCAAAATCTGCTTCAGTCCTGGTTCTTTATCTAAACCTATGGCACCACTACAGGCATTGGCTTTAAGCTCAATATACATATGAGTCTCCAACCATTTGTAAAACAGCTCTTGGAATATTAGGTGAGTAAATAATGCTACTTCTATTATATTTGTCAGATAGTGGGTACATGAAGAATTTGGAAAAAAAGATAGCGAGCTATGGGAAACTTACTAGATAAGACTTTTAAACATAACAACACAAAAATTGTTATCTTCAAATAAAGGCCTCCTCCTCCCCTTCAGCCTTTCCTCTCCATCTCCAAAATTGGTGTGTTTACCAATTCTTTGCGTTACTTATTATAAAAATCAGCAGACAGTAAAGTTCCCATAGCCTAAGACCTCATCATCCAGGAAACCAGTCAGTTCAGAATTCTTAAAAAAATAGTTTCAAATCCCTGCCTATTAGATATCACATACTACTCTGGGACAAATAAGTAGAGACTGGTGGCAAATTTAATCAAAAAACAAGCCCCTATGGAGTCACTGGCTTCAAAGACTAAAATAACATAATGAACACCATCATGTAAAATAAACTCATATGACTTCCTAACAAGCAAATGGTGCCATACCACGACACCTACATGGAATTTTGAAAAAAAAATATGTCTCTATTCCCAATACCTTCCTATGGGAAACTTACTAGATAAGACTTTTGAACATAACAACACAAGAATTGTTATCTTCAAATAAAGGCCTCCTCCTCCCCTTCAGCCTTGCCTCTCCATCTCCAAAATTGGTGTCTTTACCAATCTTATGTGTCACTTATTGTAAATAGCAGCAAATACTAAAGTTCCTATAGCCTAGGACCTCATAATCCGGAAATCCAGTCAGTACAGAATTCTTAAATAAATAGTTTCAAACCCCTGGCTATCAGATATCACATACTACTCTGGTACACAGAAGTAGAGACTGGTGACAAATTTACCAAAACCAAGTCCCTGTGGAGTCACTGGTTTCAAAGACTAA
This sequence comes from Rhinoderma darwinii, assembly GCF_050947455.1. NCBI lineage: Eukaryota > Metazoa > Chordata > Amphibia > Anura > Rhinodermatidae > Rhinoderma > Rhinoderma darwinii. Next base: position 192,051 of record NW_027461681.1, on the reverse strand, counting down.
AAAAACACAGTGAACATCATCACTAAAATCAAATCAGATGACTTCCTAACCAGCAAATGGCGCCATACTATGACACCTACACAGAATTTTGAAAAAAGCAGACCTCTTTATTCCCAATACCTTTAAAGGTTATTGGTCTGTGGTATTTCTCCAAAACAAACCTGATACCATCTCAGATCACACAATTTTACCTTGAGAGAGAGGAGCAATAACATAAGCATTACATCTCTCTTTATTGCCCTGACCAAATCCAGCTAAAGGGACCTACCCTAAGTTATTCCACTTCACATGAAGCACCAATATCCAAGGAGGGCACAGCAACTGAACCAAACAAACCACTTCTGACCAGACATCTCCATTGGAAATTAGATGAACATAATGGAAATGACACAGTGATATGATAGCAATCTCACCATATTACCAATGTAACTATAATGATTTGAGGTACATCTAACTTCAATGTAACAGAATAACATATAAAATATAGTAAAAGAATCTAGATAAAATCTCCATGATTATACACAGCCAATCAAAATCAAATGAGAGTACAACATTAACATGAAATGTATGCAAGTATAAAACAAAATTGAAAACTATACCAAAAAATCCCAACTTTTTTACAGTAAACAGGAAAACACAGAATAAATTCACCCAGAAGTGTATACCCCTTTACAAGCACTTTTTTTTACAAAATGTATTGATTCTATAGTACAACACATGATAGCTACGCATTGGAAAACGTCCAAGGTCTGGATATTCTAAGTCTACACAATTTATCATCACACAAAAGCTCTCAAAATCTGCTTCAGTCCTGGTTCTTTATCTAAACCTATGGCACCACTACAGGCATTGGCTTTAAGCCCAATATACATATGAGTCTCCAACCATTTGTAAAACAGCTCTTGGTATATTAGGTGAGTAAATAATGCTACTTCAATTAAATTTGTCAGATAGTGGGTACATGAAGTATTTGGAAAAAAAGATAGCGAGCTATGGGAAACTTACTAGATAAGACTTTTGAACATAACAACACAAGAATTGTTATCTTCAAATAAAGGCCTCCTCCTCCCCTTCAGCCTTTCCTCTCCATCTCCATAATTGGTGTCTTTACCAATTCTTTGCGTTACTTATTATAAAAATCAGCAGACAGTAAAGTTCCCATAGCCTAAGACCTCATCATCCAGGAAACCAGTCAGTCCAGAATTCTTAAAAAAATAGTTTCAAATCCCTGCCTATGAGATATCACATACTACTCTGAGACAAATAAGTAGAGACTGGTGGCAAATTTAATAAAAAAACAAGCCCCTATGGAGTCACTGGCTTCAAAGACTAAAATAACATAATGAACACCATCATGTAAAATAAACCCATATGACTTCCTAACAAGCAAATGGTGCCATACCACGACACCTACATGGAATTTTGAAAAAAAAATATGTCTCTATTCCCAATACCTTCCTATGGGAAACTTACTAGATAAGACTTTTGAACATAACAACACAAGAATTGTTATGTTCAAATAAAGGCCTCCTCCTCCCCTTCAGTCTTGCCTCTCCATCTCCAAAATTGGTGTCTTTACCAATCTTATGTGTCACTTATTGTAAATAGCAGCAAATACTAAAGTTCCTATAGCCTAGGACCTCATAATCCGGAAATCCAGTCAGTACAGAATTCTTAAAAAAATTGTTTCAAACCCCTGGCTATCAGATATCACATACTACTCTGGTACACAGAAGTAGAGACTGGTGACAAATTTACCAAAACCAAGTCCCTGTGGAGTCACTGGTTTCAAAGACTAAAAAAACACAGTGAACACCATCACTAAAATCAAATCAGATGACTTCCTAACCAGCAAATGGCGCCATACTATGACACCTACACAGAATTTTGAAAAAAGCAGACCTCTTTATTCCCAATACCTTTCAAGGTTATTGGTCTGTGGTATTTCTCCAAAACAAACCTGATACCATCTCAGACCACACAATTTTACCTTGAGAGAGAGGAGCAATAACATAAGCATTACATCTCTCTTTATTGCCCTTACCAAATCCAGCTAAAGGGACCTACCCTAAGTTATTCCACTTCACATGAAGCACCAATATCCAAGGAGGGCCCAGCAACTGAACCAAACAAACCACTTCTGACCAGACATCTCCATTGGAAATTAGATGAACATAATGGAAATGACACAGTGATATGATAGCAATCTCACCATATTACCAATGTAACTATAATGATTTGAGGTACATCTAACTTCAATGTAACAGAATAACATATAAAATATAGTAAAAGAATCTAGATAAAATCTCCATGATTATACACAGCCAATCAAAATCAAATAAGAGTACAACATTAACATGAAATGTGTGTAAGCATAAAACAAAATTGAAAACTATACCAAAAAATCCCAACTTTTTTACAGTAAACAGGAAAACACAGAATTAATTCACCCAGAAGTGTATACCCCTTTACAAGCACTTTTTTTTACAAAATGTATTGATTCTATAGTACAACACATGATAGCTACGCATTGGAAAACGTACAAGGTCTGGATATCCTAAGTCTACACAATTTATCATCACACAAAAGCTCTCAAAATCTGCTTCAGTCCTGGTTCTTTATCTAAACCTATGGCACCACTACAGGCATTGGCTTTAAGCCCAATATACATATGAGTCTCCAACCATTTGTAAAACAGCTCTTGGTATATTAGGTGAGTAAATAATGCTACGTCAATTATATTTGTCAGATAGTGGGTACATGAAGAATTTGGAAAAAAAGATAGCGAGCTATGGGAAACTTACTAGATAAGACTTTTGAACATAACAACACAAGAATTGTTATCTTCAAATAAAGGCCTCCTCCTCCCCTTCAGCCTTTCCTCTCCATCTCCAAAATTGGTGTCTTTACCAATTCTTTGCGTTACTTATTATAAAAATCAGCAGACAGTAAAGTTCCCATAGCCTAAGACCTCATCATCCAGGAAACCAGTCAGTCCAGAATTCTTAAAAAAATAGTTTCAAATCCCTGCCTATGAGATATCACATACTACTCTGGGACAAATAAGTAGAGACTGGTGGCAAATTTAATAAAAAAACAAGCCCCTATGGAGTCACTGGCTTCAAAGACTAAAATAACATAATGAACACCATCATGTAAAATAAACCCATATGACTTCCTAACAAGCAAATGGTGCCATACCACGACACCTACATGGAATTTTGAAAAAAAAATATGTCTCTATTCCCAATACCTTCCTATGGGAAACTTACTAGATAAGACTTTTGAACATAACAACACAAGAATTGTTATGTTCAAATAAAGGCCTCCTCCTCCCCTTCAGCCTTGCCTCTCCATCTCCAAAATTGGTGTCTTTACCAATCTTATGTGTCACTTATTGTAAATAGCAGCAAATACTAAAGTTCCTATAGCCTAGGACCTCATAATCCGGAAATCCAGTCAGTACAGAATTCTTAAAAAAATAGTTTCAAACCCCTGGCTATCAGATATCACATACTACTCTGGTACACAGAAGTAGAGACTGGTGACAAATTTACCAAAACAAAGTCCCTGTGGAGTCACTGGTTTCAAAGACTAAAAAAACACAGTGAACACCATCACTAAAATCAAATCAGATGACTTCCTAACCAGCAAATGGCGCCATACTATGACACCTACACAGAATTTTGAAAAAAGCAGACCTTATTATTCCCAATACCTTTTTCAAGGTTATTGGTCTGTGGTATTTCTCCAAAACAAACCTGATACCATCTCAGACCACACAATTTTACCTTGAGAGAGAGGAGCAATAACATAAGCATTACATCTCTCTTTATTGCCCTGACCAAATCCAGCTAAAGGGACCTACCCTAAGTTATTCCACTTCACATGAAGCACCAATATCCAAGGAGGGCCCAGCAACTGAACCAAACAAACCACTTCTGACCAGACATCTCCATTGGAAATTAGATGAACATAATGGAAATGACACAGTGATATGATAGCAATCTCACCATATTACCAATGTAACTATAATGATTTGAGGTACATCTAACTTCAATGTAACAGAATAACATATAAAATAGAGTAAAAGAATCTAGATCAAATCTCCATGATTATACACAGCCAATCAAAATCAAATAAGAGTACAACATTAACATGAAATGTGTGTAAGTATAAAACAAAATTGAAAACTATACCAAAAAATGTCCAACTTTTTTACAATAAACAGGAAAACACAGAATTAATTCACCCAGAAGTGTATACCCCTTTACAAGCACTTTTTTTTACAAAATGTATTGATTCTATAGTACAACACATGATAGCTACGCATTGGAAAACGTACAAGGTCTGGATATCCTAAGTCTACACAATTTATCATCACACAAAAGCTCTCAAAATCTGCTTCAGTCCTGGTTCTTTACCTAAACCTATGGCACCACTACAGGCATTGGCTTTAAGCCCAATATACATATGAGTCTCCAACCATTTGTAAAACAGCTCTTGGAATATTAGGTGAGTAAATAATGCTACTTCTATTATATTTGTCAGATAGTGGGTACATGAAGAATTTGGAAAAAAAGATAGCGAGCTATGTGAAACTTACTAGATAAGACTTTTGAACATAACAACACAAGAATTGTTATCTTCAAATAAAGGCCTCCTCCTCCCCTTCAGCCTTTCCTCTCCATCTCCAAAATTGGTGTCTTTACCAATTCTTTGCGTTACTTATTATAAAAATCAGCAGACAGCAAAGTTCCCATAGCCTAAGACCTCATCATCCAGGAAACCAGTCAGTCCAGAATTCTTAAAAAAATAGTTTCAAATCCCTGCCTATGAGATATCACATACTACTCTGGGACAAATAAGTAGAGACTGGTGGCAAATGTAATCAAAAAACAAGTCCCTATGGAGTCACTGGCTTCAGAGACTAAAATAACATAATGAACACCATCATGTAAAATAAACTTATATGACTTCCTAACAAGCAAATGGTGCCATACCACGACACCTACATGGAATTTTGAAAAAAAAATATGTCTCTATTCCCAATACCTTCCTATGGGAAAATTACTAGATAAGACTTTTGAACATAACAACACAAGAATTGTTATCTTAAAATAAAGGCCTCCTCCTCCCCTTCAGCCTTGCCTCCCCACCTCCAATATTGGTGTCTTTACCAATCTTATGTGTCACTTATTGTAAATAGCAGCAAATACTAAAGTTCCTATAGCCTAGGACCTCATAATCCGGAAATCCAGTCAGTACAGAATTCTTAAAAAAATAGTTTCAAACCCCTGGCTATCAGATATCACATACTACTCTGGTACACAGAAGTAGAGACTGGTGACAAATTTACCAAAACCAAGTCCCTGTGGAGTCACTGGTTTCAAAGACTAAAAAAAACACAGTGAACACCATCACTTAAATCAAATCAGATGACTTCCTAACCAGCAAATGGCGCCATACTATGACACCTACACAGAATTTTGAAAAAAGCAGACCTCTTTATTCCCAATACCTTTCAAGGTTATTGGTCTGTGGTATTTCTCCAAAACAAACATGATACCATCTCAGACCACACAATTTTACCTTGAGAGAGAGGAGCAATAACATAAGCATTACATCTCTCTTTATTGCCCTGACCAAATCCAGCTAAAGGGACCTACCCTAAGTTATTCCACTTCACATGAAGCACCAATATCCAAGGAGGGCCCAGCAACTGAACCAAACAAACCACTTCTGACCAGACATCTCCATTGGAAATTAGATGAACATAATGGAAATGACACAGTGATATGATAGCAATCTCACCATATTACCAATGTAACTATAATGATTTGAGGTACATCTAACTTCAATGTAACAGAATAACATATAAAATATAGTAAAAGAATCTAGATAAAATCTCCATGATTATACACAGCCAATCAAAATCAAATGAGAGTACAACATTAACATGAAATGTGTGCAAGTATAAAACAAAATTGAAAACTATACCAAAAAATCCCAACTTTTTTACAGTAAACAGGAAAACACAGAATTAATTCACCCAGAAGTGTATATACACCTTTACAAGCACTTTTTTTTACGAAATGTATTGATTTTATAGTACAACACATGATAGCTATGCATTGGAAAACGTACAAGGTCTGGATATCCTAAGTCTACACAATTTATCATCACACAAAAGCTCTCAAAATCTGCTTCAGTCCTGGTTCTTTATCTAAACCTATGGCACCACTACAGGCATTGGCTTTAAGCCCAATATACATATGAGTCTCCAACCATTTGTAAAACAGCTCTTGGAATATTAGGTGAGTAAATAATGCTACTTCTATTATATTTGTCAGATAGTGGGTACATGAAGAATTTGGAAAAAAAGATAGCGAGCTATGGGAAACTTACTAGATAAGACTTTTGAACACAACAACACAAGAATTGTTATCTTCAAATAAAGGCCTCCTCCTCCCCTTCAGCCTTTCCTCTCCATCTCCAAAATTGGTGTCTTTACCAATTCTTTGCGTTACTTATTATAAAAATAAGCAGACAGTAAAGTTCCCATAGCCTAAGACCTCATCATCCAGGAAACCAGTCAGTCCAGAATTCTTAAAAAAATAGTTTCAAATCCCTGCCTATGAGATATCACATACTACTCTGGGACAAATAAGTAGAGACTGGTGGCAAATTTAATAAAAAAACAAGTCCCTATGGAGTCACTGGCTTCAAAGACTAAAATAACATAATGAACACCATCATGTAAAATAAACTCATATGACTTCCTAACAAGCAAATGGTGCCATACCACGACACCTACATGGAATTTTGAAAAAAAAATATGTCTCTATTCCCAATACCTTCCTATGGGAAACTTACTAGATAAGACTTTTGAACATAACAACAAAGGATTTGTTATCTTCAAATAAAAGCCTCCTCTTCCTCTTCAGCCTTGCCTCTCCATCTCCAATATTGGTGTCTTTACCAATCTTATGTGTCACTTATTGTAAATAGCAGCAAATACTAAAGTTCCTATAGCCTAGGACCTCATAATCCGGAAATCCAGTCAGTACAGAATTCTTAAAAAAATAGTTTCAAACCCCTGGCTATCAGATATCACATACTACTCTGGTACACAGAAGTAGAGACTGGTGACAAATTTACCAAAACCAAGTCCCTGTGGAGTCACTGGTTTCAAAGACTAAAAAAACACAGTGAACACCATCACTAAAATCAAATCAGATGACTTCCTAACCAGCAAATGGCGCCATACTATGACACCTACACAGAATTTTGAAAAAAGCAGACCTCTTTATTCCCAATACCTTTCAAGGTTATTGGTCTGTGGTATTTCTCCAAAACAAACATGATACCATCTCAGACCACACAATTTTACCTTGAGAGAGAGGAGCAATAACACAAGCATTACATCTCTCTTTATTGCCCTGATCAAATCCAGCTAAAGGGACCTACCCTAAGTTATTCCACTTCACATGAAGCACCAATATCCAAGGAGGGCCCAGCAACTGAACCAAACAAACCACTTCTGACCAGACATCTCCATTGGAAATTAGATGAACATAATGGAAATGACACAGTGATATGATAGCAATCTCACCATATTACCAATGTAACTATAATGATTTGAGGTACATCTAACTTCAATGTAACAGAATAACATATAAAATATAGTAAAATAATCTAGATAAAATCTCCATGATTATACACAGCCAATCAAAATCAAATGAGAGTACAACATTAACATGAAATGTGTGCAAGTATAAAACAAAATTGAAAACTATACCAAAAAATCCCAACTTTTTTACAATAAACAGGAAAACACAGAATTAATTCACCCAGAAGTGTATACCCCTTTACAAGCACTTTTTTTTCCAAAATTTATTGATTCTATAGTACAACACATGATAGCTACGCATTGGAAAACGTACAAGGTCTGGATATCCTAAGTCTACACAATTTATCATCACACAAAAGATCTCAAAATCTGCTTCAGTCCTGGTTCTTTACCTAAACCTATGGCACCACTACAGGCATTGGCTTTAAGCCCAATATACATATGAGTCTCCAACCATTTGTAAAACAGCTCTTGGAATATTAGGTGAGTAAATAATGCTACTTCTATTATATTTGTCAGATAGTGGGTACATGAAGAATTTGGAAAAAAAGATAGCGAGCTATGGGAAACTTACTAGATAAGACTTTTGAACATAACAACACAAGAATTGTTATCTTCAAATAAAGGCCTCCTCCTCCCCTTCAGCCTTTCCTCTCCATCTCCAAAATTGGTGTCTTTACCAATTCTTTGCGTTACTTATTATAAAAATCAGCAGACAGCAAAGTTCCCATAGCCTAAGACCTCATCATCCAGGAAACCAGTCAGTCCAGAATTCTTAAAAAAATAGTTTCAAATCCCTGCCTATGAGATATCACATACTACTCTGGGACAAATAAGTAGAGACTGGTGGCAAATGTAATCAAAAAACAAGTCCCTATGGAGTCACTGGCTTCAGAGATTAAAATAACATAATGAACACCATCATGTAAAATAAACTTATATGACTTCCTAACAAGCAAATGGTGCCATACCACGACACCTACATGGAATTTTGAAAAAAAAATATGTCTCTATTCCCAATACCTTCCTATGGGAAACTTACTAGATAAGACTTTTGAACATAACAACAAAGGATTTGTTATCTTCAAATAAAAGCCTCCTCTTCCTCTTCAGCCTTGCCTCTCCATCTCCAATATTGGTGTCTTTACCAATCTTATGTGTCACTTATTGTAAATAGCAGCAAATACTAAAGTTCCTATAGCCTAGGACCTCATAATCCGGAAATCCAGTCAGTACAGAATTCTTAAAAAAATAGTTTCAAACCCCTGGCTATCAGATATCACATACTACTCTGGTACACAGAAGTAGAGACTGGTGACAAATTTACCAAAACCAAGTCCCTGTGGAGTCACTGGTTTCAAAGACTAAAAAAACACAGTGAACACCATCACTAAAATCAAATCAGATGACTTCCTAACCAGCAAATGGCGCCATACTATGACACCTACACAGAATTTTGAAAAAAGCAGACCTCTTTATTCCCAATACCTTTCAAGGTTATTGGTCTGTGGTATTTCTCCAAAACAAACATGATACCATCTCAGACCACACAATTTTACCTTGAGAGAGAGGAGCAATAACACAAGCATTACATCTCTCTTTATTGCCCTGATCAAATCCAGCTAAAGGGACCTACCCTAAGTTATTCCACTTCACATGAAGCACCAATATCCAAGGAGGGCCCAGCAACTGAACCAAACAAACCACTTCTGACCAGACATCTCCATTGGAAATTAGATGAACATAATGGAAATGACACAGTGATATGATAGCAATCTCACCATATTACCAATGTAACTATAATGATTTGAGGTACATCTAACTTCAATGTAACAGAATAACATATAAAATATAGTAAAATAATCTAGATAAAATCTCCATGATTATACACAGCCAATCAAAATCAAATGAGAGTACAACATTAACATGAAATGTGTGCAAGTATAAAACAAAATTGAAAACTATACCAAAAAATCCCAACTTTTTTACAATAAACAGGAAAACACAGAATTAATTCACCCAGAAGTGTATACCCCTTTACAAGCACTTTTTTTTCCAAAATTTATTGATTCTATAGTACAACACATGATAGCTACGCATTGGAAAACGTACAAGGTCTGGATATCCTAAGTCTACACAATTTATCATCACACAAAAGCTCTCAAAATCTGCTTCAGTCCTGGTTCTTTACTTAAACCTATGGCACCACTACAGGCATTGGCTTTAAGCCCAATATACATATGAGTCTCCAACCATTTGTAAAACAGCTCTTGGAATATTAGGTGAGTAAATAATGCTACTTCTATTATATTTGTCAGATAGTGGGTACATGAAGAATTTGGAAAAAAAGATAGCGAGCTATGGGAAACTTACTAGATAAGACTTTTGAACATAACAACACAAGAATTGTTATCTTCAAATAAAGGCCTCCTCCTCCCCTTCAGCCTTTCCTCTCCATCTCCAAAATTGGTGTCTTTACCAATTCTTTACGTTACTTATTATAAAAATCAGCAGACAGTAAAGTTCCCATAGCCTAAGACCTCATTATCCAGGAAACCAGTCAGTCCAGAATTCTTAAAAAAATAGTTTCAAATCCCTGCCTATGAGATATCACATACTACTCTGGGACAAATAAGTAGAGACTGGTGGCAAATGTAATCAAAAAACAAGTCCCTATGGAGTCACTGGCTTCAAAGACTAAAATAACATAATGAACACAATCATGTAAAATAAACTAATATGACTTCCTAACAAGCAAATGGTGCCATACCACGACACCTACATGGAATTTTGAAAAAAAAAATATGTCTCTATTCCCAATACCTTCCTATGGGAAACTTACTAGATAAGACTTTTGAACATAACAACACAAGAATTGTTATCTTCAAATAAAGGCCTCCTCCTCCCCTTCAGCCTTGCCTCTCCATCTCCAAAATTGGTGTCTTTACCAATCTTATGTGTCACTTATTGTAAATAGCAGCAAATACTAAAGTTCCTATAGCCTAGGACCTCATAATCCGGAAATCCAGTCAGTACAGAATTCTTAAAAAAATAGTTTCAAACCCCTGGCTATCAGATATCACATACTACTCTGGTACACAGAAGTAGAGACTGGTGACAAATTTACAAAAACCAAGTCCCTGTGGAGTCACTGGTTTCAAAGACTAAAAAAACACAGTGAACATCATCACTAAAATCAAATCAGATGACTTCCTAACCAGCAAATGGCGCCATACTATGACACCTACACAGAATTTTGAAAAAAGCAGACCTCTTTATTCCCAATACCTTTCAAGGTTATTGGTCTGTGGTATTTCTCCAAAACAAACATGATACCATCTCAGACCACACAATTTTACCTTGAGAGAGAGGAGCAATAACATAAGCATTACATCTCTCTTTATTGCCCTGACCAAATCCAGCTAAAGGGACCTACCCTAAGTTATTCCACTTCACATGAAGTACCAATATCCAAGGAGGGCCCAGCAACTGAACCAAACAAACCACTTCTGACTAGACATCTCCATTGGAAATTAGATGAACATAATGGAAATGACACAGTGATATGATAGCAATCTCACCATATTACCAATGTAACTATAATGATTTGAGGTACATCTAACTTCAATGTAACAGAATAACATATAAAATATAGTAAAAGAATCTAGATAAAATCTCCATGATTATACACAGCCAATCAAAATCAAATAAGAGTACAACATTAAAATAAAATGTGTGTAAGCATAAAACAAAATTGAAAACTATACCAAAAAATCCCAACTTTTTTACAGTAAACAGGAAAACACAGAATTAATTCACCCAGAAGTGTATACCCCTTTACAAGCACTTTTTTTTACAAAATGTATTGATTCTATAGTACAACACATGATAGCTACGCATTGGAAAACGTACAAGGTCTGGATATCCTAAGTCTACACAATTTATCATCACACAAAAGCTCTCAAAATCTGCTTCAGTCCTGGTTCTTTATCTAAACCTATGGCACCACTACAGGCATTGGCTTTAAGCCCAATATACATATGAGTCTCCAACCATTTGTAAAACAGCTCTTGGTATATTAGGTGAGTAAATAATGCTACTTCAATTATATTTGTCAGATAGTGGGTACATGAAGAATTTGGAAAAAAAGATAGCGAGCTATGGGAAAATTACTAGATAAGACTTTTGAACATAACAACACAAGAATTGTTATCTTCAAATAAAGGCCTCCTCCTCCCCTTCAGCCTTTCCTCTCCATCTCCAAAATTGGTGTCTTTACCAATTCTTTACGTTACTTATTATAAAAATCAGCAGACAGTAAAGTTCCCATAGCCTAAGACCTCATCATCCAGGAAACCAGTCAGTCCAGAATTCTTAAAAAAATAGTTTCAAATCCCTGCCTATGAGATATCACATACTACTCTGGGACAAATAAGTAGAGACTGGTGGCAAATTTAATCAAAAAACAAGCCCCTATGGAGTCACTGGCTTCAAAGACTAAAATAACATAATGAACACCATCATATAAAATAAACTCATATGACTTCCTAACAAGCAAATGGTGCCATACCACGACACCTACATGGAATTTTGAAAAAAAAATATGTCTCTATTCCCAATACCTTCCTATGGGAAACTTACTAGATAAGACTTTTGAACATAACAACACAAGAATTGTTATCTTCAAATAAAGGCCCCCTCCTCCCCTTCAGCCTTGCCTCTCCATCTCCAAAATTGGTGTCTTTACCAATCTTATGTGTCACTTATTGTAAATAGCAGCAAATACTAAAGTTCCTATAGCCTAGGACCTCATAATCCGGAAATCCAGTCAGTACAGAATTCTTTAAAAAATAGTTTCAAACCCCTGGCTATCAGATATCACATACTACTCTGGTACACAGAAGTAGAGACTGGTGACAAATTTACCAAAACCAAGTCCCTGTGGAGTCACTGGTTTCAAAGACTAAAAAAACACAGTGAACACCATCACTAAAATCAAATCAGATGACTTCCTAACCAGCAAATGGCGCCATACTATGACATCTACACAGAATTTTGAAAAAAGCAGAAATCTTTATTCCCAATACCTTTCAAGGTTATTGGTCTGTGGTATTTCTCCAAAACAAACCTGATACCATCTCAGACCACACAATTTTACCTTGAGAGAGAGGAGCAATAACATAAGCATTACATCTCTCTTTATTGCCCTGACCAAATCCAGCTAAAGGGACCTACCCTAAGTTATTCCACTTCACATGAAGCACCAATATCCAAGGAGGGCCCAGCAACTGAACCAAACAAACCACTTCTGACCAGACATCTCCATTGGAAATTAGATGAACATAATGGAAATGACACAGTGATATGATAGCAATCTCACCATATTACCAATGTAACTATAATGATTTGAGGTACATCTAACTTCAATGTAACAGAATAACATATAAAATATAGTAAAAGAATCTAGATAAAATCTCCATGATTATACACAGCCAATCAAAATCAAATGAGAGTACAACATTAACATGAAATGTGTGCAAGTATAAAACAAAATTGAAAACTATACCAAAAAATCCCAACTTTTTTACAGTAAACAGGAAAACAGAATTAATTCACCCAGAAGTGTATACCCCTTTACAAGCACTTTTTTTTTTTACAAAATGTATCGATTCTATAGTACAACACATGATAGCTATGCATTGGAAAACGTACAAGGTCTGGATATCCTAATTCTACACAATTTATCATCACAAAAAAGCTCTCAAAATCTGCTTCAGTCCTGGTTCTTTATCTAAACCTATGGCCCCACTACAGGCATTGGCTTTAAGCCCAATATACATATGAGTCTCCAACCATTTGTAAAACAGCTCTTGGTATATTAGGTGAGTAAATAATGCTACTTCTATTATATTTGTCAGATAGTGGGTACATGAAGAATTTGGAAAAAAAGATAGCGAGCTATTGGAAACTTACTAGATAAGACTTTTGAACATAACAACACAAGAATTGTTAGCTTCAAATAAAGGCCTCCTCCTCCCCTTCAGATTTCCTCTCCATCTCCAAAATTGGTGTCTTTACCAATTCTTTGCGTTACTTATTATAAAAATCAGCAGACAGTAAAGTTCCCATAGCCTAAGACCTCATCATCCAGGAAACCAGTCAGTCCAGAATTCTTAAAAAAATAGTTTCAAATCCCTGCCTATGAGATATCACATACTACTCTGGGACAAATAAGTAGAGACTGGTGGCAAATTTAATAAAAAAACAAGTCCCTATGGAGTTACTGGCTTTAAAGACTAAAATAACATAATGAACACCATCATGTAAAATAAATTCATATGACTTCCTAACATGCAAATGGTGCCATACCACGACACCTACATGGAATTTTGAAAAAAAAATATATCTCTATTCCCAATACATTCCTATGGGAAACTTACTAGATAAGACTTTTGAACATAACAACACAAGAATTGTTATCTTCAAATGAAGGCCTCCTCCTCCCCTTCAGCCTTGCCTCTCCATCTCCAAAATTGGTGTCTTTACCAATCTTATGTGTCACTTATTGTAAATAGCAGCAAATACTAAAGTTCCTATAGCCTAGGACCTCATAATCCGGAAATGCAGTCAGTACAGAATTCTTAAAAAAAATAGTTTCAAACCCCTGGCTATCAGATATCACATACTACTCTGGTACACAGAAGTAGAGACTGGTGACAAATTTACCAAAACCAAGTCCCTGTGTAGTCACTGGTTTCAAAGACTAAAAAAACACAGTGAACACCATCACTAAAATCAAATCAGATGACTTCCTAACCAGCAAATGGCGCCATACTATGACACCTACACAGAATTTTGAAAAAAGCAGACCTCTTTATTCACAATACCTTTCAAGGTTATTGGTCTGTAGTATTTCTCCAAAACAAACATGATACCATCTCAGACCACACAATTTTACCTTGAGAAAGAGGAGCAATAACATAAGCATTACATCTCTCTTTATTGCCCTGACCAAATCCAGCTAAAGGGACCTACCCTAAGTTATTCCACTTCACATGAAGCACCAATATCCAAGGAGGGCCCAGCAACTGAACCAAACAAACCACTTCTGACCAGACATCTCCATTGGAAATTAGATGAACATAATGGAAATGACACAGTGATATGATAGCAATCTGACCATATTACCAATTTAACTATAATGATTTGAGGTACATCTAACTTCAATGTAACAGAATAACATATAAAATATAGTAAAAGAATCTAGATAAAATCTCCATGATTATACACAGCCAATCAAAATCAAATGAGAGTACAACATTAACATGAAATGTGTGCAAATAAAAAAAAAAATTGAAAACTATACCAAAAAATCACAACTTTTTTACAATAAACAGGAAAACACAGAATTAATTCACCCAGAAGTGTATACCCCTTTACAAGCACTTTTTTTTCCAAAATGTATTGATTCTATAGTACAACACATGATAGCTACGCATTGGAAAACGCACAAGAACTGGATATCCTAAGTCTACACAATTTATCATCACACAAAAGCTCTCAAAATCTGCTTCAGTCCTGGTTCTTTATCTAAACCTATGGCACCACTACAGGCATTGGCTTTAAGCCCAATATACATATGAGTCTCCAACCATTTGTAAAACAGCTCTTGGTATATTAGGTGAGTAAATAATGCTACTTCTATTATATTTGTCAGATAGTGGGTACATGAAGAATTTGGAAAAAAAGATAGCGAGCTATGGGAAACTTACTAGATAAGACTTTTGAACATAACAACACAAGAATTGTTATCTTCAAATAAAGGCCTCCTCTTCCCCTTCAGCCTTTCCTCTCCATCTCCAAAATTGGTGTCTTTACCAATTCTTTGCGTTACTTATTATAAAAATCAGTAGACTGTAAAGTTCCCATAGCCTAAGACCTCATCATCCAGGAAACCAGTCAGTCCAGAATTCTTAAAAAAATAGTTTCAAATCCCTGCCTATGAGATATCACATACTACTCTGGGACAAATAAGTAGAGACTGGTGGCAAATTTAATCAAAAAACAAGTCCCTATGGAGTCACTGGCTTCAAAGACTAAAATAACATAATGAACACCATCATGTAAAATAAACTCATATGACTTCCTAACAAGAAAAGGGTGCCATACCACGACACCTACATGGAATTTTGAAAAAAAAATATGTCTCTATTTCCAATACCTTCCTATGGTAAACTTACTAGATAAGACTTTTGAACATAACAACACAAGAATTGTTATCTTCAAATAAAGGCCTCCTCCTCCCCTTCAGCCTTGCCTCTCCATCTCCAAAATTGGTGTCTTTACCAATCTTATGTGTCACTTATTGTAAATAGCAGCAAATACTAAAGTTCCTATAGCCTAGGACCTCATAATCCGGAAATCCAGTCAGTACAGAATTCTTAAATAAATAGTTTCAAACCCCTGGCTATCAGATATCACATACTACTCTGGTACACAGAAGTAGAGACTGGTGACAAATTTACCAAAACCAAGTCCCTGTGGAGTCACTGGTTTCAAAGACTAAAAAAACACAGTGAACACCATCGCTAAAATCAAATCAGATGACTTCCTAACCAGCAAATGGCGCCATACTATGACACCTACACAGAATTTTGAAAAAAGCAGACCTCTTTATTCCCAATTCCTTTCAAGGTTATTATTCTGTGGTATTTCTCCAAAACAAACATGATACCATCTCAGACCACACAATTTTACCTTGAGAGATAGGAGCAATAACATAAGCATTACATCTCTCTTTATTGCCATGACCAAATCCAGCTAAAGGGACCTACCCTAAGTTATTCCACTTCACATGAAGCACCAATATCCAAGGAGGGCCCAGCAACTGAACCAAACAAACCACTTCTGACCAGACATCTCCATTGGAAATTAGATGAACATAATGGAAATGACACAGTGATATGATAGCAATCTCACCATATTACCAATGTAACTATAATGATTTGAGGTACATTTAACTTCAATGTAACAGAATAACATATAAAATATAGTAAAAGAATCTAGATAAAATCTCCATGATTATACACAGCCAATCAAAATCAAATGAGAGTACAACATTAACATGAAATGTGTGCAAGTATAAAACAAAATAGAAAACTATACCAAAAAAATCCCAACTTTTTTACAGTAAACAGGAAAACACAGAATTAATTCACCCAGAAGTGTATACCCCTTTACAAGCACTTTTTTTTTTTACAAAATGTATTGACTCTATAGTACAACACATGATAGCTATGCATTGGAAAACGTACAAGGTCTGGATATCCTAAGTCTACACAATTTATCATCACATAAAAGCTCTCAAAATCTGCTTCAGTCCTGGTTCTTTATCTAAACATATGGCACCACTACAGGCATTGGCTTTAAGCCCAATATACATATGAGTCTCCAACCATTTGTAAAACAGCTCTTGGTATATTAGGTGAGTAAATAATGCTACTTCTATTATATTTGTCAGATAGTGGGTACATGAAGAATTTGGAAAAAAAGATAGCGAGCTATGGGAAACTTACTAGATAAGACTTTTGAACATAACAACACAAGAATTTTTATCTTCAAATAAAGGCCTCCTCCTCCCCTTCAGCCTTTCCTCTCCATCTCCAAAATTGGTGTCTTTACCAATTCTTTGCGTTACTTATTATAAAAATCAGCAGACAGTAAAGTTCCCATAGCCTAAGACCTCATCATCCAGGAAACCAGTCAGTCCAGAATTCTTAAAAAAATTGTTTCAAATCCCTGCCTATGAGATATCACATACTACTCTGGGACAAATAAGTAGAGACTGGTGGCAAATTTAATCAAAAAACAAGTCCCTATGGAGTCACTGGCTTCAAAGACTAAAATAACATAATGAGCACCATCATGTAAAATAAACTTATATAACTTCCTAACAAGCAAATGGTGCCATACCACGACACCTACATGGAATTTTGAAAAAAAAATATGTCTCTATTCCCAATACCTTCCTATGGGAAACTTACTAGATAAGACTTTTGAACATAACAACACAAGAATTGTTATCTTCAAATAAAGGCCTCCTCCTCCCCTTCAGCTTTGCCTCTCCATCTCCAAAATTGGTGTATTTACCAATCTTATGTGTCACGTATTCTAAATAGCAGCAAATACTAAAGTTCCTATAGCCTAGGACCTCATAATCCGGAAATCCAGTCAGTACAGAATTCTTAAAAAAATAAACCCCTGGCTATCAGATATCACACACTACTCTGGTACACAGAAGTAGAGACTGGTGACAAATTTACCAAAACCAAGTCCCTGTGGAGTCACTGGTTTCAAAGACTAAAAAAACACAGTGAACACCATCACTAAAATCAAATCAGATGACTTCCTAACCAGCAAATGGCGCCATACTATGACACCTACACAGAATTTTGAAAAAAGCAGACCTCTTTATTCCCAATACCTTTCAAGGTTATTGGTCTGTGGTATTTCTCCAAAACAAACATGATACCATCTCAGACCACACAATTTTACCTTGAGAGAGAGGAGCAATAACATAAGCATTACATCTCTCTGTATTGCCCTGACCAAATCCAGCTAAAGGGACCTACCCTAAGTTATTCCACTTCACATGAAGCACCAATATCCAAGGAGGGCCCAGCAACTGAACCAAACAAACCACTTCTGACCAGACATCTCCATTGGAAATTAGATGAACATAATGGAAATGACACAGTGATATGATAGCAATCTCACCATATTACCAATGTAACTATAATGATTTGAGGTACATCTAAATTCAATGTAACAGAATAACATATAAAATATAGTAAAAGAATCTAGATAAAATCTCCATGATTATACACAGCCAATCAAAATCAAATGACAGTACAACATTAACATGAAATGTGTGCAAGTATAAAACAAAATTGAAAACTATACCAAAAAATTTCCAACTTTTTTACAATAAACAGGAAAACACGGAATTAATTCACCCAGAAGTGTATACCCCTTTACAAGCACTTTTTTTTTTACAAAATGTATTGATTCTATAGTACAACACATGATAGCTACGCATTGGAAAACGTACAAGGTCTGGATATCCTAAGTCTACACGATTTATCATCACACAAAAGCTCTCAAAATCTGCTTCAGTCCTGGTTCTTTATCTAAACCTATGGCACCACTACAGGCATTGGCTTTAAGCCCAATATACATATGAGTCTCCAACCATTTGTAAAACAGCTCTTGGTATATTAGGTGAGTAAATAATGCTACTTCTATTATATTTGTCAGATAGTGGGTACATGAAGAATTTGGAAAAAAAGATAGCGAGCTATGGGAAACTTACTAGATAAGACTTTTGAACATAACAACACAAGAATTGTTATCTTCAAATAAAGGCCTCCTCTTCCCCTTCAGCCTTTCCTCTCCATCTCCAAAATTGGTGTCTTTACCAATTCTTTGCGTTACTTATTATAAAAATCAGTAGACAGTAAAGTTCCCATAGCCTAAGACCTCATCATCCAGGAAACCAGTCAGTCCAGAATTCTTAAAAAAATAGTTTCAAATCCCTGCCTATGAGATATCACATACTACTCTGGGAAAAATAAGTAGAGACTGGTGGCAAATTTAATCAAAAAACAAGTCCCTATGGAGTCACTGGCTTCAAAGACTAAAATAACATAATGAACACCATCATGTAAAATAAACTCATATGACTTCCTAACAAGAAAAGGGTGCCATACCACGACACCTACATGGAATTTTGAAAAAAAAATATGTCTCTATTTCCAATACCTTCCTATGGGAAACTTACTAGATAAGACTTTTGAACATAACAACACAAGAATTGTTATCTTCAAATAAAGGCCTCCTCCTCCCCTTCAGCCTTGCCTCTCCATCTCCAAAATTGGTGTCTTTACCAATCTTATGTGTCACTTATTGTAAATAGCAGCAAATACTAAAGTTCCTATAGCCTAGGACCTCTTAATCCGGAAATCCAGTCAGTACAGAATTCTTAAAAAAATAGTTTCAAACCCCTGGCTATCAGATATCACATACTACTCTGGTAGACAGAAGTAGAGACTGGTGACAAATTTACCAAAACCAAGTCCCTGTGGAGTCACTGGTTTCAAAGACTAAAAAAACACAGTGAACACCATCGCTAAAATCAAATCAGATGACTTCCTAACCAGCAAATGGCGCCATACTATGACACCTACACAGAATTTTGAAAAAAGCAGACCTCTTTATTCCCAATTCCTTTAAAGGTTATTATTCTGTGGTATTTCTCCAAAACAAACATGATACCATCTCAGACCACACAATTTTACCGTGAGAGAGAGGAGCAATAACATAAGCATTACATCTCTCTTTATTGCCCTGACCAAATCCAGCTAAAGGGACCTACCCTAAGTTATTCCACTTCACATGAAGCACCAATATCCAAGGAGGGCCCAGCAACTGAACCAAACAAACCACTTCTGACCAGACATCTCCATTGGAAATTAGATGAACATAATGGAAATGACACAGTGATATGATAGCAATCTCACCATATTACCAATGTAACTATAATGATTTGAGGTACATTTAACTTCAATGTAACAGAATAACATATAAAATATAGTAAAAGAATCTAGATAAAATCTCCATGATTATACACAGCCAATCAAAATCAAATGAGAGTACAACATTAACATGAAATGTGTGTAAGTATAAAACAAAATTGAAAACTATACCAAAAAATCCCAACTTTTTTACAGTAAACAGGAAAACACAGAATAAATTCACCCAGAAGTGTATACCCCTTTACAAGCACTAAAAAATGTATTTATTCTATAGTACAACACATGATAGCTATGCATTGGAAAACGTACAAGGTCTGGATATCCTAAGTCTACACAATTTATCATCACACAAAAGCTCTCAAAATCTGCTTCAGTCCTGGTTCTTTATCTAAACCTATGGCACCACTACAGGCATTGGCTTTAAGCCCAATATACATATGAGTCTCCAACCATTTGTAAAACAGCTCTTGGTATATTAGGTGAGTAAATAATGCTACTTCTATTATATTTGTCAGATAGTGGGTACATGAAAAATTTGGAAAAAAAGATAGCGAGCTATGGGAAACTTACTAGATAAGACTTTTGAACATAACAACACAAGAATTGTTATCTTCAAATAAAATCCTCCTCCTCCCCTTCAGCCTTTCCTCTCCATCTCAAAAATTGGTGTCTTTACCAATTCTTTGCGTTACTTATTATAAAAATCAGCAGACAGTAAAGTTCTCATAGCCTAAGACCTCATCATCCAGGAAACCAGTCAGTCCAGAATTCTTAAAAAAATAGTTTCAAATCCCTGCCTATGAGATATCACATACTACTCTGGGAAAAATAAGTAGAGACTGGTGGCAAATTTAATCAAAAAACAAGTCCCTATGGAGTCACTCGCTTCAAAGACTAAAATAACATAATGAACACCATCATGTAAAATAAACTCATATGACTTCCTAACAAGCAAATGGTGCCATACCACGACACCTACATGGAATTTTGAAAAATAAATATTTCCCTATTCCCAATACCTTCCTATGGGAAACTTACTAGATAAGACTTTTGAACATAACAACACAAGAATTGTTATCTTCAAATAAAGGCCTCCTCCTCCCCTTCAGCCTTGCCTCTCCATCTCCAAAATTAGTGTCTTTACCAATCTTATGTGTCACTTATTGTAAATAGCAGCAAATACTAAATTTCCTATAGCCTATGACCTCATAATGCGGAAATCCAGTCAGTACAGAATTCTTAAAAAAAAAGTTTCAAACCCCTGGCTATCAGATATCACATACTACTCTGGTACACAGAAGTAGAGACTGGTGACAAATTTACCAAAACCAAGTCGCTGTGGAGTCACTGGTTTCAAAGACTAAAAAAACACAGTGAACACAATCACTAAAATCAAATCAGGTGACTTCCTAACCAGCAAATGGCGCCATACTATGACACCTACACAGAATTTTGAAAAAAGCAGACCTCTTTATTCCCAATACCTTTCAAGGTTATTGGTCTGTGGTATTTCTCCAAAACAAACATGATACCATCTCAGACCACACAATTTTACCTTGAGAGAGAGGAGCAATAACATAGGCATTACATCTCTCTTTATTGCCCTGACCAAATCCAGCTAAAGGGACCTACCCTAAGTTATTCCACTTCACATGAAGCACCAATATCCAAGGAGGGCCCAGCAACTGAACCAAACAAACCACTTCTGACCAGACATCTCCATTGGAAATTAGTTGAACATAATGGAAATGACACAGTGATATGATAGCAATCTCACCATATTACCAATGTAACTATAATGATTTGAGGTACATCTAACTTCAATGTAACAGAATAACATATAAAATATAGTAAAATAATCTAGATAAAATCTCCATGATTATACACAGCCAATCAAAATCAAATGAGAGTACAACATTAACATGAAATGTGTGCAAGTATAAAACAAAATTGAAAACTATACCAAAAAAATCCCAACTTTTTTACAGTAAACAGGAAAACACAGAATTAATTCACCCAGAAGTGTATACCCCTTTACAAGCACTTTTTTTTTTACAAAATGTATTGATTCTATAGTACAACACATGATAGCTATGCATTGGAAAACGTACAAGGTCTGGATATCCTAAGTCTACACAATTTATCATCACATAAAAGCTCTCAAAATCTGCTTCAGTCCTGGTTCTTTATCTAAACATATGGCACCACTACAGGCATTGGCTTTAAGCCCAATATACATATGAGTCTCCAACCATTTGTAAAACAGCTCTTGGTATATTAGGTGAGTAAATAATGCTACTTCTATTATATTTGTCAGATAGTGGGTACATGAAGAATTTGGAAAAAAAGATAGCGAGCTATGGGAAACTTACTAGATAAGACTTTTGAACATAACAACACAAGAATTTTTATCTTCAAATAAAGGCCTCCTCCTCCCCTTCAGCCTTTCCTCTCCATCTCCAAAATTGGTGTCTTTACCAATTCTTTGCGTTACTTATTATAAAAATCAGCAGACAGTAAAGTTCCCATAGCCTAAGACCTCATCATCCAGGAAACCAGTCAGTCCAGAATTCTTAAAAAAATTGTTTCAAATCCCTGCCTATGAGATATCACATACTACTCTGGGACAAATAAGTAGAGACTGGTGGCAAATTTAATCAAAAAACAAGTCCCTATGGAGTCACTGGCTTCAAAGACTAAAATAACATAATGAGCACCATCATGTAAAATAAACTTATATAACTTCCTAACAAGCAAATGGTGCCATACCACGACACCTACATGGAATTTTGAAAAAAAAATATGTCTCTATTCCCAATACCTTCCTATGGGAAACTTACTAGATAAGACTTTTGAACATAACAACACAAGAATTGTTATCTTCAAATAAAGGCCTCCTCCTCCCCTTCAGCTTTGCCTCTCCATCTCCAAAATTGGTGTCTTTACCAATCTTATGTGTCACGTAATCTAAATAGCAGCAAATACTAAAGTTCCTATAGCCTAGGACCTCATAATCCGGAAATCCAATCAGTACAGTATTCTTAAAAAAATAAACCCCTGGCTATCAGATATCACACACTACTCTGGTACACAGAAGTAGAGACTGGTGACAAATTTACCAAAACCAAGTCCCTGTGGAGTCACTGGTTTCAAAGACTAAAAAAACACAGTGAACACCATCACTAAAATCAAATCAGATGACTTCCTAACCAGCAAATGGAACCATACTATGACACCTACACAGAATTTTGAAAAAAGCAGACCTCTTTATTCCCAATACCTTTCAAGGTTATTGGTCTGTAGTATTTCTCCAAAACAAACATGATACCATCTCAGACCACACAATTTTACCTTGAGAGAGAGGAGCAATAACATAAGCATTACATCTCTCTGTATTGCCCTGACCAAATCCAGCTAAAGGGACCTACCCTAAGTTATTCCACTTCACATGAAGCACCAATATCCAAGGAGGGCCCAGCAACTGAACCAAACAAACCACTTCTGACCAGACATCTCCATTGGAAATTAGATGAACATAATGGAAATGACACAGTGATATGATAGCAATCTCACCATATTACCAATGTAACTATAATGATTTGAGGTACATCTAAATTCAATGTAACAGAATAACATATAAAATATAGTAAAAGAATCTAGATAAAATCTCCATGATTATACACAGCCAATCAAAATCAAATGAGAGTACAACATTAACATGAAATGTGTGCAAGTATAAAACAAAATTGAAAACTATAACAAAAAATTTCCAACTTTTTTACAATAAACAGGAAAACACGGAATTAATTCACCCAGAAGTGTATACCCCTTTACAAGCACTTTTTTTTTTACAAAATGTATTGATTCTATAGTACAACACATGATAGCTACGCATTGGAAAACGTACAAGGTCTGGATATCCTAAGTCTACACGATTTATCATCACACAAAAGCTCTCAAAATCTGCTTCAGTCCTGGTTCTTTATCTAAACCTATGGCACCACTACAGGCATTGGCTTTAAGTCCAATATACATATGAGTCTCCAACCATTTGTAAAACAGCTCTTGGTATATTAGGTGAGTAAATAATGCTACTTCTATTATATTTGTCAGATAGTGGGTACATGAAGAATTTGGAAAAAAAGATAGCGAGCTATGGGAAACTTACTAGATAAGACTTTTGAACATAACAACACAAGAATTGTTATCTTCAAATAAAGGCCTCCTCCTCCCCTTCAGCCTTTCCTCTCCATCTCCAAAATTGGTGTCTTTACCAATTCTTTGCGTTACTTATTATAAAAATCAGCAGACAGTAAAGTTCCCATAGCCTAAGACCTCATCATCCAAGAAACCAATCAGTCCAGAATTCTTAAAAAAATAGTTTCAAATCCCTGCCTATGAGATATCACATACTACTCTGGGACAAATAAGTAGAGACTGGTGGCAAATTTAATCAAAAAACAAGTCCCTATGGAGTCACTGGCTTCAAAGACTAAAATAACATAATGAACACCATCATGTAAAATAAACTCATATGACTTCCTAACAAGCAAATGGTGCCATACCACGACACCTACATGGAATTTTGAAAAATAAATATGTCTCTATTCCCAATACCTTCCTATGGGAAACTTACTAGATGAGACTTTTGAACATAACAACACAAGAATTGTTATCTTCAAATATAGGCCTCCTCCTCCCCTTCAGCCTTTCCTCTCCATCTCCAAAATTGGTGTCTTTACCAATCCTATGTGTCACTTATTGTAAATAGCAGCAAATACTAAAGTTCCTATAGCCTAGGACCTCATAATGCGGAAATCCAGTCAGTACAGAATTCTTAAAAAAATTGTTTCAAACCCCTGGCTATCAGATATCACATACTACTCTGGTACACAGAAGTAGAGACTGGTGACAAATTTACCAAAACCAAGTCCCTGTGGAGTCACTGGTTTCAAAGACTAAAAAAACACAGTGAACACCATCACTAAAATCAAATCAGATGACTTCCTAACCATCAAATGGCACCATACTATGACACCTACACAGAATTTTGAAAAAAGCAGACCTCTTTATTCCCAATACCTTTCAAGGTTATTGGTCTGTGGTATTTCTCCAAAACAAACATGATACCATCTCAGACCACACAATTTTACCTTGAGAGAGAGGAGCAATAACATAGGCATTACATCTCTCTTTATTGCCCTGACCAAATCCAGCTAAAGGGACCTACCCTAAGTTAATCCACTTCACATGAAGCACCAATATCCAAGGAGGGCCCAGCAACTGAACCAAACAAACCACTTCTGACCAGACATCTCCATTGGAAATTAGATGAACATAATGGAAATGACACAGTGATATGATAGCAATCTCACCATATTACCAATGTAACTATAATGATTTGAGGTTCATCTAACTTCAATGTAACAGAATAACATATAAAATATAGTAAAAGAATCTAGATAAAATCTCCATGATTATACACAGCCAATCAAAATCAAATGAGAGTACAACATTAACATGAAATGTGTGCAAGTATAAAACAAAATTGAAAACTATACCAAAAAATTTCCAACTTTTTTACAATAAACAGGAAAACACAGAATTAATTCACCCAGAAGTGTATACCCCTTTACAAGCACTTTTTTTTTTACAAAATGTATTGATTCTATAGTACAACAAATGATAGCTACGCATTGGAAAACGTACAAGGTCTGGATATCCTAAGTCTACACAATTTATCATCACACAAAAGCTCTCAAAATCTGCTTCAGTCCTGGTTCTTTATCTAAACCTATGGCACCACTACAGGCATTGGCTTTAAGCCCAATATACATATGAGTCTCCAACCATTTGTAAAACAGCTCTTGGTATATTAGGTGAGTAAATAATGCTACTTCTATTATATTTGTCAGATAGTGGGTACATGAAGAATTTGGAAAAAAAGATAGCGAGCTATGGGAAACTTACTAGATAAGACTTTTGAACATAACAACACAAGAATTGTTATCTTCAAATAAAGGCCTCCTCCTCCCCTTCAGCCTTTCCTCTCCATCTCCAAAATTGGTGTCTTTACCAATTCTTTGCGTTACTTATTATAAAAATCAGTAGACAGTAAAGTTCCCATAGCCTAAGACCTCATCATCCAGGAAACCAGTCAGTCCAGAATTCTTAAAAAAATAGTTTCAAATCCCTGCCTATGAGATATCACATACTACTCTGGGACAAATAAGTAGAGACTGGTGGCAAATTTTATCAAAAAACAAGTCCCTATGGAGTCACTGGCTTCAAAGACTAAAATAACATAATGAACACCATCATGTAAAATAAACTCATATGACTTCCTAACAAGAAAAGGGTGCCATACCACGACACCTACATGGAATTTTGAAAAAAAAATATGTCTCTATTTCCAATACCTTCCTATGGTAAACTTACTAGATAAGACTTTTGAACATAACAACACAAGAATTGTTATCTTCAAATAAAGGCCTCCTCCTCCCCTTCAGCCTTGCCTCTCCATCTCCAAAATTGGTGTCTTTACCAATCTTATGTGTCACTTATTGTAAATAGCAGCAAATACTAAAGTTCCTATAGCCTAGGACCTCATAATCCGGAAATCCAGTCAGTACAGAATTCTTAAATAAATAGTTTCAAACCCCTGGCTATCAGATATCACATACTACTCTGGTACACAGAAGTAGAGACTGGTGACAAATTTACCAAAACCAAGTCCCTGTGGAGTCACTGGTTTCAAAGACTAAAAAAACACAGTGAACACCATCACTAAAATCAAATCAGATGACTTCCTAACCAGCAAATGGCGCCATACTATGACACCTACACAGAATTTTGAAAAAAGCAGACCTCTTTATTCCCAATACCTTTTTCAAGGTTATTGGTCTGTGGTATTTCTCCAAAACAAACCTGATACCATCTCAGACCACACAATTTTACCTTGAGAGAGAGGAGCAATAACATAAGCATTACATCTCTCTTTATTGCCCTGACCAAATCCAGCTAAAGGGACCTACCCTAAGTTATTCCACTTCACATGAAGCACCAATATCCAAGGAGGGCCCAGCAACTGAACCAAACAAACCACTTCTGACCAGACATCTCCATTGGAAATTAGATGAACATAATGGAAATGACACAGTGATATGATAGCAATCTCACCATATTACCAATGTAACTATAATGATTTGAGGTACATCTAACTTCAATGTAACAGAATAACATATAAAATATAGTAAAAGAATCTAGATAAAATCTCCATGATTATACACAGCCAATCAAAATCAAATAAGAGTACAACATTAACATGAAATGTGTGTAAGTATAAAACAAAATTGAAAACTATACCAAAAAATGTCCAACTTTTTTACAATAAACAGGAAAACACAGAATTAATTCACCCAGAAGTGTATACCCCTTTACAAGCACTTTTTTTTACAAAATGTATTGATTCTATAGTACAACACATGATAGCTACGCATTGGAAAACGTACAAGGTCTGGATATCCTAAGTCTACACAATTTATCATCACACAAAAGCTCTCAAAATCTGCTTCAGTCCTGGTTCTTTATCTAAACCTATGGCACCACTACAGGCATTGGCTTTAAGCCCAATATACATATGAGTCTCCAACCATTTGTAAAACAGCTCTTGGTATATTAGGTGAGTAAATAATGCTACTTCAATTATATTTGTCAGATAGTGGGTACATGAAGAATTTGGAAAAAAAGATAGCGAGCTATGGGAAACTTACTAGATAAGACTTTTGAACATAACAACACAAGAATTGTTATCTTCAAATAAAGGCCTCCTCCTCCCCTTCAGCCTTTCCTCTCCATCTCCAAAATTGGTGTCTTTACCAATTCTTTGCGTTACTTATTATAAAAATCAGAAGACAGTAAAGTTCCCATAGCCTAAGACCTCATCATCCAGGAAACCAGTCAGTCCAGAATTCTTAAAAAAATAGTTTCAAATCCCTGCCTATGAGATATCACATACTACTCTGGGACAAATAAGTAGAGACTGGTGGCAAATTTAATCAAAACACAAGTCCCTATGGAGTCACTGGCTTCAAAGACTAAAATAACATAATGAACACCATCATGTAAAATAAACTCATATGACTTCCTAACAAGCAAATGGTGCCATACCACGACACCTACATGGAATTTTGAAAAAAAAAATATGTTTCTATTCCCAATACCTTCCTATGGGAAACTTACTACATAAGACTTTTGAACATAACAACACAAGAATTGTTATCTTCAAATAAAGGCCTCCTCCTCCCCTTCAGCCTTGCCTCTCCATCTCCAAAATTGGTGTCTTTACCAATCTTATGTGCCACTTATTGTAAATAGCAGCAAATACTAAAGTTCCTATAGCCTAGGACCTCATAATCCGGAAATCCAGTCAGTACAGAATTCTTAAAAAAATAGTTTCAAACCCATGGCTATCAGATATCACATACTACTCTGGTACACAGAAGTAGAGACTGGTGACAAATTTACCAAAACCAAGTCCCTGTGGAGTCACTGGTTTCAAAGACTAAAAAAAAACAGTGAACACCATAACTAAAATCAAATCAGATGACTTCCTAACCAGCAAATGGCGCCATACTATGACACCTACACAGAATTTTGAAAAAAGCAGACCTCTTTATTCCCAATATCTTTCAAGGTTATTGGTCTGTGGTATTTCTCAAAAACAAACATGATACCATCTCAGACCACACAATTTTACCTTGAGAGAGAGGAGCAATAACATAAGCATTACATCTCTCTTTATTGCCCTGACCAAATCCAGCTAAAGGGACCTACCCTAAGTTATTCCACTTCACATGAAGCACCAATATCCAAGGAGGGCCCAGCAACTGAACCAAACAAACCACTTCTGACCAGACATCTCCATTGGAAATTAGATGAACATAATGGAAATGACACAGTGATATGATAGCAATCTCACCATATTACCAATGTAACTATAATGATTTGAGGTACATCTAACTTCAATGTAACAGAATAACATATCAAATATAGTAAAAGAATCTAGATAAAATCTCCATGATTATACACAGCCAATCAAAATCAAATAAGAGTACAACATTAACATGAAATGTATGCAAGTATAAAACAAAATTGAAAACTATACCAAAAAATCCCAACTTTTTTACAGTAAACAGGAAAACACAGAATTAATTCACCCAGAAGTGTATACCCCTTTACAAGCACTTTTTTTTTACAAAATGTATCGATTCTATAGTACAACACATGATAGCTATGCATTGGAAAACGTACAAGGTCTGGATATCCTAAGTCTACACAATTTATCATCACACAAAAGCTCTCAAAATCTGCTTCAGTCCTGGTTCTTTATCTAAACCTATGGCACCACTACAGGCATTGGCTATAAGCCCAATATACATATGAGTCTCCAACCATTTGTAAAACAGCTCTTGGTATATTAGGTGAGTAAATAATGCTACTTCTATTATATTTGTCAGATAGTGGGTACATGAAGAATTTGGAAAAAAAGATAGCGAGCTATGGGAAACTTACTAGATAAGACTTTTGAACATAACAACACAAGAATTGTTATCTTCAAATAAAGGCCTCCTCCTCCCCTTCAGCATTTCCTCTCCATCTCCAAAATTGGTGTCTTTACCAATTCTTTGCGTTACTTATTATAAAAATCAGTAGACAGTAAAGTTCCCATAGCCTAAGACCTCATCATCCAGGAAACCAGTCAGTCCAGAATTCATAAAAAAATAGTTTCAAATCCCTGCCTATGAGATATCACATACTACACTGGGACAAATAAGTAGAGACTGGTGGCAAATTTAATAAAAAAACAAGTCCCTACGGAGTCACTGGCTTCAAAGACTAAAATAACATAATGAGCACCATCATGTAAAATAAACTTATATGACTTCCTAACAAGAAAATGGTGCCATACCACGACACCTACATGGAATTTTGAAAAAAAAATATGTCTCTATTCCCAATACCTTCCTATGGGAAACTTACTAGATGAGACTTTTGAACATAACAACACAAGAATTGTTATCTTCAAATAAAGGCCTCCTCCTCCCCTTCAGCCTTTCCTCTCCATTTCCAAAATTGGTGTCTTTACCAATCTTATGTGTCACGTATTGTAAATAGCAGCAAATACTAAAGTTCCTATAGCCTAGGACCTCATAATCCGGAAATCCAGTCAGTACAGAATTCTTAAAAAAATAGTTTCAAACCCCTGGCTATCAGATATCACATACTTCTCTGGTACACAGAAGTAGAGACTGGTGACAAATTTACCAAAACCAAGTCCCTGTGGAGTCACTGGTTTCAAAGACTAAAAAAACACAGTGAACACCATCACTAAAATCAAATCAGATGACTTCCTAACCAGCAAATGGCGCCATACTATGACACCTACACAGAATTTTGAAAAAAGCAGACCTCTTTATTCCCATTACCTTTAAAGTTTATTGGTCTGTGGTATTTCTCCAAAACAAACATGATACCATCTCAGACCACACAATTTTACCTTGAGAGAGAGGAGCAATAACATAAGCATTACATCTCTCTTTATTGCCCTGACCAAATCCAGCTAAAGGGACCTACCCTAAGTTATTCCACTTCACATGAAGCACCAATATCCATGGAGAGCCCAGCAACTGAACCAAACAAACCACTTCTGACCAGACATCTCCATTGGAAATTAGATGAACATAATGGAAATGACACAGTGATATGATAGCAATCTCACCATATTACTAATGTAACTATAATGATTTGAGGTACATCTAACTTCAATGTAACAGAATAACATATAAAATATAGTAAAAGAATCTAGATAAAATCTCCATGATTATACACAGCCAATCAAAATCAAATGAGAGTACAACATTAACATGAAATGTGTGCAAGTATAAAACAAAATTGAAAACTATACCAAAAAATCCCAACTTTTTTACAGTAAACAGGAAAACACAGAATTAATTCACCCAGAAGTGTATATACCCCTTTACAAGCACTTTTTTTTACAAAATGTATTGATTTTATAGTACAACACATGATAGCTATGCATTGGAAAACGTACAAGGTCTGGATATCCTAAGTCTACACAATTTATCATCACACAAAAGCTCTCAAAATCTGCTTCAGTCCTGGTTCTTTATCTAAACCTATGGCACCACTACAGGCATTGGCTTTAAGCCCAATATACATATGAGTCTCCAACCATTTGTAAAACAGCTCTTGGAATATTAGGTGAGTAAATAATGCTACTTCTATTATATTTGTCAGATAGTGGGTACATGAAGAATTTGGAAAAAAAGATAGCGAGCTATGGGAAACTTACTAGATAAGACTTTTGAACATAACAACACAAGAATTGTTATCTTCAAATAAAGGCCTCCTCCTCCCCTTCAGCCTTTCCTCTCCATCTCCAAAATTGGTGTCTTTACCAATTCTTTGCGTTACTTATTATAAAAATAAGCAGACAGTAAAGTTCCCATAGCCTAAGACCTCATCATCCAGGAAACCAGTCAGTCCAGAATTCTTAAAAAAATAGTTTCAAATCCCTGCCTATGAGATATCACATACTACTCTGGGACAAATAAGTAGAGACTGGTGGCAAATTTAATAAAAAAACAAGTCCCTATGGAGTCACTGGCTTCAAAGACTAAAATAACATAATGAACACCATCATGTAAAATAAACTCATATGACTTCCTAACAAGCAAATGGTGCCATACCACGACACCTACATGGAATTTTGAAAAAAAAATATGTCTCTATTCCCAATACCTTCCTATGGGAAACTTACTAGATAAGACTTTTGAACATAACAACAAAGGATTTGTTATCTTCAAATAAAAGCCTCCTCTTCCTCTTCAGCCTTGCCTCTCCATCTCCAATATTGGTGTCTTTACCAATCTTATGTGTCACTTATTGTAAATAGCAGCAAATACTAAAGTTCCTATAGCCTAGGACCTCATAATCCGGAAATTCAGTCAGTACAGAATTCTTAAAAAAATAGTTTCAAACCCCTGGCTATCAGATATCACATACTACTCTGGTACACAGAAGTAGAGACTGGTGACAAATTTACCAAAACCAAGTCCCTGTGGAGTCACTGGTTTCAAAGACTAAAAAAACACAGTGAACACCATCACTAAAATCAAATCAGATGACTTCCTAACCAGCAAATGGCGCCATACTATGACACCTACACAGAATTTTGAAAAAAGCAGACCTCTTTATTCCCAATACCTTTCAAGGTTATTGGTCTGTGGTATTTCTCCAAAACAAACATGATACCATCTCAGACCACACAATTTTACCTTGAGAGAGAGGAGCAATAACACAAGCATTACATCTCTCTTTATTGCCCTGATCAAATCCAGCTAAAGGGACCTACCCTAAGTTATTCCACTTCACATGAAGCACCAATATCCAAGGAGGGCCCAGCAACTGAACCAAACAAACCACTTCTGACCAGACATCTCCATTGGAAATTAGATGAACATAATGGAAATGACACAGTGATATGATAGCAATCTCACCATATTACCAATGTAACTATAATGATTTGAGGTACATCTAACTTCAATGTAACAGAATAACATATAAAATATAGTAAAATAATCTAGATAAAATCTCCATGATTATACACAGCCAATCAAAATCAAATGAGAGTACAACATTAACATGAAATGTGTGCAAGTATAAAACAAAATTGAAAATTATACCAAAAAATCCCAACTTTTTTACAATAAACAGGAAAACACAGAATTAATTTACCCAGAAGTGTATACCCCTTTACAAGCACTTTTTTTTCCAAAATTTATTGATTCTATAGTACAACACATGATAGCTACGCATTGGAAAACGTACAAGGTCTGGATATCCTAAGTCTACACAATTTATCATCACACAAAAGCTCTCAAAATCTGCTTCAGTCCTGGTTCTTTACCTAAACCTATGGCACCACTACAGGCATTGGCTTTAAGCCCAATATACATATGAGTCTCCAACCATTTGTAAAACAGCTCTTGGAATATTAGGTGAGTAAATAATGCTACTTCTATTATATTTGTCAGATAGTGGGTACATGAAGAATTTGGAAAAAAAGATAGCGAGCTATGGGAAACTTACTAGATAAGACTTTTGAACATAACAACACAAGAATTGTTATCTTCAAATAAAGGCCTCCTCCTCCCCTTCAGCCTTTCCTCTCCATCTCCAAAATTGGTGTCTTTACCAATTCTTTGCGTTACTTATTATAAAAATCAGCAGACAGCAAAGTTCCCATAGCCTAAGACCTCATCATCCAGGAAACCAGTCAGTCCAGAATTCTTAAAAAAATAGTTTCAAATCCCTGCCTATGAGATATCACATACTACTCTGGGACAAATAAGTAGAGACTGGTGGCAAATGTAATCAAAAAACAAGTCCCTATGGAGTCACTGGCTTCAGAGACTAAAATAACATAATGAACACCATCATGTAAAATAAACTTATATGACTTCCTAACAAGCAAATGGTGCCATACCACGACACCTACATGGAATTTTGAAAAAAAAATATGTCTCTATTCCCAATACCTTTCTATGGGATACTTACTAGATAAGACTTTTGAACATAACAACAAAGGAATTGTTATCTTCAAATAAAGGCCTCCTCCTCCCCTTCAGCCTTGCCTCTCCATCTCCAATATTGGTGTCTTTACCAATCTTATGTGTCACTTATTGTAAATAGCAGCAAATACTAAAGTTCCTATAGCCTAGGACCTCATAATCCGGAAATCCAGTCAGTACAGAATTCTTAAAAAAATAGTTTCAAACCCCTGGCTATCAGATATCACATACTACTCTGGTACACAGAAGTAGAGACTGGTGACAAATTTACCAAAACAAAGTCCCTGTGGAGTCACTGGTTTCAAAGACTAAAAAAAACACAGTGAACACCATCACTTAAATCAAATCAGATGACTTCCTAACCAGCAAATGGCGCCATACTATGACACCAACACAGAATTTTGAAAAAAGCAGACCTCTTTATTCCCAATACCTTTCAAGGTTATTGGTCTGTGGTATTTCTCCAAAACAAACATGATACCATCTCAGACCACACAATTTTACCTTGAGAGAGAGGAGCAATAACATAAGCATTACATGTCTCTTTATTGCCCTGACCAAATCCAGCTAAAGGGACCTACCCTAAGTTATTCCACTTCACATGAAGCACCAATATCCAAGGAGGGCCCAGCAACTGAACCAAACAAACCACTTCTGACCAGACATCTCCATTGGAAATTAGATGAACATAATGGAAATGACACAGTGATATGATAGCAATCTCACCATATTACCAATGTAACTATAATGATTTGAGGTACATCTAACTTCAATGTAACAGAATAACATATAAAATATAGTAAAAGAATCTAGATAAAATATCCATGATTATACACAGCCAATCAAAATCAAATGAGAGTACAACATTAACATGAAATGTGTGCAAGTATAAAACAAAATTGAAAACTATACCAAAAAATTTCCAACTTTTTTACAATAAACAGGAAAACACAGAATTAATTCACCCAGAAGTGTATACCCCTTTACAAGCACTTTTTTTTACAAAATGTATTGATTCTATAGTACAACACATGATAGCTACGCATTGGAAAACGTACAAGGTCTGGATATCCTAAGTCTACACAATTTATCATCACACAAAAGCTCTCAAAATCTGCTTCAGTCCTGGTTCTTTATCTAAACCTATGGCACCACTACAGGCATTGGCTATAAGCCCAATATACATATGAGTCTCCAACCATTTGTAAAACAGCTCTTGGTATATTAGGTGAGTAAATAATGCTACTTCTATTATATTTGTCAGATAGTGGGTACATGAAGAATTTGGAAAAAAAGATAGCGAGCTATGGGAAACTTACTAGATAAGACTTTTGAACATAACAACACAAGAATTGTTATCTTCAAATAAAGGCCTCCTCCTCCCCTTCAGCCTTTCCTCTCCATCTCCAAAATTGGTGTCTTTACCAATTCTTTGCGTTACTTATTATAAAAATCAGTAGACAGTAAAGTTCCCATAGCCTAAGACCTCATCATCCAGGAAACCAGTCAGTCCAGAATTCTTAAAAAAATAGTTTCAAATCCCTGCCTATGAGATATCACATACTACTCTGGGACAAATAAGTAGAGACTGGTGGCAAATTTAATCAAAAAACAAGTCCCTATGGAGTCACTGGCTTCAAAGACTAAAATAACATAATGAGCACCATCATGTAAAATAAACTTATATGACTTCCTAACAAGAAATTGGTGCCATACCACGACACCTACATGGAATTTTGAAAAAAAAAATATTTCTCTATTCCCAATACCTTCCTATGGGAAACTTACTAGATGAGACTTTTGAACATAACAACACAAGAATTGTTATCTTCAAATAAAGGCCTCCTCCTCCCCTTCAGCCTTTCCTCTCCATCTCCAAAATTGGTGTCTTTACCAATCTTATGTGTCACGTATTGTAAATAGCAGCAAATACTAAAGTTCCTATAGCCTAGGACCTCATAATCCGGAAATCCAGTCAGTACAGAATTCTTAAAAAAATAGTTTCAAACCCCTGGCTATCATATATCACATACTACTCTGGTACACAGAAGTAGAGACTGGTGACAAATTTACCAAAACCAAGTCCCTGTGGAGTCACTGGTTTCAAAGACTAAAAAAAACACAGTGAACACCATCACTAAAATCAAATCAGATGACTTCCTAACCAGCAAATGGCGCCATACTATGACACCTACACAGAATTTTGAAAAAAGCAGACCTCTTTATTCCCAATACCTTTCAAGGTTATTGGTCTGTGGTATTTCTCCAAAACAAACATGATACCATCTCAGACCACAAAATTTTACCTTGAGAGAGAGGAGCAATAACATAAGCATTACATCTCTCTTTATTGCCCTGACCAAATCCAGCTAAAGGGACCTACCCTAAGTTATTCCACTTCACAGGAAGCACCAATATCCAAGGAGGGCCCAGCAACTGAACCAAACAAACCATTTCTGACCAGACATCTCCATTGGAAATTAGATGAACATAATGGAAATGACACAGTGATATGATAGCAATCTCACCATATTACCAATGTAACTATAATGATTTGAGGTACATCTAACTTCAATGTAACAGAATAACATATAAAATATTGTAAAAGAATCTAGATAAAATCTCCATGATTATACACAGCCAATCAAAATCAAATAAGAGTACAACATTAAAATGAAATGTGTGTAAGCATAAAACAAAATTGAAAACTATACCAAAAAATCCCAACTTTTTTACAGTAAACAGGAAAACACAGAATTAATTCACCCAGAAGTGTATACCCCTTTACAAGCACTTTTTTTTACAAAATGTATTGATTCTATAGTACAACACATGATAGCTACGCATTGGAAAACGTACAAGGTCTGGATATCCTAAGTCTACACAATTTATCATCACACAAAAGCTCTCAAAATCTGCTTCAGTCCTGGTTCTTTATCTAAACCTATGGCACCACTACAGGCATTGGCTTTAAGCCCAATATACATATGAGTCTCAAACCATTTGTAAAACAGCTCTTGGTATATTAGGTGAGTAAATAATGCTACTTCAATTATATTTGTCAGATAGTGGGTACATGAAGAATTTGGAAAAAAAGATAGCGAGCTATGGGAAACTTACTAGATAAGACTTTTGAACTTAACAACACAAGAATTGTTATCTTCAAATAAAGGCCTCCTCCTCCCCTTCAGCCTTTCCTCTCCATCTCCAAAATTGGTGTCTTTAGCAATTCTTTACGTTACTTATTATAAAAATCAGCAGACAGTAAAGTTCCCATAGCCTAAGACCTCATCATCCAGGAAACCAGTCAGTCCAGAATTCTTAAAAAAATAGTTTCAAATCCCTGCCTATGAGATATCACATACTACTCTGGGACAAATAAGTAGAGACTGGTGGCAAATATAATCAAAAAACAAGTCCCTATGGAGTCACTGGCTTCAAAGACTAAAATAACATAATGAACACAATCATGTAAAATAAACTCATATGACTTCCTAACAAGCAAATGGTGCCATACCACGACACCTACATGGAATTTTGAAAAAAAAAATATATGTCTCTATTCCCAATACCTTCCTATGGGAAACTTACTAGATAAGACTTTTGAACATAACAACACAAGAATTGTTATCTTCAAATAAAGGCCTCCTCCTCCCCTTCAGCCTTGCCTCTCCATCTCCAAAATTGGTGTCTTTACCAATCTTATATGTCACTTATTGTAAATAGCAGCAAATACTAAAGTTCCTATAGCCTAGGACCTCATAATCCGGAAATCCAGTCAGTATAGAATTCTTAAAAAAATAGTTTCAAACCCCTGGCTATCAGATATCACATACTACTCTGGTACACAGAAGTAGAGACTGGTGACAAATTTACCAAAACCAAGTCCCTGTGGAGTCACTGGTTTCAAAGACTAAAAAAACACAGTGAACACCATCACTAAAATCAAATCAGGTGACTTCCTAACCAGCAAATGGCGCCATACTATGACACCTACACAGAATTTTGAAAAAAGCAGACCTCTTTATTCCCAATACCTTTCAAGGTTATTGGTCTGTGGTATTTCTCCAAAACAAACCTGATACCATCTCAGACCACACAATTTTACCTTGAGAGAGAGGAGCAATAACATAAGCATTACATCTCTCTTTATTGCCCTGACCAAATCCAGCTAAAGGGACCTACCCTAAGTTATTCCACTTCACATGAAGCACCAATATCCAAGGAGGGCCCAGCAACTGAACCAAACAAACCACTTCTGACCAGACATCTCCATTGGAAATTAGATGAACATAATGGAAATGACACAGTGATATGATAGCAATCTCACCATATTACCAATGTAACTATAATGATTTGAGGTACATCTAACTTCAATGTAACAGAATAACATATAAAATATAGTAAAAGAATCTAGATAAAATCTCCATGATTATACACAGCCAATCAAAATCAAATAAGAGTACAACATTAACATGAAATGTGTGCAAGTATAAAACAAAATTGAAAACTATACCAAAAAATTTCCAACTTTTTTACAATAAACAGGAAAACACAGAATTAATTCACCCAGAAGTGTATACCCCTTTACAAGCACTTTTTTTTACAAAATGTATTGATTCTATAGTACAACACATGATAGCTACGCATTGGAAAACGTACAAGGTCTGGATATCCTAAGTCTACACAATTTATCATCACACAAAAGCTCTCAAAATCTGCTTCAGTCCTGGTTCTTTATCTAAACCTATGGCACCACTACAGGCATTGGCTTTAAGCCCAATATACATATGAGTCTCAAACCATTTGTAAAACAGCTCTTGGTATATTAGGTGAGTAAATAATGCTACTTCAATTATATTTGTCAGATAGTGGGTACATGAAGAATTTGGAAAAAAAGATAGCGAGCTATGGGAAACTTACTAGATAAGACTTTTGAACATAACAACACAAGAATTGTTATCTTCAAATAAAGGCCTCCTCCTCCCCTTCAGCCTTTCCTCTCCATCTCCAAAATTGGTGTCTTTACCAATTCTTTACGTTACTTATTATAAAAATCAGCAGACAGTAAAGTTCCCATAGCCTAAGACCTCATCATCCAGGAAACCAGTCAGTCCAGAATTCTTAAAAAAATAGTTTCAAATCCCTGCCTATGAGATATCACATACTACTCTGGGACAAATAAGTAGAGACTGGTGGCAAATTTAATCAAAAAACAAGTCCCTATGGAGTCACTGGCTTCAAAGACTAAAATAACATAATGAACACCATCATGTAAAATAAACTCATATGACTTCCTAACAAGCAAATGGTGCCATACCACGACACCTACATGGAATTTTGAAAAAAAAATATGTCTCTATTCCCAATACCTTCCTATGGGAAACTTACTAGATAAGACTTTTGAACATAACAACACAAGAATTGTTATCTTCAAATAAAGGCCTCCTCCTCCCCTTCAGCCTTGCCTCTCCATCTCCAAAATTGGTGTCTTTACCAATCTTATGTGTCACTTATTGTAAATAGCAGCAAATACTAAAGTTCCTATAGCCTAGGACCTCATAATCCGGAAATCCAGTCAGTACAGAATTCTTAAAAAAATAGTTTCAAACCCCTGGCTATCAGATATCACATACTACTCTGGTACACAGAAGTAGAGACTGGTGACAAATTTACCAAAACCAAGTCCCTGTGGAGTCACTGGTTTCAAAGACTAAAAAAACACAGTGAACATCATCACTAAAATCAAATCAGATGACTTCCTAACCAGCAAATGGCGCCATACTATGACACCTACACAGAATTTTGAAAAAAGCAGACCTCTTTATTCCCAATACCTTTCAAGGTTATTGGTCTGTGGTATTTCTCCAAAACAAACATGATACCATCTCAGACCACACAATTTTACCTTGAGAGAGAGGAGCAATAACATAAGCATTACATCTCTCTTTATTGCCCTGACCAAATCCAGCTAAAGGGACCTACCCTAAGTTATTCCACTTCACATGAAGTACCAATATCCAAGGAGGGCCCAGCAACTGAACCAAACAAACCACTTCTGACCAGACATCTCCATTGGAAATTAGATGAACATAATGGAAATGACACAGTGATATGATAGCAATCTCACCATATTACCAATGTAACTATAATGATTTGAGGTACATCTAACTTCAATGTAACAGAATAACATATAAAATATAGTAAAAGAATCTAGATAAAATCTCCATGATTATACACAGCCAATCAAAATCAAATAAGAGTACAACATTAAAATGAAATGTGTGTAAGCATAAAACAAAATTGAAAACTATACCAAAAAATCCCAAGTTTTTTACAGTAAACAGGAAAACACAGAATTAATTCACCCAGAAGTGTATACCCCTTTACAAGCACTTTTTTTTACAAAATGTATTGATTCTATAGTACAACACATGATAGCTACGCATTGGAAAACGTACAAGGTCTGGATATCCTAAGTCTACACAATTTATCATCACACAAAAGCTCTCAAAATCTGCTTCAGTCCTGGTTCTTTATCTAAACCTATGGCACCACTACAGGCATTGGCTTTAAGCCCAATATACATATGAGTCTCCAACCATTTGTAAAACAGCTCTTGGTATATTAGGTGAGTAAATAATGCTACTTCAATTATATTTGTCAGATAGTGGGTACATGAAGAATTTGGAAAAAAAGATAGCGAGCTATGGGAAACTTACTAGATAAGACTTTTGAACATAACAACACAAGAATTGTTATCTTCAAATAAAGGCCTCCTCCTCCCCTTCAGCCTTTCCTCTCCATCTCCAAAATTGGTGTCTTTACCAATTCTTTGCGTTACTTATTATAAAAATCAGCAGACAGTAAAGTTCCCATAGCCTAAGACCTCATCATCCAGGAAACCAGTCAGTCCAGAATTCTTAAAAAAATAGTTTCAAATCCCTGCCTATGAGATATCACATACTACTCTGGGACAAATAAGTAGAGACTGGTGGCAAATTTAATCAAAAAACAAGTCCCTATGGAGTCACTGGCTTCAAAGACTAAAATAACATAATGAACACCATCATGTAAAATAAACTTATATGACTTCCTAACAAGCAAATGGTGCCATACCACGACACCTACATGGAATTTTGAAAAAAAAATATGTCTCTATTCCCAATACCTTCCTATGGGAAACTTACTAGATAAGACTTTTGAACATAACAACACAAGAATTGTTATCTTCAAATAAAGGCCTCCTCCTCCCCTTCAGCCTTGCCTCTCCATCTCCAAAATTGGTGTCTTTACCAATCTTATGTGTCACTTATTGTAAATAGCAGCAAATACTAAAGTTCCTATAGCCTAGGACCTCATAATCCGGAAATCCAGTCAGTACAGAATTCTTGAAAAAATAGTTTCAAACCCCTGGCTATCAGATATCACATACTACTCTGGTACACAGAAGTAGAGACTGGTGACAAATTTACCAAAACCAAGTCCCTGTGGAGTCACTGGTTTCAAAGACTAAAAAAAAAACAGTGAACACCATCACTAAAATAAAATCAGATGACTTCCTAACCAGCAAATGGCGCCATACTATGACACCTACACAGAATTTTGAAAAAAGCAGACCTCTTTATTCCCAATACCTTTTAAGGTTATTGGTCTGTGGTATTTCTCCAAAACAAACATGATACCATCTCAGACCACACAATTTTACCTTGAGAGAGAGGAGCAATAACATAAGCATTACATCTCTCTTTATTGCCCTCACCAAATCCAGCAAAAGGGACCTACCCTAA
The DNA here is from genome assembly GCF_050947455.1 of Rhinoderma darwinii. Taxonomy (NCBI): domain Eukaryota; kingdom Metazoa; phylum Chordata; class Amphibia; order Anura; family Rhinodermatidae; genus Rhinoderma; species Rhinoderma darwinii. Next base: position 150,380 of record NW_027461681.1, on the reverse strand, counting down.
GTAATTCCACATCACATGAAGCACCAATATCCAAGGAGGGCCCAGCAACTGAACCAAACAAACCACTTCTGACCAGACATCTCCATTGGAAATTAGATGAACATAATGGAAATGACACAGTGATATGATAGCAATCTCACCATATTACCAATGTAACTATAATGATTTGAGGTACATCTAACTTCAATGTAACAGAATAACATATAAAATATATTAAAAGAATCTAGATAAAATCTCCATGATTATACACAGCCAATCAAAATCAAATGAGAGTACAACATTAACATGAAATGTGTGCAAGTATAAAACAAAATTGAAAACTATACCAAAAAATCCCAACTTTTTTACAGTAAACAGGAAAACACAGAATTAATTCACCCAGAAGTGTATACCCCTTTACAAGCACTTTTTTTTTACAAAATGTATCGATTCTATAGTACAACACATGATAGCTATGCATTGGAAAACGTACAAGGTCTGGATATCCTAAGTCTACACAATTTATCATCACACAAAAGCTCTCAAAATCTGCTTCAGTCCTGGTTCTTTATCTAAACCTATGGCACCACTACAGGCATTGGCTTTAAGCCCAATATACATATGAGTCTCCAAACATTTGTAAAACAGCTCTTGGTATATTAGGTGAGTAAATAATGCTACTTCTATTATATTTGTCAGATAGTGGGTACATGAAGAATTTGGAAAAAAAGATAGCGAGCTATGGGAAACTTACTAGATAAGACTTTTGAACATAACAGCACAAGAATTGTTATCTTCAGATAAAGGCCTCCTCCTCCCCTTCAGCCTTTCCTCTCCATCTCCAAAATTGGTGTCTTTACCAATTCTTTGCGTTACTTATTATAAAAATCAGCAGACAGTAAAGTTCCCATAGCCTAAGACCTCATCATCCAGGAAACCAGTCAGTCCAGAATTCTTAAAAAAATAGTTTCAAATCCCTGCCTATGAGATATCACATACTACTCTGGGACAAATAAGTAGAGACTGGTGGCAAATTTAATAAAAAAACAAGTCCCTTTGGAGTCACTGGCTTCAAAGACTAAAATAACATAATGAACACCATCATGTAAAATAAACTCATATGACTTCCTAACAAGCAAATGGTGCCATACCACGACACCTACATGGAATTTTGAAAATAAAAATATGTCTCTATTGCCAATACCTTCCTATGGGAAACTTACTAGATAAGACTTTTGAACATAACAACACAAGAATTGTTATCTTCAAATAAAGGCCTCCTCCTCCCCTTCAGCCTTGCCTCTCCATCTCCAAAATTGGTGTCTTTACCAATCTTATGTGTCACTTATTGTAAATAGCAGCAAATACTAAAGTTCCTATAGCCTAGGACCTCATAATCCGGAAATCCAGTCAGTACAGAATTCTTAAAAAAATAGTTTCAAACCCTTGGCTATCAGATATCACATACTACTCTGGTACACAGAAGTAGAGACTGGTGACAAATTTACCAAAACCAAGTCCCTGTGGAGTCACTAGTTTCAAAGACTAAAAAAAAACAGTGAACACCATCACTAAAATAAAATCAGATGACTTCCTAACCAGCAAATGGCGCCATACTATGACACCTACACAGAATTTTGAAAAAAGCAGACCTCTTTATTCCCAATACCTTTTAAGGTTATTGGTCTGTGGTATTTCTCCAAAACAAACATGATACCATCTCAGACCACACAATTTTACCTTGAGAGAGAGGAGCAATAACATAAGCATTACATCTCTCTTTATTGCCTTGACCAAATCCAGCAAAAGGGACCTACCCTAAGTTATTCCACTTCACATGAAGCACCAATATCCAAGGAGGGCCCAGCAACTGAACCAAACAAACCACTTCTGACCAGACATCTCCATTGGAAATTAGATGAACATAATGGAAATGACACAGTGATATGATAGCAATCTCACCATATTACCAATGTAACTATAATGATTTGAGGTACATCTAACTTCAATGTAACAGAATAACGTATAAAATATAGTAAAATAATCTAGATAAAATCTCCATGATTATACACAGCCAATCAAAATCAAATGAGAGTACAACATTAACATGAAATGTGTGCAAGTATAAAACAAAATTGAAAACTATACCAAAAAATCCCAACTTTTTTACAGTAAACAGGAAAACAGAATTAATTCACCCAGAAGTGTATACCCCTTTACAAGCACTTTTTTTTTTTACAAAATGTATCGATTCTATAGTACAACACATGATAGCTATGCATTGGAAAACGTACAAGGTCTGGATATCCTAAGTCTACACAATTTATCATCACACAAAAGCTCTCAAAATCTGCTTCAGTCCTGGTTCTTTATCTAAACCTATGGCCCCACTACAGGCATTGGCTTTAAGCCCAATATACATATGAGTCTCCAACCATTTGTAAAACAGCTCTTGGAATATTAGGTGAGTAAATAATGCTACTTCAATTATATTTGTCAGATAGTGGGTACATGAAGAATTTGGAAAAAAAGATAGCGAGCTATGGGAAACTTACTAGATAAGACTTTTGAACATAACAACACTAGAATTGTTATCTTCAAATAAAGGCCTCCTCCTCCCCTTCAGCCTTTCCTCTCCATCTCCAAAATTGGTGTCTTTACCAATTCTTTGCGTTACTTATTATAAAAATCAGCAGACAGTAAAGTTCCCATATCCTAAGACCTCATCATCCAGGAAACCAGTCAGTCCAGAATTCTTAAAAAAATAGTTTCAAATCCCTGCCTATGAGATATCACATACTACTCTGGGACAAATAAGTAGAGACTGGTGGCAAATTTAATCAAAAAACAAGTCCCTATGGAGTCACTGGCTTCAAAGACTAAAATAACATAATGAACACCATCATGTAAAATAAACTTATATGACTTCCTAACAAGCAAATGGTGCCATACCACGACACCTACATGGAATTTTGAAAAAAAAATATGTCTCTATTCCCAATACCTTCCTATGGGAAACTTACTAGATGAGACTTTTGAACATAACAACACAAGAATTGTTATCTTCAAATAAAGGCCTCCTCCTCCCCTTCAGCCTTTCCTCTCCATCTCCAAAATTGGTGTCTTTACCAATTCTTTGCGTTAATTATTATAAAAATCAGCAGACAGTAAATTTCCCATAGCCTAAGACCTCATCATCCAGGAAACCAGTCAGTCCAGAATTCTTAAAAAAATAGTTTAAAATCCCTGCCTATGAGATATCACATACTACTCTGGGACAAATAAGTAGAGACTGGTGGCAAATTTAATCAAAAAACAAGTCCCTGTGGAGTCACTGGCTTCAAAGACTAAAATAACATAATGAACACAATCATGTAAAATAAACTCATATGACTTCCTAACAAGCAAATTGTGCCATACCACGACACCTACATGGAATTTTGAAAAAAAAATATGTCTCTATTCCCAATACCTTCCTATGGGAAACTTACTAGATAAGACTTTTGAACATAACAACACAAGAATTGTTATCTTCAAATAAAGGCCTCCTCCTCCCCTTCAGCCTTGCCTCTCCATCTCCAAAATTGGTGTCTTTACCAATCTTATGTGTCACTTATTGTAAATAGCAGCAAATACTAAAGTTCCTATAGCCTAGGACCTCATAATCCGGAAATCCAGTCAGTACAGAATTCTTGAAAAAATAGTTTCAAACCCCTGGCTATCAGATATCACATACTACTCTGGTACACAGAAGTAGAGACTGGTGACAAATTTACCAAAACCAAGTCCCTGTGGAGTCACTGGTTTCAAAGACTAAAAAAAAAACAGTGAACACCATCACTAAAATAAAATCAGATGACTTCCTAACCAGCAAATGGCGCCATACTATGACACCTACACAGAATTTTGAAAAAAGCAGACCTCTTTATTCCCAATACCTTTTAAGGTTATTGGTCTGTGGTATTTCTCCAAAACAAACATGATACCATCTCAGACCACACAATTTTACCTTGAGAGAGAGGAGCAATAACATAAGCATTACATCTCTCTTTATTGCCCTCACCAAATCCAGCAAAAGGGACCTACCCTAAGTAATTCCACATCACATGAAGCACCAATATCCAAGGAGGGCCCAGCAACTGAACCAAACAAACCACTTCTGACCAGACATCTCCATTGGAAATTAGATGAACATAATGGAAATGACACAGTGATATGATAGCAATCTCACCATATTACCAATGTAACTATAATGATTTGAGGTACATCTAACTTCAATGTAACAGAATAACATATAAAATATATTAAAAGAATCTAGATAAAATCTCCATGATTATACACAGCCAATCAAAATCAAATGAGAGTACAACATTAACATGAAATGTGTGCAAGTATAAAACAAAATTGAAAACTATACCAAAAAATCCCAACTTTTTTACAGTAAACAGGAAAACACAGAATTAATTCACCCAGAAGTGTATACCCCTTTACAAGCACTTTTTTTTTACAAAATGTATCGATTCTATAGTACAACACATGATAGCTATGCATTGGAAAACGTACAAGGTCTGGATATCCTAAGTCTACACAATTTATCATCACACAAAAGCTCTCAAAATCTGCTTCAGTCCTGGTTCTTTATCTAAACCTATGGCACCACTACAGGCATTGGCTTTAAGCCCAATATACATATGAGTCTCCAAACATTTGTAAAACAGCTCTTGGTATATTAGGTGAGTAAATAATGCTACTTCTATTATATTTGTCAGATAGTGGGTACATGAAGAATTTGGAAAAAAAGATAGCGAGCTATGGGAAACTTACTAGATAAGACTTTTGAACATAACAGCACAAGAATTGTTATCTTCAGATAAAGGCCTCCTCCTCCCCTTCAGCCTTTCCTCTCCATCTCCAAAATTGGTGTCTTTACCAATTCTTTGCGTTACTTATTATAAAAATCAGCAGACAGTAAAGTTCCCATAGCCTAAGACCTCATCATCCAGGAAACCAGTCAGTCCAGAATTCTTAAAAAAATAGTTTCAAATCCCTGCCTATGAGATATCACATACTACTCTGGGACAAATAAGTAGAGACTGGTGGCAAATTTAATAAAAAAACAAGTCCCTTTGGAGTCACTGGCTTCAAAGACTAAAATAACATAATGAACACCATCATGTAAAATAAACTCATATGACTTCCTAACAAGCAAATGGTGCCATACCACGACACCTACATGGAATTTTGAAAATAAAAATATGTCTCTATTGCCAATACCTTCCTATGGGAAACTTACTAGATAAGACTTTTGAACATAACAACACAAGAATTGTTATCTTCAAATAAAGGCCTCCTCCTCCCCTTCAGCCTTGCCTCTCCATCTCCAAAATTGGTGTCTTTACCAATCTTATGTGTCACTTATTGTAAATAGCAGCAAATACTAAAGTTCCTATAGCCTAGGACCTCATAATCCGGAAATCCAGTCAGTACAGAATTCTTAAAAAAATAGTTTCAAACCCTTGGCTATCAGATATCACATACTACTCTGGTACACAGAAGTAGAGACTGGTGACAAATTTACCAAAACCAAGTCCCTGTGGAGTCACTAGTTTCAAAGACTAAAAAAAAACAGTGAACACCATCACTAAAATAAAATCAGATGACTTCCTAACCAGCAAATGGCGCCATACTATGACACCTACACAGAATTTTGAAAAAAGCAGACCTCTTTATTCCCAATACCTTTTAAGGTTATTGGTCTGTGGTATTTCTCCAAAACAAACATGATACCATCTCAGACCACACAATTTTACCTTGAGAGAGAGGAGCAATAACATAAGCATTACATCTCTCTTTATTGCCTTGACCAAATCCAGCAAAAGGGACCTACCCTAAGTTATTCCACTTCACATGAAGCACCAATATCCAAGGAGGGCCCAGCAACTGAACCAAACAAACCACTTCTGACCAGACATCTCCATTGGAAATTAGATGAACATAATGGAAATGACACAGTGATATGATAGCAATCTCACCATATTACCAATGTAACTATAATGATTTGAGGTACATCTAACTTCAATGTAACAGAATAACGTATAAAATATAGTAAAATAATCTAGATAAAATCTCCATGATTATACACAGCCAATCAAAATCAAATGAGAGTACAACATTAACATGAAATGTGTGCAAGTATAAAACAAAATTGAAAACTATACCAAAAAATCCCAACTTTTTTACAGTAAACAGGAAAACAGAATTAATTCACCCAGAAGTGTATACCCCTTTACAAGCACTTTTTTTTTTACAAAATGTATCGATTCTATAGTACAACACATGATAGCTATGCATTGGAAAACGTACAAGGTCTGGATATCCTAAGTCTACACAATTTATCATCACACAAAAGCTCTCAAAATCTGCTTCAGTCCTGGTTCTTTATCTAAACCTATGGCCCCACTACAGGCATTGGCTTTAAGCCCAATATACATATGAGTCTCCAACCATTTGTAAAACAGCTCTTGGAATATTAGGTGAGTAAATAATGCTACTTCAATTATATTTGTCAGATAGTGGGTACATGAAGAATTTGGAAAAAAAGATAGCGAGCTATGGGAAACTTACTAGATAAGACTTTTGAACATAACAACACTAGAATTGTTATCTTCAAATAAAGGCCTCCTCCTCCCCTTCAGCCTTTCCTCTCCATCTCCAAAATTGGTGTCTTTACCAATTCTTTGCGTTACTTATTATAAAAATCAGCAGACAGTAAAGTTCCCATATCCTAAGACCTCATCATCCAGGAAACCAGTCAGTCCAGAATTCTTAAAAAAATAGTTTCAAATCCCTGCCTATGAGATATCACATACTACTCTGGGACAAATAAGTAGAGACTGGTGGCAAATTTAATCAAAAAACAAGTCCCTATGGAGTCACTGGCTTCAAAGACTAAAATAACATAATGAACACCATCATGTAAAATAAACTTATATGACTTCCTAACAAGCAAATGGTGCCATACCACGACACCTACATGGAATTTTGAAAAAAAAATATGTCTCTATTCCCAATACCTTCCTATGGGAAACTTACTAGATGAGACTTTTGAACATAACAACACAAGAATTGTTATCTTCAAATAAAGGCCTCCTCCTCCCCTTCAGCCTTTCCTCTCCATCTCCAAAATTGGTGTCTTTACCAATTCTTTGCGTTAATTATTATAAAAATCAGCAGACAGTAAATTTCCCATAGCCTAAGACCTCATCATCCAGGAAACCAGTCAGTCCAGAATTCTTAAAAAAATAGTTTAAAATCCCTGCCTATGAGATATCACATACTACTCTGGGACAAATAAGTAGAGACTGGTGGCAAATTTAATCAAAAAACAAGTCCCTGTGGAGTCACTGGCTTCAAAGACTAAAATAACATAATGAACACAATCATGTAAAATAAACTCATATGACTTCCTAACAAGCAAATTGTGCCATACCACGACACCTACATGGAATTTTGAAAAAAAAATATGTCTCTATTCCCAATACCTTCCTATGGGAAACTTACTAGATAAGACTTTTGAACATAACAACACAAGAATTGTTATCTTCAAATAAAGGCCTCCTCCTCCCCTTCAGCCTTGCCTCTCCATCTCCAAAATTGGTGTCTTTACCAATCTTATGTGTCACTTATTGTAAATAGCAGCAAATACTAAAGTTCCTATAGCCTAGGACCTCATAATCCGGAAATCCAGTCAGTACAGAATTCTTAAATAAATAGTTTCAAACCCCTGGCTATCAGATATCACATACTACTCTGGTACACAGAAGTAGAGACTGGTGACAAATTTACCAAAACCAATTCCCTGTGGAGTCACTGGTTTCAAAGACTAAAAAAAAAACAGTTAACACCATCACTAAAATAAAATCAGATGACTTCCTAACCAGCAAATGGTGCCATACTATGACACCTACACAGAATTTTGAAAAAAGCAGACCACTTTATTCCCAATACCTTTTAAGGTTATTGGTCTGTGGTATTTCTCCAAAACAAACATGATACCATCTCAGACCACACAATTTTACCTTGAGAGAGAGGAGCAATAACATAAGCATTACATCTCTCTTTATTGCCCTGACCAAATCCAGCAAAAGGGACCTACCCTAAGTAATTCCACATCACATGAAGCACCAATATCCAAGGAGGGCCCAGCAACTGAACCAAACAAACCACTTCTGACCAGACATCTCCATTGGAAATTAGATGAACATAATGGAAATGACACAGTGATATGATAGCAATCTCACCATATTACCAATGTAACTATAATGATTTGAGGTACATCTAACTTCAATGTAACAGAATAACATATAAAATATAGTAAAAGAATCTAGATAAAATCTCCATGATTATACACAGCCAATCAAAATCAAATGAGAGTACAACATTAACATGAAATGTGTGCAAGTATAAAACAAAATTGAAAACTATACCAAAAAATGTCCAACTTTTTTTACAATAAACAGGAAAACACAGAATTAATTCACCCAGAAGTGTATACCCCTTTACAAGCACTTTTTTTTACAAAATGTATTGATTCTATAGTACAACACATGATAGCTACGCATTGGAAAATGTACAAGGTCTGGATATCCTAAGTCTACACAATTTATCATCACACAAAAGCTCTCAAAATCTGCTTCAGTCCTGGTTCTTTATCTAAACCTATGGCACCACTACAGGCATTGGCTTTAAGCCCAATATACATATGAGTCTCCAACCATTTGTAAAACAGCTCTTGGAATATTAGGTGAGTAAATAATGCTACTTCTATTATATTTGTCAGATAGTGGGTACATGAAGAATTTGGAAAAAAAGATAGCGAGCTATGGGAAACTTACTAGATAAGACTTTTGAACATAACAACACAAGAATTGTTATCTTCAAATAAAGGCCTCCTCCTCCCCTTCAGCCTTTCCTCTCCATCTCCAAAATTGGTGTCTTTACCAATTCTTTGCGTTACTTATTATAAAAATCAGTAGACAGTAAAGTTCCCATAGCCTAAGACCTCATCATCCAGGAAATCAGTCAGTCCAGAATTCTTAAAAAAATAGTTTCAAATCCCTGCCTATGAGATATCACATACTACTCTGGGACAAATAAGTAGAGACTGGTGGCAAATTTAATAAAAAAACAAGTCCCTATGGAGTCACTGGCTTCAAAGACTAAAATAACATAATGAACACCATCATGTAAAATAAACTCATATGACTTCCTAACAAGCAAATGGTGCCATACCACGACACCTACATGGAATTTTGAAAAAAAAATATGTCTCTATTCCCAATACCTTCCTATGGGAAACTTACTAGATAAGACTTTTGAACATAACAACACAAGAATTGTTATCTTCAAATAAAGGCCTCCTCCTCCCCTTCAGCCTTGCCTCTCCATCTCCAAAATTGGTGTCTTTACCAATCTTATGTGTCACTTATTGTAAATAGCAGCAAATACTAAAGTTCCTATAGCCTAGGACCTCATAATCCGGAAATCCAGTCAGTACAGAATTCTTAAATAAATAGTTTCAAACCCCTGGCTATCAGATATCACATACTACTCTGGTACACAGAACTAGAGACTGGTGACAAATTTACCAAAACCAAGTCCCTGTGGAGTCACTGGTTTCAAAGACTAAAAAAACACAGTGAACACCATCACTAAAATCAAATCAGATGACTTCCTAACCAGCAAATGGTGCCATACTATGACACCTACACAGAATTTTTAATAAAGCAGACCTCTTTATTCCCAATACCATCCAAGGTTATTGGTCTGTGGTATTTCTCCAAAACAAACATGATACCATCTCAGACCACACAATTTTACCTTGAGAGAGAGGAGCAATAACATAAGCATTACATCTCTCTTTATTGCCCTGACCAAATCCAGCTAAAGGGACCTACCCTAAGTTAATCCACTTCACATGAAGCACCAATATCCAAGGAGGGCCCAGCAACTGAACCAAACAAACCACTTCTGACCAGACATCTCCATTGGAAATTAGATGAACATAATGGAAATGACACAGTGATAAGATAGCAATCTCACCATATTACCAATGTAACTATAATGATTTGAGGTACATCTAACTTCAATGTAACAGAATAACATATAAAATATAGTAAAAGAATCTAGATAAAATCTCCATGATTATACACAGCCAATCAAAATTAAATTAGAGTACAACATTAACATGAAATGTGTGCAAGCATAAAACAAAATTGAAAACTATACCAAAAAATGTCCAACTTTTTTACAATAAACAGGAAAACACAGAATTAATTCACCCAGAAGTGTATACCCCTTTACAAGCACTTTTTTTTAACAAAATGTATTGATTCTATAGTACAACACATGATAGCTACGCATTGGAAAACGTACAAGGTCTGGATATCCTAAGTCTACACAATTTATCATCACACAAAAGCTCTCAAAATCTGCTTCAGTCCTGGTTCTTTATCTAAACCTATGGCACCACTACAGGCATTGGCTTTAAGCTCAATATACATATGAGTCTCCAACCATTTGTAAAACAGCTCTTGGAATATTAGGTGAGTAAATAATGCTACTTCTATTATATTTGTCAGATAGTGGGTACATGAAGAATTTGGAAAAAAAGATAGCGAGCTATGGGAAACTTACTAGATATGACTTTTGAACATAACAACACTAGAATTGTTATCTTCAAATAAAGGCCTCCTCCTCCCCTTCAGCCTTTCCTCTCCATCTCCAAAATTGGTGTCTTTACCAATTCTTTGCGTTACTTATTATAAAAATCAGCAGACAGTAAAGTTCCCATATCCTAAGACCTCATCATCCAGGAAACCAGTCAGTCCAGAATTCTTAAAAAAATAGTTTCAAATCCCTGCCTATGAGATATCACATACTACTCTGGGACAAATAAGTAGAGACTGGTGGCAAATTTAATCAAAAAACAAGTCCCTATGGAGTCACTGGCTTCAAAGACTAAAATAACATAATGAACACCATCATGTAAAATAAACTTATATGACTTCCTAACAAGCAAATGGTGCCATACCACGACACCTACATGGAATTTTGAAAAAAAAATATGTATCTATTCCCAATACCTTCCTATGGGAAACTTACTAGATGAGACTTTTGAACATAACAACACAAGAATTGTTATCTTCAAATAAAGGCCTCCTCCTCCCCTTCAGCCTTTCCTCTCCATCTCCAAAATTGGTGTCTTTACCAATTCTTTGCGTTAATTATTATAAAAATCAGCAGACAGTAAATTTCCCATAGCCTAAGACCTCATCATCCAGGAAACCAGTCAGTCCAGAATTCTTAAAAAAATAGTTTAAAATCCCTGCCTATGAGATATCACATACTACTCTGGGACAAAAAAGTAGAGACTGGTGGCAAATTTAATCAAAAAACAAGTCCCTGTGGAGTCACTGGCTTCAAAGACTAAAATAACATAATGAACACAATCATGTAAAATAAACTCATATGACTTCCTAACAAGCAAATTGTGCCATACCACGACACCTACATGGAATTTTGAAAAAAAAATATGTCTCTATTCCCAATACCTTCCTATGGGAAACTTACTAGATAAGACTTTTGAACATAACAACACAAGAATTGTTATCTTCAAATAAAGGCCTCCTCCTCCCCTTCAGCCTTGCCTCTCCATCTCCAAAATTGGTGTCTTTACCAATCTTATGTGTCACTTATTGTAAATAGCAGCAAATACTAAAGTTCCTATAGCCTAGGACCTCATAATCCGGAAATCCAGTCAGTACAGAATTCTTAAATAAATAGTTTCAAACCCCTGGCTATCAGATATCACATACTACTCTGGTACACAGAAGTAGAGACTGGTGACAAATTTACCAAAACCAATTCCCTGTGGAGTCACTGGTTTAAAAGACTAAAAAAAAAACAGTTAACACCATCACTAAAATAAAATCAGATGACTTCCTAACCAGCAAATGGTGCCATACTATGACACCTACACAGAATTTTGAAAAAAGCAGACCACTTTATTCCCAATACCTTTTAAGGTTATTGGTCTGTGGTATTTCTCCAAAACAAACATGATACCATCTCAGACCACACAATTTTACCTTGAGAGAGAGGAGCAATAACATAAGCATTACATCTCTCTTTATTGCCCTGACCAAATCCAGCAAAAGGGACCTACCCTAAGTAATTCCACATCACATGAAGCACCAATATCCAAGGAGGGCCCAGCAACTGAACCAAACAAACCACTTCTGACCAGACATCTCCATTGGAAATTAGATGAACATAATGGAAATGACACAGTGATATGATAGCAATCTCACCATATTACCAATGTAACTATAATGATTTGAGGTACATCTAACTTCAATGTAACAGAATAACATATAAAATATAGTAAAAGAATCTAGATAAAATCTCCATGATTATACACAGCCAATCAAAATCAAATGAGAGTACAACATTAACATGAAATGTGTGCAAGTATAAAACAAAATTGAAAACTATACCAAAAAATGTCCAACTTTTTTTACAATAAACAGGAAAACACAGAATTAATTCACCCAGAAGTGTATACCCCTTTACAAGCACTTTTTTTTACAAAATGTATTGATTCTATAGTACAACACATGATAGCTACGCATTGGAAAACGTACAAGGTCTGGATATCCTAAGTCTACACAATTTATCATCACACAAAAGCTCTCAAAATCTGCTTCAGTCCTGGTTCTTTATCTAAACCTATGGCACCACTACAGGCATTGGCTTTAAGCCCAATATACATATGAGTCTCCAACCATTTGTAAAACAGCTCTTGGAATATTAGGTGAGTAAATAATGCTACTTCTATTATATTTGTCAGATAGTGGGTACATGAAGAATTTGGAAAAAAAGATAGCGAACTATGGGAAACTTACTAGATAAGACTTTTGAACATAACAACACAAGAATTGTTATCTTCAAATAAAGGCCTCCTCCTCCCCTTCAGCCTTTCCTCTCCATCTCCAAAATTGGTGTCTTTACCAATTCTTTGCGTTACTTATTATAAAAATAAGCAGACAGTAAAGTTCCCATAGCCTAAGACCTCATCATCCAGGAAACCAGTCAGTCCAGAATTCTTAGAAAAATAGTTTCAAATCCCTGCCTATGAGATATCACATACTACTCTGGGACAAATAAGTAGAGACTGGTGGCAAATTTAATAAAAAAACAAGTCCCTATGGAGTTACTGGCTTTAAAGACTAAAATAACATAATGAACACCATCATGTAAAATAAATTCATATGACTTCCTAACATGCAAATGGTGCCATACCACGACACCTACATGGAATTTTGAAAAAAAAATATGTCTCTATTCCCAATACCTTCCTATGGGAAACTTACTAGGTAAGACTTTTGAACATAACGACACAATAATTGTTATCTTCAAATAAAGGCCTCCTCCTCCCCTTCAGCCTTGCCTTTCCATCTCCAAAATTGGTGTCTTTACCAATCTTTTGTGTCACTTATTGTAAATAGCAGCAAATACTAAAGTTCCTATAGCCTAGGACCTCATAATCCGGAAATCCAGTCAGTACAGAATTCTTAAAAAAATAGTTTCAAACCCCTGGCTATCAGATATCACATACTACTCTGGTACACAGAAGTAGAGACTGGTGACAAATTTACCAAAACCAAGTCCCTGTGGAGTCACTGGTTTCAAAGACTAAAAAAAACACAGTGAACACCATCACTAAAATCAAATCAGATGACTTCCTAACCAGCAAATGGCGCCATACTATGACACCTACACAGAATTTTGAAAAAAGCAGACCTCTTTATTCCCAATACCTTTCAAGGTTATTGGTCTGTAGTATTTCTCCAAAACAAACATGATACCATCTCAGACCACACAATTTTACCTTGAGAGAGAGGAGCAATAACATAAGCATTACATCTCTCTTTATTGCCCTGACCAAATCTAGCTAAAGGGACCTACCCTAAGTTATTCAACTTCACATGAAGCACCAATATCCAAGGAGGGCCCAGCAACTGAACCAAACAAACCACTTCTGACCAGACATCTCCATTGGAAATTAGATGAACATAATGGAAATGACACAGTGATATGATAGCAATCTCACCATATTACCAATGTAACTATAATGATTTGAGGTACATCTAACTTCAATGTAACAGAATAACATATAAAATATAGTAAAATACTCTAGATAAAATCTCCATGATTATACACAGCCAATCAAAATCAAATGAGAGTACAACATTAACATGAAATGTGTGCAAGTATAAAACAAAATTGAAAACTATACCAACAAATCCCAACTTTTTTACAGTAAACAGGAAAACATTAATTCACCCAGAAGTGTATACCCCTTTACAAGCACTTTTTTTTTGACAAAATTTATTGATTCTATAGTACAACACATGATAGCTATGCATTGGAAAACATACAAGGTGTGGATTTCCTAAGTCTACACAATTTATCATCACACAAAAGCTCTCAAAATCTGCTTCAGTCCTGGTTCTTTATCTAAACCTATGGCACCACTACAGGCATTGGCTTTTAGCCCAATATACATATGAGTCTCCAACCATTTGTAAAACAGCTCTTGGTATATTAGGTGAGTAAATAATGCTACTTCTATTATATTTGTCAGATAGTGGGTACATGAAGAATTTGGAAAAAAAGATAGCAAGCTATGGGAAACTTACTAGATAAGACTTTTGAACATAACAACACAAGAATTGTTATCTTCAAATAAAGGCCTCCTCCTCCCCTTCAGCCTTTCCTCTCCATCTCCAAAATTGGTGTCTTTACCAATTCTTTGCGTTACTTATTATAAAAATCAGCAGACAGTAAAGTTCCCATAGCCTAAGACCTCATCATCCAGGAAACCAGTCAGTCCAGAATTCTTAAAAAAATAGTTTCAAATCCCTGCCTATGAGATATCACATACTACTCTGGGACAAATAAGTAGAGACTGGTGGCAAATTTAATCAAAAAACAAGTCCCTATGGAGTCACTGGCTTTAAAGACTAAAATAACATAATGAACACCATCATGTAAAATAAACTCATATGACTTCCTAACATGCAAATGGTGCCATACCACGACACCTACATGGAATTTTGAAAAAAACAATATGTCTCTATTCCCAATACATTCCTATGGGAAACTTACTAGATAAGACTTTTGAACATAACAACACAAGAATTGTTATCTTCAAATGAAGGCCTCCTCCTCCCCTTCAGCCTTGCCTCTCCATCTCCAAAATTGGTGTCTTTACCAATCTTATGTGTCACTTATTGTAAATAGCAGCAAATACTAAAGTTCCTATAGCCTAGGACCTCATAATCCGGAAATCCAGTCAGTACAGAATTCTTAAAAAAATAGTTTCAAACCCCTGGCTATCAGATATCACATACTACTCTGGTACACAGAAGTAGAGACTGGTGACAAATTTACCAAAACCAAGTCCCTGTGGAGTCACTGGTTTCAAAGACTAAAAAAACACAGTGAACACCATCACTAAAATCAAATCAGATGACTTCCTAACCAGCAAATGGCGCCATACTATGACACCTACACAGAATTTTGAAAAAAGCAGACCTCTTTATTCCCAATACCTTTCAAGGTTATTGGTCTGTAGTATTTCTCCAAAACAAACATGATACCATCTCAGACCACACAATTTTACCATGAAAAAGAGGAGCAATAACATAAGCATTACATCTCTCTGTATTGCCCTGACCAAATCTAGCTAAAGGGACCTACCCTAAGTTAATCCACTTCACATGAAGCACCAATATCCAAGGAGGGCCCAGCAACTGAACCAAACAAACCACTTCTGACCAGACATCTCCATTGGAAATTAGATGAACATAATGGAAATGACACAGTGATATGATAGCAATCTCACCATATTACCAATGTAACTATAATGATTTGAGGTACATCTAACTTCAATGTAACAGAATAACATATAAAATATAGTAAAATAATCTAGATAAAATCTCCATGATTATACACAGCCAATCAAAATCAAATGAGAGTACAACATTAACATGAAATGTGTGCAAGTATAAAACAAAATTGAAAACTATACCAACAAATCCCAACTTTTTTACAGTAAACAGGAAAACACAGAATTAATTCACCCAGAAGTGTATACCCCTTTACAAGCACTTTTTTTTTTTACAAAATGTATTGATTCTATAGTACAACACATGATAGCTATGCATTGGAAAACATACAAGGTGTGGATTTCCTAAGTCTACACAATTTATCATCACACAAAAGCTCTCAATATCTGCTTCAGTCCTGGTTCTTTATCTAAACCTATGGCACCACTACAGGCATTGGCTTTTAGCCCAATATACATATGAGTCTCCAACCATTTGTAAAACAGCTCTTGGAATATTAGGTGAGTAAATAATGCTACTTCTATTATAATTGTCAGATAGTGGGTACATGAAGAATTTGGAAAAAAAGATAGCGAGCTATGGGAAACTTACTAGATAAGACTTTTGAACATAACAACACAAGAATTGTTATCTTCAAATAAAGGCCTCCTCCTCCCCTTCAGCCTTTCCTCTCCATCTCCAAAATTGGTGTCTTTACCAATTCTTTACGTTACTTATTATAAAAATCAGCAGACAGTAAAGTTCCCATAGCCTAAGACCTCATCATCCAGGAAACCAGTCAGTCCAGAATTCTTAAAAAAATAGTTTCAAATCCCTGCCTATGAGATATCACATACTACTCTGGGACAAATAAGTAGAGACTGGTGGCAAATTTAATCAAAAAACAAGTCCCTATGGAGTCACTGGCTTTAAAGACTAAAATAACATAATGAACACCATCATGTAAAATAAATTCATATGACTTCCTAACATGCAAATGGTGCCATACCACGACACCTACATGGAATTTTGAAAAAAAAAATATCTCTATTCCCAATACATTCCTATGGGAAACTTACTAGATAAGACTTTTGAACATAACAACACAAGAATTGTTATCTTCAAATGAAGGCCTCCTCCTCCCCTTCAGCCTTGCCTCTCCATCTCCAAAATTGGTGTCTTTACCAATCTTATGTGTCACTTATTGTAAATAGCAGCAAATACTAAAGTTCCTATAGCCTAGGACCTCATAATCCGGAAATCCAGTCAGTACAGAATTCTTAAAAAAAATAGTTTCAAACCCCTGGCTATCAGATATCACATACTACTCTGGTACACAGAAGTAGAGACTGGTGACAAATTTACCAAAACCAAGTCCCTGTGTAGTCACTGGTTTCAAAGACTAAAAAAACACAGTGAACACCATCACTAAAATCAAATCAGATAACTTCCTAACCAGCAAATGGCGCCATACTATGACACCTACACAGAATTTTGAAAAAAGCAGACCTCTTTATTCCCAATACCTTTCAAGGTTATTGGTCTGTAGTATTTCTCCAAAACAAACATGATACCATCTCAGACCACACAATTTTACCTTGAGAAAGAGGAGCAATAACATAAGCATTACATCTCTCTTTATTGCCCTGACCAAATCCAGCTAAAGGGACCTACCCTAAGTTATTCCACTTCACATGAAGCACCAATATCCAAGGAGGGCCCAGCAACTGAACCAAACAAACCACTTCTGACCAGACATCTCCATTGGAAATTAGATGAACATAATGGAAATGACACAGTGATATGATAGCAATCTCACCATATTACCAATGTAACTATAATGATTTGAGGTACATTTAACTTCAATGTAACAGAATAACATATAAAATATAGTAAAAGAATCTAGATAAAATCTCCATGATTATACACAGCCAATCAAAATCAAATGAGAGTACAACATTAACATGAAATGTGTGTAAGTATAAAACAAAATTGAAAACTATACCAAAAAATCCCAACTTTTTTACAGTAAACAGGAAAACACAGAATAAATTCACCCAGAAGTGTATACCCCTTTACAAGCACTTTTTTTTACAAAATGTATTGATTCTATAGTACAACACATGATAGCTATGCATTGGAAAACGTACAAGGTCTGGATATCCTAAGTCTACACAATTTATCATCACACAAAAGCTCTCAAAATCTGCTTCAGTCCTGGTTCTTTATCTAAACCTATGGCACCACTACAGGCATTGGCTTTAAGCCCAATATACATATGAGTCTCCAACCATTTGTAAAACAGCTCTTGGTATATTAGGTGAGTAAATAATGCTACTTCTATTATATTTGTCAGATAGTGGGTACATGAAAAATTTGGAAAAAAAGATAGCGAGCTATGGGAAACTTACTAGATAAGACTTTTGAACATAACAACACAAGAATTGTTATCTTCAAATAAAATCCTCCTCCTCCCCTTCAGCCTTTCCTCTCCATCTCAAAAATTGGTGTCTTTACCAATTCTTTGCGTTACTTATTATAAAAATCAGCAGACAGTAAAGTTCCCATAGCCTAAGACCTCATCATCCAGGAAACCAGTCAGTCCAGAATTCTTAAAAAAATAGTTTCAAATCCCTGCCTATGAGATATCACATACTACTCTGGGAAAAATAAGTAGAGACTGGTGGCAAATTTAATCAAAAAACAAGTCCCTATGGAGTCACTCGCTTCAAAGACTAAAATAACATAATGAACACCATCATGTAAAATAAACTCATATGACTTCCTAACAAGCAAATGGTGCCATACCACGACACCTACATGGAATTTTGAAAAAAAAATATTTCCCTATTCCCAATACCTTCCTATGGGAAACTTACTAGATAAGACTTTTGAACATAACAACACAAGAATTGTTATCTTCAAATAAAGGCCTCCTCCTCCCCTTCAGCCTTGCCTCTCCATCTCCAAAATTTGTGTCTTTACCAATCTTATGTGTCACTTATTGTAAATAGCAGCAAATACTAAAGTTCCTATAGCCTATGACCTCATAATGCGGAAATCCAGTCAGTACAGAATTCTTAAAAAAATAGTTTCAAACCCCTGGCTATCAGATATCACATACTACTCTGGTACACAGAAGTAGAGACTGGTGACAAATTTACCAAAACCAAGTCGCTGTGGAGTCACTGGTTTCAAAGACTAAAAAAACACAGTGAACACAATCACTAAAATCAAATCAGGTGACTTCCTAACCAGCAAATGGCGCCATACTATGACACCTACACAGAATTTTGAAAAAAGCAGACCTCTTTATTCCCAATACCTTTCAAGGTTATTGGTCTGTGGTATTTCTCCAAAACAAACATGATACCATCTCAGACCACACAATTTTACCTTGAGAGAGAGGAGCAATAACATAAGCATTACATCTCTCTTTATTGCCCTGACCAAATCCAGTTAAAGGGACCTACCCTAAGTTATTCCACTTCACATGAAGCACCAATATCCAAGGAGGGCCCAGCAACTGAACCAAACAAACCACTTCTGACCAGACATCTCCATTGGAAATTAGATGAACATAATGGAAATGACACAGTGATATGATAGCAATCTCACCATATTACCAATGTAACTATAATGATTTGAGGTACATCTAACTTCAATGTAACAGAATAACATATAAAATATAGTAAAATAATCTAGATAAAATCTCCATGATTATACACAGCCAATCAAAATCAAATGAGAGTACAACATTAACATGAAATGTGTGCAAGTATAAAACAAAATTTAAAACTATACCAAAAAATTTCCAACTTTTTTACAATAAACAGGAAAACACGGAATTAATTCACCCAGAAGTGTATACCCCTTTACAAGCACTTTTTTTTTTACAAAATGTATTGATTCTATAGTACAACAGATGATAGCTACGCATTGGAAAACATACAAGGTCTGGATATCCTAAGTCTACACAATTTATCATCACACAAAAGCTCTCAAAATCTGCTTCAGTCCTGGTTCTTTATCTAAACATATGGCACCACTACAGGCATTGGCTTTAAGCCCAATATACATATGAGTCTCCAACCATTTGTAAAACAGCTCTTGGTATATTAGGTGAGTAAATAATGCTACTTCTATTATATTTGTCAGATAGTGGGTACATGAAGAATTTGGATAAAAAGATAGCGAGCTATGGGAAACTTACTAGATAAGACTTTTGAACATAACAACACAAGAATTGTTATCTTCAAATAAAGGCCTCCTCCTCCCCTTCAGCCTTTCCTCTCCATCTCCAAAATTGGTGTCTTTACCAATTCTTTGCGTTACTTATTATAAAAATCAGTAGACAGTAAAGTTCCCATAGCCTAAGACCTCATCATCCAGGAAACCAGTCAGTCCAGAATTCTTAAAAAAATAGTTTCAAATCCCTGCCTATGAGATATCACATACTACTCTGGGACAAATAAGTAGAGACTGGTGGCAAATTTAATCAAAAAACAAGTCCCTATGGAGTCACTGGCTTCAAAGACTAAAATAACATAATGAACACCATCATGTGAAATAAACTCATATGACTTCCTAACAAGCAAATGGTGCCATACCACGACACCTACATGGAATTTTGAAAAAAAAATATGTCTCTATTCCCAATACCTTCCTATGGGAAACTTACTAGATAAGACTTTTGAACATAACAACACAAGAATTGTTATCTTCAAATAAAGGCCTCCTCCTCCCCTTCAGCCTTGCCTCTCCATCTCCAAAATTGGTGTCTTTACCAATCTTATGTGTCACTTATTGTAAATAGCAGCAAATACTAAAGTTCCTATAGCCTATGACCTCATAATGCGGAAATCCAGTCAGTACAGAATTCTTAAAAAAATAGTTTCAAACCCCTGGCTATCAGATATCTCATACTACTCTGGTACACAGAAGTAGAGACTGGTGACAAATTTACCAAAACCAAGTCCCTGTGGAGTCACTGGTTTCAAAGACTAAAAAAACACAGTGAACACCATCACTAAAATCAAATCAGATGACTTCCTAACCAGCAAATGGCGCCATACTATGACACCTACACAGAATTTTGAAAAAAGCAGACCTCTTTATTCCCAATACCTTTCAAGGTTATTGGTCTGTGGTATTTCTCCAAAACAAACATGATACCATCTCAGACCACACAATTTTACCTTGAGAGAGAGGAGCAATAACATAAGCATTACATCTCTCTTTATTGCCCTGATCAAATCCAGCTAAAGGGACCTACCCTAAGTTATTCCACTTCACATGAAGCACCAATATCCAAGGAGGGCCCAGCAACTGAACCAAACAAAGCACTTCTGACCAGACATCTCCATTGGAAATTAGATGAACATAATGGAAATGACACAGTGATATGATAGCAATCTCACCATATTACCAATTTAACTATAATGATTTGAGGTACATCTAACTTCAATGTAACAGAATAACATATAAAATATAGTAAAAGAATCTAGATAAAATCTCCATGATTATACACAGCCAATCAAAATCAAATGAGAGTACAACATTAACATGAAATGTGTGCAAGTATAAAACAAAATTGAAAACTATACCAAAAAATTTCCAACTTTTTTACAATAAACAGGAAAACACAGAATTAATTTACCCAGAAGTGTATACCCCTTTACAAGCACTTTTTTTTTTACAAAATGTATTGATTCTATAGTACAACACATGATTGCTATGCATTGGAAAACATACAAGGTCTGGATATCCTAAGTCTACACAATTTATCATCACACAAAAGCTCTCAAAATCTGCTTCAGTCCTGGTTCTTTATCTAAACCTATGGCACCACTACAGGCATTGGCTTTAAGCCCAATATACATATGAGTCTCCAACCATTTGTAAAACAGCTCTTGGTATATTAGGTGAGTAAATAATGCTACTTATATTATATTTGTCAGATAGTGGGTACATGAAGAATTTGGAAAAAAAGATAGCGAGCTATGGGAAACTTACTAGATAAGACTTTTGAACATAACAACACAAGAATTGTTATCTTCAAATAAAGGCCTCCTCTTCCCCTTCAGCCTTTCCTCTCCATCTCCAAAATTGGTGTCTTTACAAATTCTTTGCGTTACTTATTATAAAAATCAGTAGACAGTAAAGTTCCCATAGCCTAAGACCTCATCATCCAGGAAACCAGTCAGTCCAGAATTCTTAAAAAAATAGTTTCAAATCCCTGCCTATGAGATATCACATACTACTCTGGGAAAAATAAGTAGAGACTGGTTTATAATTTAATCAAAAAACAAGTCCCTATGGAGTCACTCGCTTCAAAGACTAAAATAACATAATGAACACCATCATGTAAAATAAACTCATATGACTTCCTAACAAGCAAATGGTGCCATACCACGACACCTACATGGAATTTTGAAAAAAAAATATTTCTCTATTCCCAATACCTTCATATGGGAAACTTACTAGATAAGACTTTTGAACATAACAACACAAGAATTGTTATGTTCAAATAAAGGCCTCCTCCTCCCCTTCAGCCTTGCCTCTCCATCTCCAAAATTGGTGTCTTTACCAATCTTATGTGTCACTTATTGTAAATAGCAGCAAATACTAAAGTTCCTATAGCCTATGACCTCATAATGCGGAAATCCAGTCAGTACAGAATTCTTAAAAAAATAGTTTCAAACCCCTGGCTATCAGATATCACATACTACTCTGGTACACAGAAGTAGAGACTGGTGACAAATTTACCAAAACCAAGTCGCTGTGGAGTCACTGGTTTCAAAGACTAAAATAACACAGTGAACACCATCACTAAAATCAAATCAGGTGACTTCCTAACCAGCAAATGGCGCCATACTATGACACCTACACAGAATTTTGAAAAAAGCAGACCTCTTTATTCCCAATACCTTTCAAGGTTATTGGTCTGTGGTATTTCTCCAAAGCAAACATGATACCATCTCAGACCACACAATTTTACCTTGAGAGAGAGGAGCAATAACATAGGCATTACATCTCTCTTTATTGCCCTGACCAAATCCAGCTAAAGGGACCTACCCTAAGTTAATCCACTTCACATGAAGCACCAATATCCAAGGAGGGCCCAGCAACTGAACCAAACAAACCACTTCTGACCAGACATCTCCATTGGAAATTAGATGAACATAATGGAAATGACACAGTGATATGATAGCAATCTCACCATATTACCAATGTAACTATAATGATTTGAGGTACATCTAACTTCAATGTAACAGAATAACATATAAAATATAGTAAAAGAATCTAGATAAAATCTCCATGATTATACACAGCCAATCAAAATCAAATGAGAGTACAACATTAACATGAAATGTGTGCAAGTATAAAACAAAATTGAAAACTATACCAAAAAATTTCCAACTTTTTTACAATAAACAGGAAAACACAGAATTAATTCACCCAGAAGTGTATACCCCTTTACAAGCACTTTTTTTTTTACAAAATGTATTGATTCTATAGTACAACACATGATGGCTATGCATTGGAAAACGTACAAGGTCTGGATATCCTAAGTCTACACAATTTATCATCACATAAAAGCTCTCAAAATCTGCTTCAGTCCTGGTTCTTTATCTAAACCTATGGCACCACTACAGGCATTGGCTTTAAGCCCAATATACATATGAGTCTCCAACCATTTGTAAAACAGCTCTTGGTATATTAGGTGAGTAAATAATGCTACTTCTATTATATTTGTCAGATAGTGGGTACATGAAGAATTTGGAAAAAAAGATAGCGAGCTATGGGAAACTTACTAGATAAGACTTTTTAACATAACAACACAAGAATTTTTATCTTCAAATAAAGGCCTCCTCCTCCCCTTCAGCATTTCCTCTCCATCTCCAAAATTGGTGTCTTTACCAATTCTTTGCGTTACTTATTATAAAAATCAGCAGACAGTAAAGTTCCCATAGCCTAAGACCTCATCATCCAGGAAACCAGTCAGTCCAGAATTCTTAAAAAAATAGTTTCAAATCCCTGCCTATGAGATATCACATACTACTCTGGGACAAATAAGTAGAGACTGGTGGCAAATTTAATCAAAAAACAAGTCCCTATGGAGTCACTGGCTTCAAAGACTAAAATAACATAATGAGCACCATCATGTAAAATAAACTTATATAACTTCCTAACAAGCAAATGGTGGCATACCACGACACCTACATGGAATTTTGAAAAAAAAATATGTCTCTATTCCCAATACCTTCCTATGGGAAACTTACTAGATAAGACTTTTGAACATAACAATACAAGAATTGTTATCTTCAAATAAAGTCCTCCTCCTCCCCTTCAGCTTTGCCTCTCCATCTCCAAAATTGGTGTCTTTACCAATCTTATGTGTCACGTATTGTAAATAGCAGCAAATACTAAAGTTCCTATAGCCTAGGACCTCATAATCCGGAAATCCAGTCAGTACAGAATTCTTAAAAAAATAGTTTAAAACCCCTGGCTATCAGATATCACACACTACTCTGGTACACAGAAGTAGAGACTGGTGACAAATTTACCAAAACCAAGTCCCTGTGGAGTCACTGGTTTCAAAGACTAAAAAAACACAGTGAACACCATCACTAAAATCAAATCAGGTGACTTCCTAACCAGCAAATGGCGCCATACTATGACACCTACACAGAATTTTGAAAAAAGCAGACCTCTTTATTCCCAATACCTTTCAAGGTTATTGGTCTGTGGTATTTCTCCAAAACAAACATGATACCATCTCAGACCACACATTTTTACCTTGAGAGAGAGAGGAGCAATAACATAAGCATTACATCTCTCTTTATTGCCCTGACCAAATCCAGCTAAAGGGACCTACCCTAAGTTATTCCACTTCACATGAAGCACCAATATCCAAGGAGGGCCCAGCAACTGAACCAAACAAACCACTTCTGACCAGACATCTCCATTGGAAATTAGATGAACAAAATGGAAATGACACAGTGATATGATAGCAATCTCACCATATTACCAATGTAACTATAATGATTTGAGGTACATCTAACTTCAATGTAACAGAATAACATATAAAATATAGTAAAATAATCTAGATAAAATCTCCATGATTATACACAGCCAATCAAAATCAAATGAGAGTACAACATTAACATGAAATGTGTGCAAGTATAAAACAAAATTGAAAACTATACCAAAAAATTTCCAACTTTTTTACAATAAACAGGAAAACACAGAATTAATTCACCCAGAAGTGTATACCCCTTTACAAGCACTTTTTTTTTTACAAAATGTATTGATTCTATAGTACAACACATGATGGCTATGCATTGGAAAACGTACAAGGTCTGGATATCCTAAGTCTACACAATTTATCATCACATAAAAGCTCTCAAAATCTGCTTCAGTCCTGGTTCTTTATCTAAACATATGGCACCACTACAGGCATTGGCTTTAAGCCCAATATACATATGAGTCTCCAACCATTTGTAAAACAGCTCTTGGTATATTAGGTGAGTAAATAATGCTACTTCTATTATATTTGTCAGATAGTGGGTACATGAAGAATTTGGAAAAAAAGATAGCGAGCTATGGGAAACTTACTAGATAAGACTTTTGAACATAACAACACAAGAATTGTTATCTTCAAATAAAGGCCTCCTCCTCCCCTTCAGCCTTTCCTCTCCATCTCCAAAATTGGTGTCTTTACCAATTCTTTGCATTACTTATTATAAAAATCAGCAGACAGTAAAGTTCCCATAGCCTAAGACCTCATCATCCAGGAAACCAGTCAGTCCAGAATTCTTAAAAAAATAGTTTCAAATCCCTGCCTATGAGATATCACATACTACTCTGGGACAAATAAGTAGAGACTGGTGGCAAATTTAATCAAAAAACAAGTCCCTATGGAGTCACTGGCTTCAAAGACTAAAATAACATAATGAGCACCATCATGTAAAATAAACTCATATGACTTCCTAACAAGCAAATGGTGCCATACCACGACACCTACATGGAATTTTGAAAAAAAAATATGTCTCTATTCCCAATACCTTCCTATGGGAAACTTACTAGATAAGACTTTTGAACATAACAACACAAGAATTGTTATCTTCAAATAAAGGCCTCCTCCTCCCCTTCAGCCTTTCCTCTCCATCTCCAAAATTGGTGTCTTTACCAATCTTATGTGTCACTTATTGTAAATAGCAGCAAATACTAAAGTTCCTATAGCCTAGGACCTCATAATGCGGAAATCCAGTCAGTACAGAATTCTTAAAAAAATTGTTTCAAACCCCTGGCTATCAGATATCACATACTACTCTGGTACACAGAAGTAGAGACTGGTGACAAATTTACCAAAACCAAGTCCCTGTGGAGTCACTGGTTTCAAAGACTAAAAAAACACAGTGAACACCATCACTAAAATCAAATCAGATGACTTCCTAACCAGCAAATGGCGCCATACTATGACACCTACACAGAATTTTGAAAAAAGCAGACCTCTTTATTCCCAATACCTTTCAAGGTTATTGGTCTGTGGTATTTCTCCAAAACAAACATGATACCATCTCAGACCACACAATTTTACCTTGAGAGAGAGAGGAGCAATAACATAAGCATTACATCTCTCTTTATTGCCCTGACCAAATCCAGCTAAAGGGACCTACCCTAAGTTATTCCACTTCACATGAAGCACCAATATCCAAGGAGGGCCCAGCAACTGAACCAAACAAACCACTTCTGACCAGACATCTCCATTGGAAATTAGATGAACATAATGGAAATGACACAGTGATATGATAGCAATCTCACCATATTACCAATGTAACTATAATGATTTGAGGTACATCTAACTTCAATGTAACAGAATAACATTTTAAAATATAGTAAAATAATCTAGATAAAATCTCCATGATTATACACAGCCAATCAAAATCAAATGAGAGTACAACATTAACATGAAATGTGTGCAAGTATAAAACAAAATTGAAAACTATACCAAAAAAATCCCAACTTTTTTACAGTAAACAGGAAAACACAGAATTAATTCACCCAGAAGTGTATACCCCTTTACAAGCACTTTTTTTTTTTACAAAATGTATTGATTCTATAGTACAACACATGATGGCTACGCATTGGAAAACGTACAAGGTCTGGATATCCTAAGTCTACACAATTTATCATCACATAAAAGCTCTCTAAATCTGCTTCAGTCCTGGTTCTTTATCTAAACATATGGCACCACTACAGGCATTGGCTTTAAGCCCAATATACATATGAGTCTCCAACCATTTGTAAAACAGCTCTTGGTATATTAGGTGAGTAAATAATGCTACTTCTATTATATTTGTCAGATAGTGGGTACATGAAGAATTTGGAAAAAAAGATAGCGAGCTATGGGAAACTTACTAGATAAGACTTTTGAACATAACAACACAAGAATTGTTATCATCAAATAAAGGCCTCCTTCTCCCCTTCAGCCTTTCCTCTCCATCTCCAAAATTGGTGTCTTTACCAATTCTTTGCGTTACTTATTATAAAAATCAGCAGACAGTAAAGTTCCCATAGCCTAAGACCTCATCATCCAGGAAACCAGTCAGTCCAGAATTCTTAAAAAAATAGTTTCAAATCCCTGCCTATGAGATATCACATACTACTCTGGGACAAATAAGTAGAGACTGGTGGCAAATTTAATCAAAAAACAAGTCCCTATGGAGTCACTGGCTTCAAAGACTAAAATAACATAATGAACACCATCATGTAAAATAAACTCATATGACTTCCTAACAAGCAAATGGTGCCATACCACGACACCTACATGGAATTTTGAAAAAAAAATATGTCTCTATTCCCAATACCTTCCTATGGGAAACTTACTAGATAAGACTTTTGAACATAACACAAGAATTGTTATCTTCAAATAAAGGCCTCCTCCTCCCCTTCAGCCTTTCCTCTCCATCTCCAAAATTGGTGTCTTTACCAATCTTATGTGTCACTTATTGTAAATAGCAGCAAATACTAAAGTTCCTATAGCCTAGGACCTCATAATGCAGAAATCCAGTCAGTACAGAATTCTTAAAAAAATTGTTTCAAACCCCTGGCTATCAGATATCACATACTACTCTGGTACACAGAAGTAGAGACTGGTGACAAATTTACCAAAACCAAGTCCCTGTGGAGTCACTGGTTTCAAAGACTAAAAAAACACAGTGAACACCATCACTAAAATCAAATCAGGTGACTTCCTAACCAGCAAATGGCGCTATACTATGACACCTACACAGAATTTTGAAAAAAGCAGACCTCTTTATTCCCAATACCTTTCAAGGTTATTGGTCTGTGGTATTTCTCCAAAACAAACATGATACCATCTCAGACCACACAATTTTACCTTGAGAGAGAGGAGCAATAACATAGGCATTACATCTCTCTTTATTGCCCTGACCAAATCCAGCTAAAGGGACCTACCCTAAGTTAATCCACTTCACATGAAGCACCAATATCCAAGGAGGGCCCAGCAACTGAACCAAACAAACCACTTCTGACCAGACATCTCCATTGGAAATTAGATGAACATAATGGAAATGACACAGTGATATGATAGCAATCTCACCATATTACCAATGTAACTATAATGATTTGAGGTACATCTAACTTCAATGTAACAGAATAACATATAAAATATAGTAAAAGAATCTAGATAAAATCTCCATGATTATACACAGCCAATCAAAATCAAATGAGAGTACAACATTAACATGAAATGTGTGTAAGTATAAAACAAAATTGAAAACTATACCAAAAAATTTCCAACTTTTTTACAATAAACAGGAAAACACAGAATTAATTCACCCAGAAGTGTATACCCCTTTACAAGCACTTTTTTTTTTTACAAAATGTATTGATTCTATAGTACAACACATGATGGCTACGCATTGGAAAACGTACAAGGTCTGGATATCCTAAGTCTACACAATTTATCATCACATAAAAGCTCTCTAAATCTGCTTCAGTCCTGGTTCTTTATCTAAACATATGGCACCACTACAGGCATTGGCTTTAAGCCCAATATACATATGAGTCTCCAACCATTTGTAAAACAGCTCTTGGTATATTAGGTGAGTAAATAATGCTACTTCTATTATATTTGTCAGATAGTGGGTACATGAAGAATTTGGAAAAAAAGATAGCGAGCTATGGGAAACTTACTAGATAAGACTTTTGAACATAACAACACAAGAATTGTTATCATCAAATAAAGGCCTCCTTCTCCCCTTCAGCCTTTCCTCTCCATCTCCAAAATTGGTGTCTTTACCAATTCTTTGCGTTACTTATTATAAAAATCAGCAGACAGTAAAGTTCCCATAGCCTAAGACCTCATCATCCAGGAAACCAGTCAGTCCAGAATTCTTAAAAAAATAGTTTCAAATCCCTGCCTATGAGATATCACATACTACTCTGGGACAAATAAGTAGAGACTGGTGGCAAATTTAATCAAAAAACAAGTCCCTATGGAGTCACTGGCTTCAAAGACTAAAATAACATAATGAACACCATCATGTAAAATAAACTCATATGACTTCCTAACAAGCAAATGGTGCCATACCACGACACCTACATGGAATTTTGAAAAAAAAATATGTCTCTATTCCCAATACCTTCCTATGGGAAACTTACTAGATAAGACTTTTGAACATAACACAAGAATTGTTATCTTCAAATAAAGGCCTCCTCCTCCCCTTCAGCCTTTCCTCTCCATCTCCAAAATTGGTGTCTTTACCAATCTTATGTGTCACTTATTGTAAATAGCAGCAAATACTAAAGTTCCTATAGCCTAGGACCTCATAATGCAGAAATCCAGTCAGTACAGAATTCTTAAAAAAATTGTTTCAAACCCCTGGCTATCAGATATCACATACTACTCTGGTACACAGAAGTAGAGACTGGTGACAAATTTACCAAAACCAAGTCCCTGTGGAGTCACTGGTTTCAAAGACTAAAAAAACACAGTGAACACCATCACTAAAATCAAATCAGGTGACTTCCTAACCAGCAAATGGCGCTATACTATGACACCTACACAGAATTTTGAAAAAAGCAGACCTCTTTATTCCCAATACCTTTCAAGGTTATTGGTCTGTGGTATTTCTCCAAAACAAACATGATACCATCTCAGACCACACAATTTTACCTTGAGAGAGAGGAGCAATAACATAGGCATTACATCTCTCTTTATTGCCCTGACCAAATCCAGCTAAAGGGACCTACCCTAAGTTAATCCACTTCACATGAAGCACCAATATCCAAGGAGGGCCCAGCAACTGAACCAAACAAACCACTTCTGACCAGACATCTCCATTGGAAATTAGATGAACATAATGGAAATGACACAGTGATATGATAGCAATCTCACCATATTACCAATGTAACTATAATGATTTGAGGTACATCTAACTTCAATGTAACAGAATAACATATAAAATATAGTAAAAGAATCTAGATAAAATCTCCATGATTATACACAGCCAATCAAAATCAAATGAGAGTACAACATTAACATGAAATGTGTGTAAGTATAAAACAAAATTGAAAACTATACCAAAAAATTTCCAACTTTTTTACAATAAACAGGAAAACACAGAATTAATTCACCCAGAAGTGTATACCCCTTTACAAGCACTTTTTTTTTTTACAAAATGTATTGATTCTATAGTACAACAAATGATAGCTACGCATTGGAAAACGTACAAGGTCTGGATATCCTAAGTCTACACAATTTATCATCACACAAAAGCTCTCAAAATCTGCTTCAGTCCTGGTTCTTTATCTAAACCTATGGCACCACTACAGGCATTGGCTTTAAGTCCAATATACATATGAGTCTCCAACCATTTGTAAAACAGCTCTTGGAATATTAGGTGAGTAAATAATGCTACTTCAATTATATTTGTCAGATAGTGGGTACATGAAGAATTTGGAAAAAAAGATAGCGAGCTATGGGAAACTTACTAGATAAGACTTTTGAACATAACAACACAAGAATTGTTATCTTCAAATAAAGGCCTCCTCCTCCCCTTCAGCCTTTCCTCTCCATCTCCAAAATTGGTGTCTTTACCAATTCTTTGCGTTACTTATTATAAAAATCAGCAGACAGTAAAGTTCCCATAGCCTAAGACCTCATCATCCAGGAAACCAGTCAGTCCAGAATTCTTAAAAAAATAGTTTCAAATCCCTGCCTATGAGATATCACATACTACTCTGGGACAAATAAGTAGAGACTGGTGGCAAATTTAATCAAAAAACAAGTCCCTATGGAGTCACTGGCTTCAAAGACTAAAATAACATAATGAACACCATCATGTAAAATAAACTCATATGACTTCCTAACAAGCAAATGGTGCCATACCACGACACCTACATGGAATTTTGAAAAAAAAATATGTCTCTATTCCCAATACCTTCCTATGGGAAACTTACTAGATAAGACTTTTGAACATAACAACACAAGAATTGTTATCTTCAAATAAAGGCCTCCTCCTCCCCTTCAGCCTTTCCTCTCCATCTCCAAAATTGGTGTCTTTACCAATCTTATGTGTCACTTATTGTAAATAGCAGCAAATACTAAAGTTCCTCTAGCCTAGGACCTCATAATGCGGAAATCCAGTCAGTACAGAATTCTTAAAAAAATAGTTTCAAACCCCTGGCTATCAGATATCACATACTACTCTGGTACACAGAAGTAGAGACTGGTGACAAATTTACCAAAACCAAGTCCCTGTGGAGTCACTGGTTTCAAAGACTAAAAAAACACAGTGAACACCATCACTAAAATCAAATCAGGTGACTTCCTAACCAGCAAATGGCGCCATACTATGACACCTACACAGAATTTTGAAAAAAGCAGACCTCTTTATTCCCAATACCTTTCAAGGTTATTGGTCTGTGGTATTTCTCCAAAACAAACATGATACCATCTCAGACCACACAATTTTACCTTGAGAGAGAGAGAGGAGCAATAACATAAGCATTACATCTCTCTTTATTGCCCTGACCAAATCCAGCTAAAGGGACCTACCCTAAGTTATTCCACTTCACATGAAGCACCAATATCCAAGGAGGGCCCAGCAACTGAACCAAACAAACCACTTCTGACCAGACAACTCCATTGGAAATTAGATGAACATAATGGAAATGACACAGTGATATGATAGCAATCTCACCATATTACCAATGTAACTATAATGATTTGAGGTACATCTAACTTCAATGTAACAGAATAACATTTTAAAATATAGTAAAATAATCTAGATAAAATCTCCATGATTATACACAGCCAATCAAAATCAAATGAGAGTACAACATTAACATGAAATGTGTGCAAGTATAAAACAAAATTGAAAACTATACCAAAAAAATCCCAACTTTTTTACAGTAAACAGGAAAACACAGAATTAATTCACCCAGAAGTGTATACCCCTTTACAAGCACTTTTTTTTTTTACAAAATGTATTGATTCTATAGTACAACACATGATGGCTATGCATTGGAAAACGTACAAGGTCTGGATATCCTAAGTCTACACAATTTATCATCACATAAAAGCTCTCTAAATCTGCTTCAGTCCTGGTTCTTTATCTAAACATATGGCACCACTACAGGCATTGGCTTTAAGCCCAATATACATATGAGTCTCCAACCATTTGTAAAACAGCTCTTGGTATATTAGGTGAGTAAATAATGCTACTTCTATTATATTTGTCAGATAGTGGGTACATGAAGAATTTGGAAAAAAAGATAGCGAGCTATGGGAAACTTACTAGATAAGACTTTTGAACATAACAACACAAGAATTGTTATCATCAAATAAAGGCCTCCTTCTCCCCTTCAGCCTTTCCTCTCCATCTCCAAAATTGGTGTCTTTACCAATTCTTTGCGTTACTTATTATAAAAATCAGCAGACAGTAAAGTTCCCATAGCCTAAGACCTCATCATCCAGGAAACCAGTCAGTCCAGAATTCTTAAAAAAATAGTTTCAAATCCCTGCCTATGAGATATCACATACTACTCTGGGACAAATAAGTAGAGACTGGTGCAAATTTAATCAAAAAACAAGTCCCTATGGAGTCACTGGCTTCAAAGACTAAAATAACATAATGAACACCATCATGTAAAATAAACTCATATGACTTCCTAACAAGCAAATGGTGCCATACCATGACACCTACATGGAATTTTGAAAAAAAAAATATGTCTCTATTCCCAATACCTTCCTATGGGAAACTTACTAGATAAGACTTTTGAACATAACACAAGAATTGTTATCTTCAAATAAAGGCCTCCTCCTCCCCTTCAGCCTTTCCTCTCCATCTCCAAAATTGGTGTCTTTACCAATCTTATGTGTCACTTATTGTAAATAGCAGCAAATACTAAAGTTCCTATAGCCTAGGACCTCATAATGCAGAAATCCAGTCAGTACAGAATTCTTAAAAAAATTGTTTCAAACCCCTGGCTATCAGATATCACATACTACTCTGGTACACAGAAGTAGAGACTGGTGACAAATTTACCAAAACCAAGTCCCTGTGGAGTCACTGGTTTCAAAGACTAAAAAAACACAGTGAACACCATCACTAAAATCAAATCAGGTGACTTCCTAACCAGCAAATGGCGCTATACTATGACACCTACACAGAATTTTGAAAAAAGCAGACCTCTTTATTCCCAATACCTTTCAAGGTTATTGGTCTGTGGTATTTCTCCAAAACAAACATGATACCATCTCAGACCACACAATTTTACCTTGAGAGAGAGGAGCAATAACATAGGCATTACATCTCTCTTTATTGCCCTGACCAAATCCAGCTAAAGGGACCTACCCTAAGTTAATCCACTTCACATGAAGCACCAATATCCAAGGAGGGCCCAGCAACTGAACCAAACAAACCACTTCTGACCAGACATCTCCATTGGAAATTAGATGAACATAATGGAAATGACACAGTGATATGATAGCAATCTCACCATATTACCAATGTAACTATAATGATTTGAGGTACATCTAACTTCAATGTAACAGAATAACATATAAAATATAGTAAAAGAATCTAGATAAAATCTCCATGATTATACACAGCCAATCAAAATCAAATGAGAGTACAACATTAACATGAAATGTGTGCAAGTATAAAACAAAATTTAAAACTATACCAAAAAATGTCCAACTTTTTTACAATAAACAGGAAAACACAGAATTAATTCACCCAGAAGAGTATACCCCTTTACAAGCACTTTTTTTTTTACAAAATGTATTGATTCTATAGTACAACACATGATAGCTACGCATTGGAAAACGTACAAGGTCTGGATATCCAAAGTCTACACAATTTATCATCACACAAAAGCTCTCAAAATCTGCTTCAGTCCTGGTTCTTTATCGAAACATATGGCACCACTACAGGCATTGGCTTTAAGCCCAATATACATATGAGTCTCCAACCATTTGTAAAACAGCTCTTGGTATATTAGGTGAGTAAATAATGCTACTTCTATTATATTTGTCAGATAGTGGGTACATGAAGAATTTAGAAAAAAAGATAGCGAGCTATGGGAAACTTACTAGATAAGACTTTTGAACATAACAACACAAGAATTGCTATCTTCAAATAAAGGCCTCCTCCTCCCCTTCAGCCTTTCCTCTCCATCTCCAAAATTGGTGTCTTTACCAATTCTTTGCGTTACTTATTATAAAAATCAGCAGACAGTAAAGTTCCCATAGCCTAAGACCTCATCATCCAGGAAACCAGTCAGTCCAGAATTCTTAAAAAAATAGTTTCAAATCCCTGCCTATGAGATATCACATACTACTCTGGGACAAATAAGTAGAGACTGGTGCAAATTTAATCAAAAAACAAGTCCCTATAGAGTCACTGGCTTCAAAGACTAAAATAACATAATGAACACCATCATGTAAAATAAACTCATATGACTTCCTAACAAGCAAATGGTGCCATACCACGACACCTACATGGAATTTTGAAAAAAAAATATGTCTCTATTCCCAATACCTTCCTATGGGAAACTTACTAGATAAGACTTTTGAACATAACAACACAAGAATTGTTATCTTCAAATAAAGGCCTCCTCCTCCCCTTCAGCCTTGCCTCTCCATCTCCAAAATTGGTGTATTTACCAATCTTATGTGTCACTTATTGTAAATAGCAGCAAATACTAAAGTTCCTATAGCCTAGGACCTCATAATCCGGAAATCCAGTCAGTACAGAATTCTTAAAAAAATAGTTTCAAACCCCTGGCTATCAGATATCACATACTACTCTGGTACACAGAAGTAGAGACTGGTGACAAATTTACCAAAACCAAGTCCCTGTGGAGTCACTGGTTTCAAAGACTAAAAAAACACAGTGAACACCATCACTAAAATCAAATCAGGTGACTTCCTAACCAGCAAATGGCGCCATACTATGACACCTACACAGAATTTTGAAAAAAGCAGACCTCTTTATTCCCAATACCTTTCAAGGTTATTGGTCTGTGGTATTTCTCCAAAACAAACATGATACCATCTCAGACCACACAATTTTACCTTGAGAGAGAGAGGAGCAATAACATAAGCATTACATCTCTCTTTATTGCCCTGACCAAATCCAGCTAAAGGGACCTACCCTAAGTTATTCCACTTCACATGAAGCACCAATATCCAAGGAGGGCCCAGCAACTGAACCAAACAAACCACTTCTGACCAGACATCTCCATTGGAAATTAGATGAACATAATGGAAATGACACAGTGATATGATAGCAATCTCACCATATTACCAATGTAACTATAATGATTTGAGGTACATCTAACTTCAATGTAACAGAATAACATATAAAATATAGTAAAATAATCTAGATAAAATCTCCATGATTATACACAGCCAATCAAAATCAAATGAGAGTACAACATTAACATGAAATGTGTGCAAGTATAAAACAAAATTGAAAACTATACCAAAAAATTTCCAACTTTTTTACAATAAACAGGAAAACACAGAATTAATTCACCCAGAAGTGTATACCCCTTTACAAGCACTTTTTTTTTTTACAAAATGTATTGATTCTATAGTACAACAAATGATAGCTACGCATTGGAAAACGTACAAGGTCTGGATATCCTAAGTCTACACAATTTATCATCACACAAAAGCTCTCAAAGTCTGCTTCAGTCCTGGTTCTTTATCTAAACCTATGGCACCACTACAGGCATTGGCTTTAAGCCCAATATACATATGAGTCTCCAACCATTTGTAAAACAGCTCTTGGTATATTAGGTGAGTAAATAATGCTACGTCAATTATATTTGTCAGATAGTGGGTACATGAAGAATTTGGAAAAAAAGATAGCGAGCTATGGGAAACTTACTAGATAAGACTTTTGAACATAACAACACAAGAATTGTTATCTTCAAATAAAGGCCTCCTCCTCCCCTTCAGCCTTTCCTCTCCATCTCCAAAATTGGTGTCTTTACCAATTCTTTGCGTTACTTATTATAAAAATCAGCAGACAGTAAAGTTCCCATAGCCTAAGACCTCATCATCCAGGAAACCAGTCAGTCCAGAATTCTTAAAAAAATAGTTTCAAATCCCTGCCTATGAGATATCACATACTACTCTGGGACAAATAAGTAGAGACTGGTGGCAAATTTAATCAAAAAACAAGTCCCTATGGAGTCACTGGCTTCAAAGACTAAAATAACATAATGAACACCATCATGTAAAATAAACTCATATGACTTCCTAACAAGCAAATGGTGCCATACCACGACACCTACATGGAATTTTGAAAAAAAAAATATGCCTCTATTCCCAATACCTTCCTATGGGAAACTTACTAGATAAGACTTTTGAACATAACACAAGAATTGTTATCTTCAAATAAAGGCCTCCTCCTCCCCTTCAGCCTTTCCTCTCCATCTACAAAATCGGTGTCTTTACCAATCTTATGTGTCACTTATTGTAAATAGCAGCAAATACTAAAGTTCCTATAGCCTAGGACCTCATAATGCGGAAATCCAGTCAGTACAGAATTCTTAAAGAAATAGTTTCAAACCCCTGGCTATCAGCTATCACATACTACTCTGGTACACAGAAGTAGAGACTGGTGACAAATTTACCAAAACCAAGTCCCTGTGAAGTCACTGGTTTCAAAGACTAAAAAAACACAGTGAACACCATCACTAAAATCAAATCAGGTGACTTCCTAACCAGCAAATGGCGCCATACTATGACACCTACACAGAATTTTGAAAAAAGCAGACCTCTTTATTCCCAATACCTTTCAAGGTTATTGGTCTGTGGTATTTCTCCAAAACAAACATGATACCATCTCAGACCACACAATTTTACCTTGAGAGAGAGAGAGGAGCAATAACATAAGCATTAAATCTCTCTTTATTGCCCTGACCAAATCCAGCTAAAGGGACCTACCCTAAGTTATTCCACTTCACATGAAGCACCAATATCCAAGGAGGGCCCAGCAACTGAACCAAACAAACCACTTCTGACCAGACATCTCCATTGGAAATTAGATGAACATAATGGAAATGACACAGTGATATGATAGCAATCTCACCATATTACCAATGTAACTATAATGATTTGAGGTACATCTAACTTCAATGTAACAGAATAACATTTTAAAATATAGTAAAATAATCTAGATAAAATCTCCATGATTATACACAGCCAATCAAAATCAAATGAGAGTACAACATTAACATGAAATGTGTGCAAGTATAAAACAAAATTGAAAACTATACCAAAAAATCCCAACTTTTTTACAGTAAACAGGAAAACACAGAATTAATTCACCCAGAAGTGTATACCCCTTTACAAGCACTTTTTTTTTTACAAAATGTATTGATTCTATAGTACAACACATGATGGCTATGCATTGGAAAACGTACAAGGTCTGGATATCCTAAGTCTACACAATTTATCATCACATAAAAGCTCTCTAAATCTGCTTCAGTCCTGGTTCTTTATCTAAACATATGGCACCACTACAGGCATTGGCTTTAAGCCCAATATACATATGAGTCTCCAACCATTTGTAAAACAGCTCTTGGTATATTAGGTGAGTAAATAATGCTACTTCTATTATATTTGTCAGATAGTGGGTACATGAAGAATTTGGAAAAAAAGATAGCGAGCTATGGGAAACTTACTAGATAAGACTTTTGAACATAACAAAACAAGAATTGTTATCTTCAAATAAAGGCCTCCTCCTCCCCTTCAGCCTTTCCTCTCCATCTCCAAAATTGGTGTCTTTACCAATTCTTTGCGTTACTTATTATAAAAATTAGCAGACAGTAAAGTTCCCATAGCCTAAGACCTCATCATCCAGGAAACCAGTCAGTCCAGAATTCTTAAAAAAATAGTTTCAAATCCCTGCCTATGAGATATCACATACTACTCTGGGACAAATAAGTAGAGACTGGTGGCAAATTTAATCAAAAAACAAGTCCCTATGGAGTCACTGGCTTCAAAGACTAAAATAACATAATGAACACCATCATGTAAAATAAACTCATATGACTTCCTAACAAGCAAATGGTGCCATACCACGACACCTACATGGAATTTAAAAAAAAAAATATGTCTCTATTCCCAATTCCTTCCTATGGGAAACTTACTAGATAAGACTTTTGAACATAACAACACAAGAATTGTTATCTTCAAATAAAGGCCTCCTCCTCCCCTTCAGCCTTGCCTCTCCATCTCCAAAATTGGTGTATTTACCAATCTTATGTGTCTCTTATTGTAAATAGCAGCAAATACTAAAGTTCCTATAGCCTAGGACCTCATAATCCGGAAATCCAGTCAGTACAGAATTCTTAAAAAAATAGTTTCAAACCCCTGGCTATCAGATATCACATACTACTCTGGTACACAGAAGTAGAGACTGGTGACAAATTTACCAAAACCAAGTCCCTGTGGAGTCACTGGTTTCAAAGACTAAAAAAACACAGTGAACACCATCACTAAAATCAAATCAGGTGACTTCCTAACCAGCAAATGGCGCCATACTATGACACCTACACAGAATTTTGAAAAAAGCAGACCTCTTTATTCCCAATACCTTTCAAGGTTATTGGTCTGTGGTATTTCTCCAAAACAAACATGATACCATCTCAGACCACACAATTTTACCTTGAGAGAGAGAGGAGCAATAACATAAGCATTACATCTCTCTTTATTGCCCTGACCAAATCCAGCTAAAGGGACCTACCCTAAGTTATTCCACTTCACATGAAGCACCAATATCCAAGGAGGGCCCAGCAACTGAACCAAACAAACCACTTCTGACCAGACATCTCCATTGGAAATTAGATGAACATAATGGAAATGACACAGTGATATGATAGCAATCTCACCATATTACCAATGTAACTATAATGATTTGAGGTACATCTAACTTCAATGTAACAGAATAACATATAAAATATAGTAAAATAATCTAGATAAAATCTCCATGATTATACACAGCCAATCAAAATCAAATGAGAGTACAACATTAACATGAAATGTGTGCAAGTATAAAACAAAATTGAAAACTATACCAAAAAAATCCCAACTTTTTTACAGTAAACAGGAAAACACAGAATTAATTCACCCAGAAGTGTATACCCCTTTACAAGCACTTTTTTTTTTACAAAATGTATTGATTCTATAGTACAACACATGATGGCTACGCATTGGAAAACGTACAAGGTCTGGATATCCTAAGTCTACACAATTTATCATCACATAAAAGCTCTCTAAATCTGCTTCAGTCCTGGTTCTTTATCTAAACATATGGCACCACTACAGGCATTGGCTTTAAGCCCAATATACATATGAGTCTCCAACCATTTGTAAAACAGCTCTTGGTATATTAGGTGAGTAAATAATGCTACTTCTATTATATTTGTCAGATAGTGGGTACATGAAGAATTTGGAAAAAAAGATAGCGAGCTATGGGAAACTTACTAGATAAGACTTTTGAACATAACAACACAAGAATTGTTATCTTCAAATAAAGGCCTCCTCCTCCCCTTCAGCCTTTCCTCTCCATCTCCAAAATTGGTGTCTTTACCAATTCTTTGCGTTACTTATTATAAAAATCAGCAGACAGTAAAGTTCCCATAGCCTAAGACCTCATCATCCAGGAAACCAGTCAGTCCAGAATTCTTAAAAAAATAGTTTCAAATCCCTGCCTATGAGATATCACATACTACTCTGGGACAAATAAGTAGAGACTGGTGGCAAATTTAATCAAAAAACAAGTCCCTATGTAGTCACTGGCTTCAAAGACTAAAATAACATAATGAACACCATCATGTAAAATAAACTCATATGACTTCCTAACAAGCAAATGGTGCCATACCACGACACCTACATGGAATTTTGAAAAAAAAATATGTCTCTATTCCCAATACCTTCCTATGGGAAACTTACTAGATAAGACTTTTGAACATAACACAAGAATTGTTATCTTCAAATAAAGGCCTCCTCCTCCCCTTCAGCCTTTCCTCTCCATCTCCAAAATTGGTGTCTTTACCAATCTTATGTGTCACTTATTGAAAATAGCAGCAAATACTAAAGTTCCTATAGCCTAGGACCTCATAATGCGGAAATCCAGTCAGTACAGAATTCTTAAAAAAATTGTTTCAAACCCCTGGCTATCAGATATCACATACTACTCTGGTACACAGAAGTAGAGACTGGTGACAAATTTACCAAAACCAAGTCCCTGTGGAGTCACTGGTTTCAAAGACTAAAAAAACACAGTGAACACCATCACTAAAATCAAATCAGGTGACTTCCTAACCAGCAAATGGCGCTATACTATGACACCTACACAGAATTTTGAAAAAAGCAGACCTCTTTATTCCCAATACCTTTCAAGGTTATTGGTCTGTGGTATTTCTCCAAAACAAACATGATACCATCTCAGACCACACAATTTTACCTTGAGAGAGAGGAGCAATAACATAGGCATTACATCTCTCTTTATTGCCCTGACCAAATCCAGCTAAAGGGACATACCCTAAGTTAATCCACTTCACATGAAGCACCAATATCCAAGGAGGGCCCAGCAACTGAACCAAACAAACCACTTCTGACCAGACATCTCCATTGGAAATTAGATGAACATAATAGAAATGACACAGTGATATGATAGCAATCTCACCATATTACCAATGTAACTATAATGATTTGAGGTACATCTAACTTCAATGTAACAGAATAACATATAAAATATAGTAAAATAATCTAGATAAAATCTCCATGATTATACACAGCCAATCAAAATCAAATGAGAGTACAACATTAACATGAAATGTGTGCAAGTATAAAACAAAATTGAAAACTATACCAAAAAATTTCCAACTTTTTTACAATAAACAGGAAAACACAGAATTAATTCACCCAGAAGTGTATACCCCTTTACAAGCACTTTTTTTTTTTACAAAATGTATTGATTCTATAGTACAACAAATGATAGCTACGCATTGGAAAACGTACAAGGTCTGGATATCCTAAGTCTACACAATTTATCATCACACAAAAGCTCTCAAAGTCTGCTTCAGTCCTGGTTCTTTATCTAAACCTATGGCACCACTACAGGCATTGGCTTTAAGTCCAATATACATATGAGTCTCCAACCATTTGTAAAACAGCTCTTGGTATATTAGGTGAGTAAATAATGCTACTTTTATTATATTTGTCAGATAGTGGGTACATGAAGAATTTGGAAAAAAAGATAGCGAGCTATGGGAAACTTACTAGATAAGACTTTTGAACATAACAACACAAGAATTGTTATCTTCAAATAAAGGCCTCCTCCTCCCCTTCAGCCTTTCCTCTCCATCTCCAAAATTGGTGTCTTTACCAATTCTTTGCGTTACTTATTATAAAAATCAGCAGACAGTAAAGTTCCCATAGCCTAAGACCTCATCATCCAGGAAACCAGTCAGTCCAGAATTCTTAAAAAAATAGTTTCAAATCCCTGCCTATGAGATATCACATACTACTCTGGGACAAATAAGTAGAGACTGGTGGCAAATTTAATCAAAAAACAAGTCCCTATGGAGTCACTGGCTTCAAAGACTAAAATAACATAATGAACACCATCATGTAAAATAAACTCATATGACTTCCTAACAAGCAAATTGTGCCATACCACGACACCTACATGGAATTTTGAAAAAAAAAATATGTCTCTATTCCCAATACCTTCCTATGGGAAACTTACTAGATAAGACTTTTGAACATAACACAAGAATTGTTATCTTCAAATAAAGGCCTCCTCCTCCCCTTCAGCCTTTCCTCTCCATCTACAAAATCGGTGTCTTTACCAATCTTATGTGTCACTTATTGTAAATAGCAGCAAATACTAAAGTTCCTATAGCCTAGGACCTCATAATGCGGAAATCCAGTCAGTACAGAATTCTTAAAAAAATAGTTTCAAACCCCTGGCTATCAGCTATCACATACTACTCTGGTACACAGAAGTAGAGACTGGTGACAAATTTACCAAAACCAAGTCCCTGTGGAGTCACTGGTTTCAAAGACTAAAAAAACACAGTGAACACCATCACTAAAATCAAATCAGGTGACTTCCTAACCAGCAAATGGCGCCATACTATGACACCTACACAGAATTTTGAAAAAAGCAGACTTCTTTATTCCCAATACCTTTCAAGGTTATTGGTCTGTGGTATTTCTCCAAAACAAACATGATACCATCTCAGACCACACAATTTTACCTTGAGAGAGAGAGGAGCAATAACATAAGCATTACATCTCTCTTTATTGCCCTGACCAAATCCAGCTAAAGGGACCTACCCTAAGTTATTCCACTTCACATGAAGCACCAATATCCAAGGAGGGCCCAGCAACTGAACCAAACAAACCACTTCTGACCAGACATCTCCATTGGAAATTAGATGAACATAATGGAAATGACACAGTGATATGATAGCAATCTCACCATATTACCAATGTAACTATAATGATTTGAGGTACATCTAACTTCAATGTAACAGAATAACATTTTAAAATATAGTAAAATAATCTAGATAAAATCTCCATGATTATACACAGCCAATCAAAATCAAATGAGAGTACAACATTAACATGAAATGTGTGCAAGTATAAAACAAAATTGAAAACTATACCAAAAAATCCCAACTTTTTTACAGTAAACAGGAAAACACAGAATTAATTCACCCAGAAGTGTATACCCCTTTACAAGCACTTTTTTTTTTACAAAATGTATTGATTCTATAGTACAACACATGATGGCTATGCATTGGAAAACGTACAAGGTCTGGATATCCTAAGTCTACACAATTTATCATCACATAAAAGCTCTCTAAATCTGCTTCAGTCCTGGTTCTTTATCTAAACATATGGCACCACTACAGGCATTGGCTTTAAGCCCAATATACATATGAGTCTCCAACCATTTGTAAAACAGCTCTTGGTATATTAGGTGAGTAAATAATGCTACTTCTATTATATTTGTCAGATAGTGGGTACATGAAGAATTTGGAAAAAAAGATAGCGAGCTATGGGAAACTTACTAGATAAGACTTTTGAACATAACAACACAAGAATTGTTATCTTCAAATAAAGGCCTCCTCCTCCCCTTCAGCCTTTCCTCTCCATCTCCAAAATTGGTGTCTTTACCAATTCTTTGCGTTACTTATTATAAAAATCAGCAGACAGTAAAGTTCCCATAGCCTAAGACCTCATCATCCAGGAAACCAGTCAGTCCAGAATTCTTAAAAAAATAGTTTCAAATCCCTGCCTATGAGATATCACATACTACTCTGGGACAAATAAGTAGAGACTGGTGGCAAATTTAATCAAAAAACAAGTCCCTATGTAGTCACTGGCTTCAAAGACTAAAATAACATAATGAACACCATCATGTAAAATAAACTCATATGACTTCCTAACAAGCAAATGGTGCCATACCACGACACCTACATGGAATTTTGAAAAAAAAATATGTCTCTATTCCCAATACCTTCCTATGGGAAACTTACTAGATAAGACTTTTGAACATAACACAGGAATTGTTATCTTCAAATAAAGGCCTCCTCCTCCCCTTCAGCCTTTCCTCTCCATCTCCAAAATTGGTGTCTTTACCAATCTTATGTGTCACTTATTGAAAATAGCAGCAAATACTAAAGTTCCTATAGCCTAGGACCTCATAATGC
This sequence comes from Rhinoderma darwinii, assembly GCF_050947455.1. Taxonomy (NCBI): domain Eukaryota; kingdom Metazoa; phylum Chordata; class Amphibia; order Anura; family Rhinodermatidae; genus Rhinoderma; species Rhinoderma darwinii. Next base: position 106,158 of record NW_027461681.1, on the reverse strand, counting down.
GGAAATCCAGTCAGTACAGAATTCTTAAAAAAATTGTTTCAAACCCCTGGCTATCAGATATCACATACTACTCTGGTACACAGAAGTAGAGACTGGTGACAAATTTACCAAAACCAAGTCCCTGTGGAGTCACTGGTTTCAAAGACTAAAAAAACACAGTGAACACCATCACTAAAATCAAATCAGGTGACTTCCTAACCAGCAAATGGCGCTATACTATGACACCTACACAGAATTTTGAAAAAAGCAGACCTCTTTATTCCCAATACCTTTCAAGGTTATTGGTCTGTGGTATTTCTCCAAAACAAACATGATACCATCTCAGACCACACAATTTTACCTTGAGAGAGAGGAGCAATAACATAGGCATTACATCTCTCTTTATTGCCCTGACCAAATCCAGCTAAAGGGACATACCCTAAGTTATTCCACTTCACATGAAGCACCAATATCCAAGGAGGGCCCAGCAACTGAACCAAACAAACCACTTCTGACCAGACATCTCCATTGGAAATTAGATGAACATAATGGAAATGACACAGTGATATGATAGCAATCTCACCATATTACCAATGTAACTATAATGATTTGAGGTACATCTAACTTCAATGTAACAGAATAACATTTTAAAATATAGTAAAATAATCTAGATAAAATCTCCATGATTATACACAGCCAATCAAAATCAAATGAGAGTACAACATTAACATGAAATGTGTGCAAGTATAAAACAAAATTGAAAACTATACCAAAAAATCCCAACTTTTTTACAGTAAACAGGAAAACACAGAATTAATTCACCCAGAAGTGTATACCCCTTTACAAGCACTTTTTTTTTTACAAAATGTATTGATTCTATAGTACAACACATGATGGCTATGCATTGGAAAACGTACAAGGTCTGGATATCCTAAGTCTACACAATTTATCATCACATAAAAGCTCTCTAAATCTGCTTCAGTCCTGGTTCTTTATCTAAACATATGGCACCACTACAGGCATTGGCTTTAAGCCCAATATACATATGAGTCTCCAACCATTTGTAAAACAGCTCTTGGTATATTAGGTGAGTAAATAATGCTACTTCTATTATATTTGTCAGATAGTGGGTACATGAAGAATTTGGAAAAAAAGATAGCGAGCTATGGGAAACTTACTAGATAAGACTTTTGAACATAACAAAACAAGAATTGTTATCTTCAAATAAAGGCCTCCTCCTCCCCTTCAGCCTTTCCTCTCCATCTCCAAAATTGGTGTCTTTACCAATTCTTTGCGTTACTTATTATAAAAATTAGCAGACAGTAAAGTTCCCATAGCCTAAGACCTCATCATCCAGGAAACCAGTCAGTCCAGAATTCTTAAAAAAATAGTTTCAAATCCCTGCCTATGAGATATCACATACTACTCTGGGACAAATAAGTAGAGACTGGTGGCAAATTTAATCAAAAAACAAGTCCCTATGGAGTCACTGGCTTCAAAGACTAAAATAACATAATGAACACCATCATGTAAAATAAACTCATATGACTTCCTAACAAGCAAATGGTGCCATACCACGACACCTACATGGAATTTAAAAAAAAAAATATGTCTCTATTCCCAATTCCTTCCTATGGGAAACTTACTAGATAAGACTTTTGAACATAACAACACAAGAATTGTTATCTTCAAATAAAGGCCTCCTCCTCCCCTTCAGCCTTGCCTCTCCATCTCCAAAATTGGTGTATTTACCAATCTTATGTGTCTCTTATTGTAAATAGCAGCAAATACTAAAGTTCCTATAGCCTAGGACCTCATAATCCGGAAATCCAGTCAGTACAGAATTCTTAAAAAAATAGTTTCAAACCCCTGGCTATCAGATATCACATACTACTCTGGTACACAGAAGTAGAGACTGGTGACAAATTTACCAAAACCAAGTCCCTGTGGAGTCACTGGTTTCAAAGACTAAAAAAACACAGTGAACACCATCACTAAAATCAAATCAGGTGACTTCCTAACCAGCAAATGGCGCCATACTATGACACCTACACAGAATTTTGAAAAAAGCAGACCTCTTTATTCCCAATACCTTTCAAGGTTATTGGTCTGTGGTATTTCTCCAAAACAAACATGATACCATCTCAGACCACACAATTTTACCTTGAGAGAGAGAGGAGCAATAACATAAGCATTACATCTCTCTTTATTGCCCTGACCAAATCCAGCTAAAGGGACCTACCCTAAGTTATTCCACTTCACATGAAGCACCAATATCCAAGGAGGGCCCAGCAACTGAACCAAACAAACCACTTCTGACCAGACATCTCCATTGGAAATTAGATGAACATAATGGAAATGACACAGTGATATGATAGCAATCTCACCATATTACCAATGTAACTATAATGATTTGAGGTACATCTAACTTCAATGTAACAGAATAACATATAAAATATAGTAAAATAATCTAGATAAAATCTCCATGATTATACACAGCCAATCAAAATCAAATGAGAGTACAACATTAACATGAAATGTGTGCAAGTATAAAACAAAATTGAAAACTATACCAAAAAAATCCCAACTTTTTTACAGTAAACAGGAAAACACAGAATTAATTCACCCAGAAGTGTATACCCCTTTACAAGCACTTTTTTTTTTACAAAATGTATTGATTCTATAGTACAACACATGATGGCTACGCATTGGAAAACGTACAAGGTCTGGATATCCTAAGTCTACACAATTTATCATCACATAAAAGCTCTCTAAATCTGCTTCAGTCCTGGTTCTTTATCTAAACATATGGCACCACTACAGGCATTGGCTTTAAGCCCAATATACATATGAGTCTCCAACCATTTGTAAAACAGCTCTTGGTATATTAGGTGAGTAAATAATGCTACTTCTATTATATTTGTCAGATAGTGGGTACATGAAGAATTTGGAAAAAAAGATAGCGAGCTATGGGAAACTTACTAGATAAGACTTTTGAACATAACAACACAAGAATTGTTATCTTCAAATAAAGGCCTCCTCCTCCCCTTCAGCCTTTCCTCTCCATCTCCAAAATTGGTGTCTTTACCAATTCTTTGCGTTACTTATTATAAAAATCAGCAGACAGTAAAGTTCCCATAGCCTAAGACCTCATCATCCAGGAAACCAGTCAGTCCAGAATTCTTAAAAAAATAGTTTCAAATCCCTGCCTATGAGATATCACATACTACTCTGGGACAAATAAGTAGAGACTGGTGGCAAATTTAATCAAAAAACAAGTCCCTATGTAGTCACTGGCTTCAAAGACTAAAATAACATAATGAACACCATCATGTAAAATAAACTCATATGACTTCCTAACAAGCAAATGGTGCCATACCACGACACCTACATGGAATTTTGAAAAAAAAATATGTCTCTATTCCCAATACCTTCCTATGGGAAACTTACTAGATAAGACTTTTGAACATAACACAAGAATTGTTATCTTCAAATAAAGGCCTCCTCCTCCCCTTCAGCCTTTCCTCTCCATCTCCAAAATTGGTGTCTTTACCAATCTTATGTGTCACTTATTGAAAATAGCAGCAAATACTAAAGTTCCTATAGCCTAGGACCTCATAATGCGGAAATCCAGTCAGTACAGAATTCTTAAAAAAATTGTTTCAAACCCCTGGCTATCAGATATCACATACTACTCTGGTACACAGAAGTAGAGACTGGTGACAAATTTACCAAAACCAAGTCCCTGTGGAGTCACTGGTTTCAAAGACTAAAAAAACACAGTGAACACCATCACTAAAATCAAATCAGGTGACTTCCTAACCAGCAAATGGCGCTATACTATGACACCTACACAGAATTTTGAAAAAAGCAGACCTCTTTATTCCCAATACCTTTCAAGGTTATTGGTCTGTGGTATTTCTCCAAAACAAACATGATACCATCTCAGACCACACAATTTTACCTTGAGAGAGAGGAGCAATAACATAGGCATTACATCTCTCTTTATTGCCCTGACCAAATCCAGCTAAAGGGACATACCCTAAGTTAATCCACTTCACATGAAGCACCAATATCCAAGGAGGGCCCAGCAACTGAACCAAACAAACCACTTCTGACCAGACATCTCCATTGGAAATTAGATGAACATAATAGAAATGACACAGTGATATGATAGCAATCTCACCATATTACCAATGTAACTATAATGATTTGAGGTACATCTAACTTCAATGTAACAGAATAACATATAAAATATAGTAAAATAATCTAGATAAAATCTCCATGATTATACACAGCCAATCAAAATCAAATGAGAGTACAACATTAACATGAAATGTGTGCAAGTATAAAACAAAATTGAAAACTATACCAAAAAATTTCCAACTTTTTTACAATAAACAGGAAAACACAGAATTAATTCACCCAGAAGTGTATACCCCTTTACAAGCACTTTTTTTTTTTACAAAATGTATTGATTCTATAGTACAACAAATGATAGCTACGCATTGGAAAACGTACAAGGTCTGGATATCCTAAGTCTACACAATTTATCATCACACAAAAGCTCTCAAAGTCTGCTTCAGTCCTGGTTCTTTATCTAAACCTATGGCACCACTACAGGCATTGGCTTTAAGTCCAATATACATATGAGTCTCCAACCATTTGTAAAACAGCTCTTGGTATATTAGGTGAGTAAATAATGCTACTTTTATTATATTTGTCAGATAGTGGGTACATGAAGAATTTGGAAAAAAAGATAGCGAGCTATGGGAAACTTACTAGATAAGACTTTTGAACATAACAACACAAGAATTGTTATCTTCAAATAAAGGCCTCCTCCTCCCCTTCAGCCTTTCCTCTCCATCTCCAAAATTGGTGTCTTTACCAATTCTTTGCGTTACTTATTATAAAAATCAGCAGACAGTAAAGTTCCCATAGCCTAAGACCTCATCATCCAGGAAACCAGTCAGTCCAGAATTCTTAAAAAAATAGTTTCAAATCCCTGCCTATGAGATATCACATACTACTCTGGGACAAATAAGTAGAGACTGGTGGCAAATTTAATCAAAAAACAAGTCCCTATGGAGTCACTGGCTTCAAAGACTAAAATAACATAATGAACACCATCATGTAAAATAAACTCATATGACTTCCTAACAAGCAAATTGTGCCATACCACGACACCTACATGGAATTTTGAAAAAAAAAATATGTCTCTATTCCCAATACCTTCCTATGGGAAACTTACTAGATAAGACTTTTGAACATAACACAAGAATTGTTATCTTCAAATAAAGGCCTCCTCCTCCCCTTCAGCCTTTCCTCTCCATCTACAAAATCGGTGTCTTTACCAATCTTATGTGTCACTTATTGTAAATAGCAGCAAATACTAAAGTTCCTATAGCCTAGGACCTCATAATGCGGAAATCCAGTCAGTACAGAATTCTTAAAAAAATAGTTTCAAACCCCTGGCTATCAGCTATCACATACTACTCTGGTACACAGAAGTAGAGACTGGTGACAAATTTACCAAAACCAAGTCCCTGTGGAGTCACTGGTTTCAAAGACTAAAAAAACACAGTGAACACCATCACTAAAATCAAATCAGGTGACTTCCTAACCAGCAAATGGCGCCATACTATGACACCTACACAGAATTTTGAAAAAAGCAGACTTCTTTATTCCCAATACCTTTCAAGGTTATTGGTCTGTGGTATTTCTCCAAAACAAACATGATACCATCTCAGACCACACAATTTTACCTTGAGAGAGAGAGGAGCAATAACATAAGCATTACATCTCTCTTTATTGCCCTGACCAAATCCAGCTAAAGGGACCTACCCTAAGTTATTCCACTTCACATGAAGCACCAATATCCAAGGAGGGCCCAGCAACTGAACCAAACAAACCACTTCTGACCAGACATCTCCATTGGAAATTAGATGAACATAATGGAAATGACACAGTGATATGATAGCAATCTCACCATATTACCAATGTAACTATAATGATTTGAGGTACATCTAACTTCAATGTAACAGAATAACATTTTAAAATATAGTAAAATAATCTAGATAAAATCTCCATGATTATACACAGCCAATCAAAATCAAATGAGAGTACAACATTAACATGAAATGTGTGCAAGTATAAAACAAAATTGAAAACTATACCAAAAAATCCCAACTTTTTTACAGTAAACAGGAAAACACAGAATTAATTCACCCAGAAGTGTATACCCCTTTACAAGCACTTTTTTTTTTACAAAATGTATTGATTCTATAGTACAACACATGATAGCTACGCATTGGAAAACGTACAAGGTCTGGATATCCTAAGTCTACACAATTTATCATCACATAAAAGCTCTCTAAATCTGCTTCAGTCCTGGTTCTTTATCTAAACATATGGCACCACTACAGGCATTGGCTTTAAGCCCAATATACATATGAGTCTCCAACCATTTGTAAAACAGCTCTTGGTATATTAGGTGAGTAAATAATGCTACTTCTATTATATTTGTCAGATAGTGGGTACATGAAGAATTTGGAAAAAAAGATAGCGAGCTATGGGAAACTTACTAGATAAGACTTTTGAACATAACAACACAAGAATTGTTATCTTCAAATAAAGGCCTCCTCCTCCCCTTCAGCCTTTCCTCTCCATCTCCAAAATTGGTGTCTTTACCAATTCTTTGCGTTACTTATTATAAAAATCAGCAGACAGTAAAGTTCCCATAGCCTAAGACCTCATCATCCAGGAAACCAGTCAGTCCAGAATTCTTAAAAAAATAGTTTCAAATCCCTGCCTATGAGATATCACATACTACTCTGGGACAAATAAGTAGAGACTGGTGGCAAATTTAATCAAAAAACAAGTCCCTATGTAGTCACTGGCTTCAAAGACTAAAATAACATAATGAACACCATCATGTAAAATAAACTCATATGACTTCCTAACAAGCAAATGGTGCCATACCACGACACCTACATGGAATTTTGAAAAAAAAATATGTCTCTATTCCCAATACCTTCCTATGGGAAACTTACTAGATAAGACTTTTGAACATAACACAGGAATTGTTATCTTCAAATAAAGGCCTCCTCCTCCCCTTCAGCCTTTCCTCTCCATCTCCAAAATTGGTGTCTTTACCAATCTTATGTGTCACTTATTGAAAATAGCAGCAAATACTAAAGTTCCTATAGCCTAGGACCTCATAATGCGGAAATCCAGTCAGTACAGAATTCTTAAAAAAATTGTTTCAAACCCCTGGCTATCAGATATCACATACTACTCTGGTACACAGAAGTAGAGACTGGTGACAAATTTACCAAAACCAAGTCCCTGTGGAGTCACTGGTTTCAAAGACTAAAAAAACACAGTGAACACCATCACTAAAATCAAATCAGGTGACTTCCTAACCAGCAAATGGCGCTATACTATGACACCTACACAGAATTTTGAAAAAAGCAGACCTCTTTATTCCCAATACCTTTCAAGGTTATTGGTCTGTGGTATTTCTCCAAAACAAACATGATACCATCTCAGACCACACAATTTTACCTTGAGAGAGAGGAGCAATAACATAGGCATTACATCTCTCTTTATTGCCCTGACCAAATCCAGCTAAAGGGACATACCCTAAGTTAATCCACTTCACATGAAGCACCAATATCCAAGGAGGGCCCAGCAACTGAACCAAACAAACCACTTCTGACCAGACATCTCCATTGGAAATTAGATGAACATAATAGAAATGACACAGTGATATGATAGCAATCTCACCATATTACCAATGTAACTATAATGATTTGAGGTACATCTAACTTCAATGTAACAGAATAACATATAAAATATAGTAAAATAATCTAGATAAAATCTCCATGATTATACACAGCCAATCAAAATCAAATGAGAGTACAACATTAACATGAAATGTGTGCAAGTATAAAACAAAATTGAAAACTATACCAAAAAATTTCCAACTTTTTAACAATAAACAGGAAAACACAGAATTAATTCACCCAGAAGTGTATACCCCTTTACAAGCACTTTTTTTTTTTACAAAATGTATTGATTCTATAGTACAACAAATGATAGCTACGCATTGGAAAACGTACAAGGTCTGGATATCCTTAGTCTACACAATTTATCATCACACAAAAGCTCTCAAAGTCTGCTTCAGTCCTGGTTCTTTATCTAAACCTATGGCACCACTACAGGCATTGGCTTTAAGTCCAATATACATATGAGTCTCCAACCATTTGTAAAACAGCTCTTGGTATATTAGGTGAGTAAATAATGCTACTTTTATTATATTTGTCAGATAGTGGGTACATGAAGAATTTGGAAAAAAAGATAGCGAGCTATGGGAAACTTACTAGATAAGACTTTTGAACATAACAACACAAGAATTGTTATCTTCAAATAAAGGCCTCCTCCTCCCCTTCAGCCTTTCCTCTCCATCTCCAAAATTGGTGTCTTTACCAATTCTTTGCGTTACTTATTATAAAAATCAGCAGACAGTAAAGTTCCCATAGCCTAAGACCTCATCATCCAGGAAACCAGTCAGTCCAGAATTCTTAAAAAAAATAGTTTCAAATCCCTGCCTATGAGATATCACATACTACTCTGGGACAAATAAGTAGAGACTGGTGGCAAATTTAATCAAAAAACAAGTCCCTATGGAGTCACTGGCTTCAAAGACTAAAATAACATAATGAACACCATCATGTAAAATAAACTCATATGACTTCCTAACAAGCAAATGGTGCCATACCACGACACCTACATGGAATTCTGAAAAATAAATATGTCTCTATTCCCAATTCCTTCCTATGGGAAACTTACTAGATAAGACTTTTGAACATAACAACACAAGAATTGTTATCTTCAAATAAAGGCCTCCTCCTCCCCTTCAGCCTTTCCTCTCCATCTCCAAAATTGGTGTCTTTACCAATCTTATGTGTCACTTATTGTAAATAGCAGCAAATACTAAAGTTCCTATAGCCTAGGACCTCATAATGCGGAAATCCAGTCAGTACAGAATTCTTAAAAAAATAGTTTCAAACCCCTGGCTATCAGATATCACATACTACTCTGGTACACATAAGTAGAGACTGGTGACAAATTTACTAAAACCAAGTCCCTGTGGAGTCACTGGTTTCAAAGACTAAAAAAACACAGTGAACACCATCACTAAAATCAAATCAGGTGACTTCCTAACCAGCAAATGGCGCCATACTATGACACCTACACAGAATTTTGAAAAAAGCAGACCTCTTTATTCCCAATACCTTTCAAGGTTATTGGTCTGTGGTATTTCTCCAAAACAAACATGATACCATCTCAGACCACACATTTTTACCTTGAGAGAGAGAGGAGCAATAACATAAGCATTACATCTCTCTTTATTGCCCTGACCAAATCCAGCTAAAGGGACCTACCCTAAGTTATTCCACTTCACATGAAGCACCAATATCCAAGGAGGGCCCAGCTACTGAACCAAACAAACCACTTCTGACCAGACATCTCCATTGGAAATTAGATGAACATAATGGAAATGACACAGTGATATGATAGCAATCTCACCATATTACCAATGTAACTATAATGATTTGAGGTACATCTAACTTCAATGTAACAGAATAACATATAAAATATAGTAAAAGAATCTAGATAAAATCTCCATGATTATACACAGCCAATCAAAATCAAATGAGAGTACAACATTAACATGAAATGTGTGCAAGTATAAAACAAAATTGAAAACTATACCAAAAAATGTCCAACTTTTTTACAATAAACAGGAAAACACAGAATTAATTCACCCAGAAGTGTATACCCCTTTACAAGCACTTTTTTTTTTACAAAATGTATTGATTCTATAGTACAACACATGATAGCTACGCATTGGAAAACGTACAAGGTCTGGATATCCAAAGTTTACACAATTTATCATCACACAAAAGCTCTCAAAATCTGCTTCAGTCCTGGTTCTTTATCGAAACATATGGCACCACTACAGGCATTGGCTTTAAGCCCAATATACATATGAGTCTCCAACCATTTGTAAAACAGATCTTGGAATATTAGGTGAGTAAATAATGCTACTTCTATTATACAGTGGAGGAAATAAGTATTTGATCCCTTGCTGATTTTGTAAGTTTGCCCACTGTCAAAGACATGAACAGTCTAGAATTTTTAGGCTAGGTTAATTTTACCAGTGAGAGATAGATTATATAAAAAAAATAAAAAATAATAACATTGTCAAAATTATATATATTTATTTGCATTGTGCACAGAGAAATAAGTATTTGATCCCTTTGGCAAACAAGACTTAATACTTGGTGGCAAAACCCTTGTTGGCAAGCACAGCAGTCAGACATTTTTAGTAGTTGATGATGAGGTTTGCACACATGTTAGATGGAATTTTGGCCCACTCCTCTTTGCAGATCATCTGTAAATCATTAAGATTTCGAGGCTGTCGCTTGGCAACTCGGATCTTCAGCTCCCTCCATAAGTTTTCGATGGGATTAAGGTCTGGAGACTGGCTAGGCCACTCCATGACCTTAATGTGCTTCTTTTTGAGCCACTCCTTTGTTGCCTTGGCTGTATGTTTCGGGTCATTGTCATGCTGGAAGACCCAGCTACGAGCCATTTTTAATGTCCTGGTGGAGGGAAGGAGGTTGTCACTCAGGATTTGACAGTACATGGCTCCATCCATTCTCCCATTGATGCGGTGAAGTAGTCCTGTGCCCTTAGCAGAGAAACACCCCCAAAACATAATGTTTCCACCTCCATGCTTGACAGTGGGTACAGTGTTCTTTGGGTCATAGGCAGCATTTCTCTTCCTCCAAACACGGCGAGTTGAGTTAATGCCAAAGAGCTCAATTTTAGTCTCATCTGACCACAGCACCTTCTCCCAATCACTCTCAGAATCATCCAGATGTTCATTTGCAAACTTCAGACGTGTCTGTACATGTGCCTTCTTGAGCAGGGGGACCTTGCGGGCACTGCAGGATTTTAATCCATTACGGCGTAATGTGTTACCAATGGTTTTCTTGGTGACTGTGGTCCCGGCTGCCTTGAGATCATTAACAAGTTCCCCCCGTGTAGTTTTCGGCTGAGCTCTCACCTTCCTCAGGATCAAGGATACCCCACGAGGTGAGATTTTGCATGGAGCCCCAGATCGATATCGATTGACAGTCATTTTGTATGTCTTCCATTTTCTTACTATTGCACCAACAGTTGTCTCCTTCTCACCCAGCGTCTTACTTATGGTTTTGTAGCCCATTCCAGCCTTGTGCAGGTCTATGATCTTGTCCCTGACATCCTTAGAAAGCTCTTTGGTCTTGCCCATGTTGTAGAGGTTAGAGTCAGACTGATTAATTGAGTCTGTGGACAGGAGTCTTTTATACAGGTGACAATTTAAGACAGTTGTCTAATGCAGGCACCGAGTTGATTTGGAGCGTGTAACTGGTCTGGAGGAGGCTGAACTCTTAATGGTTGGTAGGGAATCAAATACTTACTTCTCTGTGCACAATGCAAATAAATATATATCATTTTGACTATGTGATTTTCTTATTTTTTTTTAATATAATCTATCTCTCACTGGTAAAATTAACCTAGCCTAAAAATTCTAGACTATTCATGTCTTTGACAGTGGGCAAACTTACAAAATCAGCAAGGGATCAAATACTTATTTCCTCCACTGTATATGTCAGATAGTGGGTACATGAAGATTTTGGAAAAAAAGATAGCGAGCTATGGGAAACTTACTAGATAAGACTTTTGAACATAACAACACAAGAATTGTTATCTTCAAATAAAGGCCTCCTCCTCCCCTTCAGCCTTTCCTCTCCATCTCCAAAATTGGTGTCTTTACCAATTCTTTGCGTTACTTATTATAAAAATTAGCAGACAGTAAAGTTCCAATAGCCTAAGACCTCATCATCCAGGAAACCAGTCAGTCCAGAATTCTTAAAAAAATAGTTTAAAATCCCTGCCTATGAGATATCACATACTACTCTGGGACAAATAAATAGAGACTGGTGGCAAATGTAATAAAAAAACAAGTCCCTATGGAGTTACTGGCTTCAAAGACTAAAATAACATAATGAACACCATCATGTAAAATAAATTCATATGACTTCCTAACATGCAAATGGTGCCATACCATGACACCTACATGGAATTTTGAAAAAAATAATATGTCTCCATTCCCAATACCTTCCTATGGAAAACTTACGAGATAAGACTTTTGAACATAACAACACAAGAATTGTTATGTTCAAATAAAGGCCTCCTCCTCCCCTTCAGCCTTGCCTCTCCATCTCCAAAATTGGTGTCTTTACCAATCTTATGTGTCACTTATTGTAAATAGCAGCAAATACTAAAGTTCCTATAGCCTAGGACCTCATAATCCGGACATCCAGTCATTACAGAATTCTTAAAAAAATAGTTTCAAACCCCTGGCTATCACATATCACATACTACTCTGGTACACAGAAGTAGAGACTGGTGACAAATTTACCAAAACCAAGTCCCTGTGGAGTCACTGGTTTCAAAGACTAAAAAAACACAGTGAACACCATCAGTAAAATCAAATCAGATGACTTCCTAACCAGCAAATCGCGCCATACTATGAGACCTACACAGAATTTTGAAAAAAGCAGACCTCTTTATTCCCAATACCTTTCAAGGTTATTGGTCTGTGGTATTTCTCCAAAACAAACCTGATACCATCTCAGACCACAAAATTTTACCTTGAGAGAGAGAGGAGCAATAACATAAGCATTACATCTCTCTTTATTGCCCTGTTCAAATCCAGCTAAAGGGACCTACCCTAAGTTATTCCACTTCACATGAAGCACCAATATCCAAGGAGGGCCCAGCAACTGAACCAAACAAACCACTTCTGACCAGACATCTCCATTGGAAATTAGATGAACATAATGGAAATGACACAGTGATATGATAGCAATCTCACCATATTACCAATGTAACTATAATGATTTGAGGTACATCTAACTTCAATGTAACAGAATAACATATAAAATATAGTAAAAGAATCTAGATAAAATCTCCATTATTATACACAGCCAATCAAAATCAAATGAGAGTACAACATTAACATGAAATGTGTGCAAGTATAAAACAAAATTGAAAACTATACCAAAAAAATCCCAACTTTTTTACAATAAACAGGAAAACACTGAATTAATTGACCCAGAAGTGTATACCCCTTTACAAGCACTTTTTTTTTTACAAAATGTATTGATTCTATAGTACAACACATGATAGCTACGCATTGGAAAACGTACAAGGTCTGGATATCCTAAGTCTACACAATTTATCATCACACAAAAGCTCTCAAAATCTGCTTCAGTCCTGGTTCTTTATCTAAACCTATGGCACCACTACAGGCATTGGCTTTAAGCCCAATATACATATGAGTCTCCAACCATTTGTAAAACAGCTCTTGGAATATTAGGTGAGTAAATAATGCTACTTCTATTATATTTGTCAGATAGTGGGTACATGAAGAAATTGGAAAAAAAGATAGCGAGCTATGGGAAACTTACTAGATAAGACTTTTGAACATAACAACACAAGAATTGTTATCTTCAAATAAAGGCCTCCTCCTCCCCTTCAGCCTTTCCTCTCCATCTCCAAAATTGGTGTCTTTACCAATTCTTTGCGTTACTTATTATAAAAATCAGCAGACAGTAAAGTTCCCATAGGCTAAGACCTCATCATCCAGGAAACCAGTCAGTCCAGAATTCTTAAAAAAATAGTTTCAAATCCCTGCCTATGAGATATCACATACTACTCTGGGACAAATAAGTAGAGGCTGGTGGCAAATTTAATAAAAAAACAAGTCCCTATGGAGTCACTGGCTTCAAAGACTAAAATAACATAATGAACACCATCATGTAAAATAAACTCATATGACTTCCTAACAAGCAAATGGTGCCATACCACGACACCTACATGGAATTTTGAAAAAAAAAAATGTCTCTATTCCCAATACCTTCCTATGGGAAACTTACTAGATAAGACTTTTGAACATAACAACACAAGAATTGTTATTTTCAAATAAAGGCCTCCTCCTCCCCTTTAGCCTTGCCTCTCCATCTCCAAAATTGGTGTCTTTACCAATCTTATGTGTCACTTATTGTAAATAGCAGCAAATACTAAAGTTCCTATAGCCTAGGACCTCATAATCCGGAAATCCAGTCAGTACAGAATTCTTAAAAAAATAGTTTCAAACCCCTGGCTATCAGATATCACATACTACTCTGGTACACAGAAGTAGAGACTGGTGACAAATTTACCAAAACCAAGTCCCTGTGGAGTCACTGATTTCAAAGACTAAAAAAACACAGTGAACACCATCAGTAAAATCAAATCAGATGACTTCCTAACCAGCAAATGGCGCCATACTATGACACCTACACAGAATTTTGAAAAAAGCAGACCTCTTTATTCCCAATACCTTTCAAGGTTATTGGTCTGTGGTATTTCTCCAAAACAAACATGATACCATCTCAGACCACACAATTTTACCTTGAGAGAGAGGAGCAATAACATAAGCATTACATCTCTCTTTATTGCCCTGACCAAATCCAGCTAAAGGGACCTACCCTAAGTTATTCCACTTCACATGAAGCACCAATATCCAAGGAGGGCCCAGCAACTGAACCAAACAAACCACTTCTGACCAGACATCTCCATTGGAAATTAGATGAACATAATGGAAATGACACAGTGATATGATAGCAATCTCACCGTATTACCAATGTAACTATAATGATTTGAGGTACATCTAACTTCAATGTAACAGAATAACATAAAATATAGTAAAATAATCTAGATAAAATCTCCATGATTATACTCAGCCAATCAAAATCAAATGAGAGTACAACTTTAACATGAAATGTGTGCAAGTATAAAACAAAATTGAAAACTATACCAAAAAATCCCAACTTTTTTACAATAAACAGGAAAACACAGAATAAATTCACCCCGAAGTGTATACCCCTTTACAAGCACTTTTTTTTTACAAAATGTATTGATTCTATAGTGCAACACATGATAGCTATGCATTGGAAAACATACAAGGTCTGGATATCCTAAGTCTACACAATTTATCATCACACAAAAGCTCTCAAAATCTGCTTCAGTCCTGGTTCTTTATCAAAACCTATGGCACCACTACAGGCATTGGCTTTAAGCCCAATATACATATGAGTCTCCAACCATTTGTAAAACAGCTCTTGGAATATTAGGTGGGTAAATTATGCTACTTCTATTATATTTGTCAGATAGTGGGTACATGAAGAAATTGGAAAAAAAGATAGCGAGCTATGGGAAACTTACTAGATAAGACTTTTGAACATAACAACACAAGAATTGCTATCTTCAAATAAAGGCCTCCTCCTCCCCTTCAGCCTTTCCTCTCCATCTCCAAAATTGGTGTCTTTACCAATTCTTTGCGTTACTTATTATAAAAATCAGCAGACAGTAAAGTTCCCATAGCCTAAGACCTCATCATCCAGGAAACCAGTCAGTCCAGAATTCTTATAAAAATAGTTTCAAATCCCTGCCTATGAGATATCACATACTACTCTGGGACAAATAAGTAGAGACTGGTGGCAAATTTAATCAAAAAACAAGTCCCTATGGAGTCACTGGCTTCAAAGACTAAAATAACATAATGAACACCATCATTAACTATTTCATAACTCTATAGGTAGAAAATGTATAGATTCTCTAGTAACACAGATGATAGCTACACATTGGAAAACAAACAAGCCCTGGATATCCTAAATCTACACAATTTATCATCACACAAAAGCTCTACTTATCTGCTTCAGTCCTGGCTCTTTATCTCTAAACCCATGGCACCACTACAGGAATTGGCTTTTAGTACAATATACATATGAGTCTCCAAACATTTGTAAAACAGCTCTTGGAATATTAGGTGAGTAAATAATGCTTTTTCTATTATATTATTTAGATAGTGGGTAATTAAAGAATTTGGACAAAAAGATAGCGAGCTATCAAAAACCTTTGTTAGGGCCTATTCACATCACCGTTCATTTCCGTGCCGGGGTTCCATCGGAGGGTTCCGTCGGGTGAACCCCGCAACGGAAAGTGAAACTGACAGCACAGCTTCCGTTTCACTTTCCGTTGCGGGGTTCACCCGACGGAACCCTCTGACGGAACCCCGGAACGGAAATGAACGGTGATGTGAACAGGCCCTTAATAAGACTTTTGAACATAACAACACAAGTATTGTTATGTTCAAATAAAGGCCTCCTCCTCCCCTTCAGCCTTTCCTCTCCATCTCCAAAATTGGTGTCTTTACAAATGTTTCGTGCCACTTATTGTAAATAGTAGAAAATAGTAGAAAATAGTAACGTTCCCATAGTACAGTGGTACTCAGAAGTAGTCTGGTCGCAAATTTACTAAAACCAAGTAACTGTTGATTCACTGGATTGAAAGACTAAAAGAAACTTACTGAACACCATCACATAAAATAAACTCATATGACTTCCTAACCAGCAAATGGTGCCATACCACGACAGCTACATGGTATTTTGAAAAAAGAAGATATCTGTAAAGGGAATTGTTTTATATATTTATATCTATGTACATGTAGTATAGATATATATATATATATATATGTATTTGTCACTCCAGAAAGGTATCATCTAATCAGACACCCTGGATGTAAAACAAACAATGAACTAATCCAGGAAGCAGGAAGTTCCAACTGCCCTTCCATCCCCCTACTAGATAATGGAATTCCATGAGGCCCAGGCTCCCTCCCTTTCACGTGCATGAGCCTGTGAGGTCACACAGATGTGCACGGGGGGTGGGGGTTTAAAAGGACAAACAGTCTCAAAGTTCTCGCTCTTGTTCCTGCTCCCTGGCTCCACTAAGGGTCTCCTCTTCCCTCCTGGCCTGCTCTTGCCTCATGGCCCTTCCTGAGAGACCACACCAACTTGTACCACATGAAGCGCTAGTTAGTGTATAAGTGATTAAACATTGTTCTAATTTTTTTAATTTTTTTCACGAGTCAGGAAATATTATAAATTAGATTCTAATTTATAACATTTCCCAGTGCTGGTCACTAGATGGAGCAATTCCCAAAATTGAAGCATTGGCATGTGGTAAAGCAACCACATTGCTTTATGCTGCAAAATTTGAGAATACTCACTCGCTCTAGTGAGCTCACAGAATCCCCCCTCTTTTATCCTGGCTAGTGCCAGGAGAAAGGAGGGGATTGAACGGTCAAACCTCCTACACTGTGTGTCGCCATTTTTTGAGCTAACACACAGTGTAGTAGGTTTACATACAGTAGTAATCACACACTAAAACACCTGCATACACAGACCTAACTTACCTGCTCCTGCCGCTGCCGCTCCCTCTGGTCCGTCCGCTCCGTCTGCTCCCTCCGCTCCAAGTGCACAAGTCCGGAAGCCGCGACCGGAAGTAGTAATCTTACTGTCCGGCCGCGGCTTCCGGTCCACAAGAAAATGGCGCCGGACATCTTTTGGCCGAAAACCTTCAATTTGGACTGTGTGGCATGCGCCGCTCCCACACAGACGGCGTACAGCATAGTGGATGGAACGGGCCCTGTTCGCATTCACTATGGGGCTGTATGTGCCGTATTCCATGTCTGTATGTGTCGTTAATCGACACATACAGTGATGGAAAAAAAAATGGCTGCACCCATAGACAAGAAAAAGTTACAAAATAAAAAAAAGTAAAACACAAACACACAAATAAATAAAACATTTTTTAATAAAACATTAAAAGCAAATTGATATAAAAAATTTTTTTTTCGCGACACTCGTCCTTTAAAAGGATATTCTCATCTTAGATATTTATGGCATATCCAGAGTATGTGTCTCATGGATGTGGATAATAGCTGTAGGACCCGCACTTATTTTGAGGATGGGAGATCCCTGATAGCATACCTGTCGCCTAATATATGTCATAAATATACAAATAAACCATCATCCATTTCTCAAACAGAATTGCTGTCATTATTAAGTCTTTTCAAACAGTAAATTTGCAATAGCCTAGAATCAAAACTCAGTAATTCTGTTAATCCATAATTGAAACAGGCTAAAAAAAAAAATTCAAACAACTTGCATAGGTATAACAAAATAAATGTAGCAACACTCACCTTACCAATAAAATTGAAAAAATATAATAATACTCACCTTACCAATAATAAAAAAAACAGTAATCCAAATTTTTTTGATCCCCTTTTCTCCCATGCTAGCGTGTCCCTGGTTGCCTGCTACTCCCTGTTCTTCTGACCTCAGCAATGATGTGTCGACACGACATGTGACCGCTGTAGTCAATTACTGGCTGTAGTGGTGATATGTCCACACCACTGGGTTTACCTTTGCAGTCAGTGATTGTCTGCAGCAGCCACATGTCTTGTCAACACATTAATGACACGAGCGCTGTGTGCGTAGTTTTTCACGTCCGAGGTGCATCCGTGCTCTGCAGTGTGGGACGTGATGTCACGCATCCCCCATAGATTAGGCCTTATTCACATGAATGTGATAAACGTCCGTGTGTCGGCCGTTGAAACAACGGCCGTCACACGGACCTATATAATTCAATGTGGCCGTTCACACGTCAGTTGTTTCAACAGACCATGTGAAGGGTCAGTGAGAAAATAGGACATGTCCTATTTTTTCACGCTTCACGCATCCCTCCATAGGCTCTAATCTATGGGGGATGCGTGACATCGCATCCCGCACCGCAGAACTGTAGTTTTTCACGTCCGAGATGCGCATTGCTCGTGTGAATAATGCCTTAGAGTCTATGGAGGGATGCGTGAAGTGTGAAAAAATAGGTCATGTCCTATTTTCTCATGGACCCTTACCACGGTCCGTTTAAACAACTGACGTGTGAACGGCCACATTGAATTATATAGGTCCGTGTGACGGCCATTGTTTTAACGGCCGACACACGGACGTTTATCACGTTCGTGTGAATAAGGCCTAAAGCTAAACAGATATCAGCGGGGGACAATGAAAGTGTCGGAACAGGAGTGGCAGGGTATTGGTAAGGTGAGTATTACTTCTTTTGTTATTGTAAGCACATGTAAGCTATTTGGAAAAATTGTCATTGGGTTGGACGACCACATTATTATTACAGTGTAACCTCTACATTGTTACATGTAATGGTTGTTTACCTATCATAATTACTGGCATATCTCTAGGACATGCCAACAAATATAATGTCTGACCGCCTAAACTAATACTGATCAAGAGATGCCAGACATAGCGGAAGGAGCAGCGTCAATCCAACCAGTGCCGATACAGCATTATTCTCTTCACAGGCGGCAGTCCTAGCAGTCACACCGGCACTAAGTACATCTTCACGACATGATGTAGCAATATCAATCAATCCTGATACGTTGTTTTTTTTTTACTTTTCATCGAACACAGAATAATTGAGGGAACAAGGATTTGTTGACTTAAAACTCAAAGGAAGTAGATTAAAGGGAATGTGTTGCCAGAAAAACATGTTTTTTTAAAAAAAATTAAACATTTAGTGTGTGGGTGATTAAACATTGTTCAAATTTTTTTTTTTTTTTTCGCGAGTCAGGAAATATTATAAATTTTTTCTAATTTATAATACTACCCATTTTTGGTCACTAGATGGAGCTAGTTCCCAAAATTGCAGCATTGCAACATTGGGTTAAAAGCCCTCGCTCTAGTGAGCTCTCAGCATCCCCCCCTCCTTTATCCTGGCTAGTGCCGGGATAAACGAGGGGTTTGAAAGGTTTAACCTCCTACACTGTGTGTCGCCATTTTTTGAGGTAACCCACAGTGTAGTAGGTTTACATACAGTAGTAAACACACACAAACACTAACATACATTGAAATCTCTTACCTGCTCCTGCCGCCGCGGCTCCCTCCGGCCCGTCCGCTCCCTTTGCTGCCGCTGTTCCATGTGCACAAGTCCGGAAGCCGCGACCGGAAGTAGTAATATTACTGTCCGGCCGCGACTTCCGGTCCACAGGAAAATGGCGCCGGACGGCGCCAATTTCGAATAGGACTGTGTGGGAGCGGCGCATGCGCAGTTCCCACACAGACGCCGTACACGGCAGTCAATGGGACGGGAGCCGTTCGCAGTCCCTATGGGACTGTGGCTGCCGTATTCCATGTCTGTGTGTGTCGTTAATCGACACACACAGAAATGGAACAAAAAATGGCAGCCCCCATAGGGAAGAAAAAGTGTAAAAATAAGAAACAGTAAAACACAAACACACAAATGAATATAAACGTTTTTATTAAAGCACTAACATCTTTAACATATAAAAAATTTATTTGTGATGACACTGTTCCTTTAAGGTTATTCTGTTCTTTTTGTAGCTGCTATATGGAGCAAAATTTCAATACGATGTATATTACAAAGTAACTTTAATTTATATTATTACAAAATTCATTTAGCTGGGCGGTATTACAGCACTTCCTTGTGGCTTTATTTGGGCATTTTGAGTTGGTTTTACTCTAGAAATGTAAGGCCTTACTATAAAGTGCCCATTTTTGGCCTTCTATAGCAGTATCATTTTGGCATGGGATGGTGATATTATTTGATTTCTGAGTTGAGGTGTTACAAAATGCAGTCCTAGTAAGTGACTAGGACACTGCTGCTTGGTTACTGAATGGCAGTATTAGTTGAAGTGGTTCTGTACTAATGCTAAATACATGTTAAAAAGTGTCAGCACCTAAAGTGATAAGTAATATACAATGTATTAAAATTCTGCCTCTGTAAATAGATACTCTACTGAGATACCAATGAGCTACAAGCATCTTCTTTCTAGGGAATGGTGGGTGGTATCAGAGACTACACCCCAGTGATGAAAACCTCTGATATGTCTACATATAGGTTTTCTATACTGGACGTGTTGTTTAAAGGGGTTGTCTTATGAAGACATGTATATGAAGAAGATATAGAAGGTGATTAGACGCTCAGGAACCCCCAGTCTATGAGCCAAAATGGAGAGACAATATGTTAAAGCGGTTCCTGTTCTGGAGGACTGGAGTCGTCTATACATAACATAAATAGCCATTCATTTGACTTGTCACTATGTAATATTACATTTCCCTTCCTCCTTTCTCGTCTCTGATGGGACAATCCTTTAATGAACTTGTGTTGGCTGATGTTCTTCTCTCTTACATGCAGTTGAGGATCGCAGTTATAAATGATTTCTACTTTTCAGTTTTACGCTACAGTACATTTACATAAAAAGGTTTTTCCATTGATGTTTTACTAAATTACATTTCTAGATTATATACAAATGGACTGGCCATTTCCAATTATACCATAGACTGGCCAAATAAAGAGATATAAAGGGCATCATCACAATGCAGACCAGGCATATCATAATGATTATAATATTGATCATGTGAAGGGAAAGGCACAGTAAAACAATAAATATAAAAACATTAAAGGGGCTGTCTGGGCATGGGACGGTTTTCCATACTGATGACCTATCCACAAGATAGGTTATCAGTATGTGATGGGTGGGGGACTGACACCCAGACCCCGAACCAGGCATCGGATGTTATGCAGTTTCCGGTGTTGGAAGCAGATGGCTTGTACACTGTATTGCAGCTGTGCTATAGTACTGCAGCTCTGCTCCTATTCACTTGAATAAGAGCAGAGCTGCAGTTCTGCAGCATGGCCGTTATCCTGTGAATGAAGCCATCTGCTTCTGGCACTGACCACTGCATAACTTCCAGAGGCAGCCAAAACAGCTGATCGTTGTGGGGTCTGGGTGTTGGGCCCCCGCCGATCATATGCTGATAACCAATCTTGTGGATAGGTCGTTAGTATAAAAAAATGCATACGGACAACTCCTTTAAATCCAGTGACTTACGGCTGAGGTGGTTCGCTTTACTTTTCTTTTTTGTCAGGGCTAGACCATTGTGAAGTGTTCTTACAGCTACGACTTTACTCTTCAGCAAATGAAAGTCTCGGCTCTAGCAGGGCACAAAAAAATAATTTTTTTAGATGCCATAGTAACCCAGTTGCATTACCATGGTATACATTGTCTACCACATTGCCTACCAGCTGCCACATAAAAAGTGGCTGTTAACCCCATAAACAGTGTCAGCCCTGCTGCTACTTTAAAAAAAAAAAATGGCCAGCTGGGCCGATGCATAGTGCCAGCCATGGTGCTCAAATGCTGTGAAACAAAAATATCATGCCATTTCCTAACAGCATTGTCTGGCCTAATTCTACCTTAATTTCATGATTTGCACACAGATTCATGGCGCTGAGGTTCATACATTGGTGTAACTATAGCCGTAACAGCCATAGCAGCTGCAATAGGGCCCAGAGGTCTAGAGGGCTCAATCAGGTGCAAGAACATTGTTCCTTTTTGTGGAGATTACAAAGTTGGTGGCTTTCTGCTATCTAGCACCACTATGTGGGTTCTCTGATATACGGGACTATTATCCATTTCTTCAAGTCTCGCTACTTATGCTGCTTTGTTCGCTCTCAGCCATATCCATCACTCAGCTGAACTGACGGTTTGGCTGAGAGTGGGTCCTGTGTGTCTCTAACAACTTAGATGTGATCAACACCCGCTCTTAGCTGAGCCATCATTTCAGCTGAGTGACAGATTTGGGTGTTAGTGAATGATGCAGCTTCTAAGTATAGAGGATATATGAAGGCCGCATCTGAAAAATTATAGAACCTTTTTTTAATAAAAGTCAATATAAAATAACAGCTAAAACATACATTTAATAAAAATAAATAAAGTTGCAACACAAGGATGTCACAAGAGGGAGCAAACTGAATACAGATTTATACAAGCTCACTGGGCAATGTAAAGTGGAGCAGTTGTCCATAGTAACCAATGAGGTCATTGCTTTCATTTTATAAAGAGCCACTGAGAAATGGCAGCTGGAATTTGATTGGTTGCCATGGGCAACTGCTTCACATTTCCCTTGCACTAGTCTTAATAAATCTCAGTGATCCTGTATAAATCATTACTCACTTTGCTCCCTCTAATTATAAATGATCTCCGAATTTTATCTCTGGCGGTTCTGCGGTGGTCTTTCCCTATTGAAGATGAGCAGTCAGTGACCGGCATTATAACCATAACATTTCTGTTTTTATATGAAAATGAAAGTAGAGCAATGAGGGTGATAAAAAACATGTTTAAAAAAAAAAAGGTTTTGTTTTTATTTCTGAAAAAAGACATACAAAATATGAGCTATAGGGAATCACATGAGACCTTATAAATGTTTTCTTTTCCTGTGAAGGACATTTAAGGGAGATTAATTTGATATGTGTTTCATTGGTGGGAGTCTGACCAATGGGACCCCACTGGTCCCTAGGATGGAGCATGCTCAGCTGTTGCCGTTTCTCCCATAGACATTAATGGAGGGTGACTTCCCATGCTTGGCCACTTTTACACTGGATGACGGGGTCTGGAATATTTAGTAGTGAAATGAGGGCACTTACCTCTGTACCAACACTTTTAGTAGACATGCTGGTGTCTGGGTGGCATCTGTATTCACCTTACAGTCCAGAAACAGGGTAGAGTGAGAAACAGCATCATCTCCATACAATTCGTGGGGCCACAGCACTGGTCTTGCAATGGTCTTCAAGCGGTCTGTAGGGTGGCAGTTGAACTGACCAGTGCTGCAGCATAACAGTTGTCATAGCAACTGAGCCCAACTCTGCCAACAAACAGTGGAATGTACCACTACAAAAACAGGTAAGAGTCACCAAAATGAAAAATATGATATAGAAAGGCAGCCATACAATTAAAAACATGAAAAAGTGAAAGTTCTGCGTCTCACTGCTGTCTTCTCTTTTTTTTTTAAGCATATTGCTGCAGTTTACCTGCTCTTTTATTTTATCCACCCATCTATGGTTCAGTCCGTTGTTTGATTACCGACGAGTTGCTTTAAAATAAAAAATTGTACCTATAAAAGTATAATTAAAGGGCAAGTTACGATTTATTTTTCAAGACTGTTTTTAAAAACGCAATAGTTACTTATGCTGTTTACATGTAATGAAATTGCTGCAGATTTTCCTTCTGGATTTGTGGGCGGAAAATCTGCAGAGTATTACAGTAGCAGCAAAGTGGATGAGATTCAACAAATCTCATCTACATGCTGCAGAAAATGTATGTGCAGAAATTGAACTGCGGTGCAGAATTTTTAATCTGCAACATGTCAATTTATGCTGCATAATGGTTGCGCATTTGTTTCAGATTTCTCCATTGAGTTCAATGAGAAAGGAAAAATCTGCAGCAAATGATCAGTGTCGGGAGTTTCCCTGCAGAAAAGCTGAGACGTCGCAGGAAAAATAACAAGCAAGAAAAAGGATTTTTTTTTACTCTAAAATAAAAACAAAACAGACTTCTCCCCCTGGCGCTCTAGTAGCAATGCCTCACTGCTCTCCTGGGTTCTTCTCTGTACAGCCAGCCTCCTGGGATGACAGGAGTAGGTGAGTATGGTCTTTTTTTTTTAATCCCCTATTCCCCCCTGATCTTCTCTGCAGCGGCAAATCTGGTCAAAAATCTGCACCAAATCAAACACGATTTGGAGTGGATTTACAGTATCTAAATCGGATTTACTGCATTGTTTTCCGCAGCAAATCCAACCTGTGTAAACTTACTATAAAAATGGACAATATACAATCAACTGTCTGATGAGAGTAATAATTAATTAATAATTTTATCATACTTTGTCAACTACACCCAAAGTTATGGTAAATATTTTAGTAGAGAATGTCCTAAATTCAACATAATGTAAAACACTAAATAAAGAATGTATTCACTTGTGGACTCACAAGATTGTCCAAATAAAAGATATACAATGCATATGGTTGTATGGTTTATACAACATTTATTTGCAAATAACAGCTCAGGTGTGACTTGTGTGTTCAGTGCGGATATGGAAACAATAATCTCAAGAATATTTTCTCTTAGACTATCACTATAAATACTTCCAATCATGGACATGGATTGTAATGGGGCCATATTAAAAATTCTACTACTCGTAGATGGTCGTTCTGTAACACTGGGCTTACTCGAGTAGCGCCCCATCAAAACAAATACAATCGCAGACCAAATGACCGTTGGACAATTATCTTTACTGAACACACAACTATTATTACAATGGCCCATTAGCTTATTTGGTTACAACACTTAAAGTGGTACGGTGGCTCAAACAATACTATACTGCTCATATATAAATAAATATATATATATATATATATATATATATATATATATATATATATATATATATGTCAAAAAATCAGCAGCAACTCCAATAGTAAGGGTGAAAAAAGTGGGTACTTTTATTGCCCGTGCAACGTTTCAGCTCCGTTCACTGGAGCCTTTCTCAAGCCTGATAGGATGTCCAGGTCCTATATATATATATACAGTGAAGGAAATAAGTATTTGATCCCTTGCTGATTTTGTAAGTTTGCCCACTGTCAAAGACATGAACAGTCTAGAATTTTTAGGCTAGGTTAATTTTACCAGTTAGAGATAGATTACCTAAAAAAAAAACAGAAAATCACATAGTCAAAATTATATATATTTATTTGCATTGTGCACAGAGAAATAAGTATTTGATCCCTTTGAAAAACAAGACTTAATACTTGGTGGCAAAACCCTTGTTGGCAAGCACAGCAGTCAGACGTTTTTTGTAGTTGATGATGAGGTTTGCACACATGTTAGATGGCATTTTGTCCCACTCCTCTTTGCAGATCATCCATAAATCATTAAGATTTCAAGGCTGTCGCTTGGCAACTCGGATCTTCAGCTCCCTCCATAAGTTTTCGATGGGATTAAGGTCTGGAGACTGGCTAGGCCACTCCATGACCTTAATGTGCTTCTTTTGAGCCACTCCTTTGTTGCCTTGGCTGTATGTTTTGGGTCATTGTCGTGCTGGAAGACCCAGCCACGAGCCATTTTTAATGTCCTGGTGGGGGGAAGGAGGTTGTCACTCAGGATTTGACGGTACATGGCTCCATCCATTCTCCCATTGATGCGGTGAAGTAGTTCTGTGCCCTTAGCAGAGAAACACTCCCAAAACATAATGTTTCCACCTCCATGCTTGACAGTGGGGACGGTGTTCTTTGGGTCATAGGCAGCATTTCTCTTCTTCCAAACACGGCGAGTTGAGTTAATGCCAAAGAGCTAAATTTTAGTCTCATTTGACCATAGCACCTTCTCCCAATCACTCTCAGAATCATCCAGATGTTCATTTGCAAACTTCAGACGGGCCTGTACATGTGCCTTCTTGAGCAGGGGGACCTTGCTGGCACTGCAGTATTTGAATCCATTACGGCGTAATGTGTTACCAATGGTTTTCTTGGTGACTGTGGTCCCAGCTGCCTTGAGATCATTAACAAGTTCCCCCCGTGTAGTTTTCAGCTGAGCTCTCACCTTCCTCAGGATCAAGGATACCCCAAGAGGTGAGATTTTGCATGGAGCCCCAGATCGATGTCGATTGACAGTCATTTTGTATGTCTTCCATTTTCTTACTATTGCACCAACAGTTGTCTCCTTCTCAACCAGCGTCTTACTTATGGTTTTGTAGCCCATTCCAGCCTTGTGCAGGTCTATGATCTTGTCCCTGACATCCTTAGAAAGCTCTTTGGTCTTGCCCATGTTGTAGAGGTTAGAGTCAGACTGATTAATTGAGTCTGTGGACAGGAGTCTTTTATACAGGTGACCATTTAAGACAGCTGTCTTTGATGCAGGCACCAAGTTGATTTGGAGGGTGTAACTGGTCTGGAGGAGGCTGAACTCTTAATGGTTGGTAGGGGATCAAATACTTATTTCTCTGTGCACAATGCAAATAAATATATATAATTTTGACAATGTGATTTTCTGTTTTTTTTTAAATATTATCTATCTCTCACTGGTAAAATTAACCTAGCCTAAAAATTCTAGACTGTTCATAACTTTGACAGTGGGCAAACTTACAAAATCAGCAAGGGACCAAATACTTATTTCCTTCACTGTATATGTATATATATATATATATATATATATATATATATATATATATATATATATATATACATATATATGTATATATATGTGTATATATATATATATATAGAGAGAAATGTAGAGCGTAGTAACGGCACCAGGACTTCAAGATGGATGAAAGCAAAAGTGGATTTATTTCACCTCAACACAGCAACGTTTCGGTTCAACAGGAACCTTTCTCAAGCTTGAGAAAGGTTCCTGTTGAACCGAAACGTTGCTGTGTTGAGGTGAAATAAATCCACTTTTGCTTTCATCCATCTTGAAGTCCTGGTGCCGTTACTACGCTCTACATTTCTCTCTATCTGAATATTGGGGAATTGATTCACCCCCAGGTAACGAGCACATGGCCTGATTTGTTGCATTTGGAGTGCTGTGTTCATCCACCCTGGACTGTATATATATATATATATATATATATTGTAAAGGATCTGGCAGGCACAACTTCTGTGTATACGCCCATAGGTAAACAGTCTGCACCTGAGTCTATGTCTCTGAGACTGACTCCAGCTTCCACCACTCAGGATGGCAGGCTTAGGAGTGGGAGAGCCTATCGCAGCCTGGCCAGACGGAGCTAGCTCCCGCCCTCTGTCTATTTATACCTGCCTTTCCTGTTCCTCCTTTGCTTGTGATTCTTCTCGTGTGGTTTCCTGGCCCAGCTACAGCTTCTGACTATTTGATCCTGCTCCATACTGACCCTGGCTTTCTGACTACTCTCTTGCTCTGCGTTTGGTTCCTCGTGCACTCCTGGTTTGACTCGACTCGTTCACCACTCTTGTTGCTCACGGTGTTGCCGTGGGCAACTGCCCCATTTCCCTTTGCTTTGTGTTCCCTTGTCTGTTTGTCTCTTGCACTTACTGAGCGTAGGGACCGCCGCCCAGTTGTACCCCATCGCCTAGGGCGGGTCGTTGCAAGCAGGCAGGGACAGAGTGGCGGGTAGATTAGGGCTTACTTGTCCGTTTCCCTACCCCCGTCATTACATAATCACAAGCCCATTACCTAGTCTACCCTGGTCCCTGACACTACTATGGACCCCCTTGAGACCCTGGCCCAGAAAATGCAGGGTCTCTCCATACAGGTCCAGGCCCTGGCTCAGAGGGTCAACCAGCCTGACGCTACCATGGTAGTGCCCCTCACCTCTTGAACCCCACCTCAAGTTGCCTGACCGGTTCTCAGTGGACCGGAGGACTTTTCTCTCCTTTCGGGAGAGTTGTAGGCTCTACTTTCGTTTAAAGCCTCACTCCTCAGGTTCTGAGAGCCAGCGGGTGGGTATTATTATGTCCCGGCTCCAGGAAGGGCCCCAAGAGTGGGCCTTCTCCTTGGCTCCTGACGCCCCTGAACTTTCCTCCGTTGATCGTTTCTTTTCTGCTCTCGGACTCATTTATGACGAGACTGACAGGACTGCCTTTGCTGAGAGTCAGCTGGTGACCTTACATCAGGGTAAGAGACCTGTTGAGGAGTATTGTTCTGACTTTAGGAAGTGGTGCGTAGCTTCTCGGTGGAATGACCCTGCCTTAAGGTGCCAGTTTAGTTTGGGTCTGTCGAACGCCCTGAAAGACCTGCTAGTTAGCTATCCCTCTTCTGACTCCCTAGACCAGGTTATGGCTTTAGCGGTACGACTTGACCGACGTCTCAGGGAACGACAACTTGAACGTTTTTGTGTTTTCCCCTCTGACTCCCCCATGATGCCTCCCGAGGTCCCGTTGCTTCGCTCTTCCATGGAAGACTCGGAGGTACCTATGCAACTCGGGGCCTCCGTGTCCCCCCAACAAGTTCCGCAGGAAGAATGGTCTCTGCTTCTATTGTGGGGATGACAAGCATCAAGTGAACACCTGCCCTATGTGTAAGAATAAGCAGCTGGAAAACTTCCGCGCCTAAGTGATCATCGGGGAGGTCACTTGGGCGCACAGGTATTTCCCGTAAATATGAAACGTAATAAAATCTTGCTTCCCTTTCAGGTCTCTTTTGGGGGTAGGTCTGCTACCGGCAGTGCCTTCGTGGATTCAGGGTCTTCTACTAATATCATGTCTGTGGAATTTGCCATGTCTCTAGCTATGCCTTTTTATTGATTTGCCTAAACCTGTCCCGGTAGTGGGTATCGACTCCACTCCTCTTGCTAATGGTTATTTTACACAGCATACCCCTGTTTTTTAACTCCTTGTTGGCTCCATGCATTTGGAGCAGTGCTCTGTACTGTTGATGCAGGGATTATTGTCCGATTTGGTTTTAGGCCTTCCCTGGTTGCAGTTGCATAATCCCACGTTTGAGTGGAATACTGGGGAGCTTACCAAATGGGGTAATGAATGCTTGACGTCATGTTTTTCTGTTAATTATATTTCTCCCCCTGAGGAGGTGAACACGCTACCTGAGTTTGTTCAGGACTTCGCTGATGTTTTGTCTAAGGAGGCCTCCGAAGTGTTACCTCCTCATAGAGAATACGATTGCGCTATCAAATTGGTACCAGGAGCTAAGCTCCCTAAGGGTAGGATATTTAATCTTTCTTGTCCCGAACGTGAAGCCATGAGAGAGTATATCCAGGGATGCCTGGCCAAGGGTTACATTCGCCCCTCTACTTCTCCGGTAGGTGCTGGCTTCTTCTTCGTAGGGAAGAAGGATGGTGGTCTTAGGCCATGCATTGACTACCGTAACTTGAATAAGGTCACTGTAAGGAACCAGTATCCCCTTCCTTTGATTCCTGATCTCTTTAATCAGGTTCAGGGGGCCCAATGGTTCTCTAAGTTTGATCTACGGGGGGCGTATAACCTTATCCGCATCAAAGAGGGGGATGAGTGGAAGACTGCGTTTAACACGCCCGAAGGTCATTTCGAATACCTCGTCATGCCCTTTGGGTTGTGTAATGCTCCTGCGGTCTTCCAGAATTTCATAAATGAGATTTTAAGAGATTACCTGGGGGTATTTCTTGTAGTGTACCTTGATGACATACTGGTGTTTTCCAAGGACTGGTCCTCCCTCATTGAGCATGTCAGGAAGGTGCTCCAGGTCCTTCGGGAAAACAAACTGTTTGCGAAAACCGAAAAATGTGTGTTTGGGGTCCAGGAGATACCATTTTTGGGTCAAATCCTCACTCCTCATGAATTCCGCATGGACCCCGCCAAGGTCCAGGCTGTGGCGGAATGGGTCCAACCTGCCTCCCTTAAGGCGTAACAGTGTTTCTTGGGGTTCACTAATTATTACAGGAGATTTATTGCTAACTTCTCGGTCATCGCTAAGCCTCTTACGGATCTCACTCGCAAAGGTGCTGATCTCCTCCACTGGCCACCTGAGGCTGTCCAGGCTTTTGAGGTCATTAAGAAGTGCTTTATCTCGGCCCCGGTGCTGGTTCAGCCCAACCAAATGGAGCCATTTATCGTGGAAGTTGACGCATCCGAGGTGGGAGTGGGGGCTGTCTTGTCCCAGGGTACCAGGTCCCTCACCCATCTCCGCCCCTGTGCCTACTTCTCCAGGAAGTTTCCGCCCACTGAGAGTAACTACGATATTGGCAACCGCAAACTTTTAGCCATTAAATGGGCATTTGAAGAGTGGCGCCACTTCCTGGAGGGGGCTAGGCACCAGGTAACGGTCCTTACCGACCACAAGAATCTGGTTTTCCTAGAATCTGCCCGGAGGCTAAACCCGAGACAAGCTCGATGGGCGCTATTTTTTACCAGATTCAACTTTTTGGTTACTTATAGGGCTGGGTCTAAAAATATTAAGGCCGATGCACTGTCGCGTAGCTTCATGGCCAGCCCTCCTTCGGAGGAAGATCCTGCTTGTATTTTGCCTCCTGGTATAATCATTTCTTCTATTGATTCTGATTTAGTCTCTGAAATTGGGGCTGATCAATGTTCAGCTCCCGGGAACCTTCCTGAGGACAAGCTGTTTGTTCCCCTGCAATACCGGCTAAGGGCACTTAGGAAAATCATGACTCCGCACTATCTGGTCATCCAGGCCTCCTGGGTACCAAACACCTCATTGCCAGAAACTATTGGTGGCCTGGGTTGCCTAAAGACGTTAAGGCGTACGTCGCCGCTTGTGAGGTTTGTGCTAGGTCCAAGACTCCCAGGTCCCTACCAGTGGGCTTACTACGTTCTTTGCCCATTCCCCAGAGACCTTGGACCCATATCTCCATGGATTTTATCACCGATTTGCCTCCATCTCAAGGCAAGTCGGTGGTGTGTGTTGTAGTAGACCGCTTCAGTAAGATGTGCCACTTTGTGCCCCTCAAAAAACTACCCAATGCTAAGACGTTAGCTACCTTGTTTGTCAAACACATCCTGCGTCTCCATGGGGTCCCTGTCAATATTGTTTCGGACAGAGGGGTACAATTTGTTTCATTGTTTTGGAGAGCCTTCTGTAAAAAGTTGGAGATTAATCTGTCCTTCTCCTCTGCCTTCCATCCTGAAACTAATGGTCAAACTGAGAGGACTAATCAATCTCTAGAACAATATTTAAGGTGTTTTATCTCTGACTGTCAATATAATTTGGTCTCATTCATTCCCCTTGCCGAATTTTCCCTTAATAACCGGGTCAGTAACTCGTCAGGGGTCTCACCCTTTTTCTGTAATTTTGGGTTTAATCCACGGTTCTCCTCCGTCTCACCTGGTAGTTCCAACAATCCCGAGGTAGAGGTCGTTCATCGAGAACTGTGCACAGTCTGGGCCCAGGTTCAGAAGAACCTAGAGGCGTCCCAGAGCGTACAAAAAACTCAGGCTGATAGAAGACGTTCTGCTAACCCCTTGTTTATGGTCGGGGATCTGGTGTGGTTATCGTCTAGGAACTTGCGCCTTAAGGTCCCGTCCAAGAAGTTTGCTCCCCGGTTTATTGGGCCGTATAAGGTCATTGAAGTCCTCAATCCTGTCTCCTTCCGACTGGAGTTGCCCCCATCTTTTCGAATACACGACGTGTTTCATGCCTCCCTCCTTAAACGATGCTCCTCGTCCTTGGCTCCCTCGAGGAAACCTCCTGTTCCCGTTCTCACCCCTGAGGGGGTGGAATTCGAGGTGGCCAAGATTGTGGACAGCAAGATGGTCCAAGGCTCCCTCCAGTACCTGGTCCATTGGCGAGGATACGGGCCTGAGGAGAGGACTTGGGTACCCGCCCGGGATGTTCACGCTGGGGTATTGGTCAGGAGGTTCCACCTTCGTTTCCCCAATAAACCAGGTCCACTTAGAAAGGGTCCGGTGGCCCCTCATAAAAAGGGGGGGTACTGTAAAGGATCTGCCAGGCACAACTTCTGTGTATACGCCCATAGGTAATCAGTCTGCACCTGAGTCTATGTCTCTGAGACTGACTCCAGCTTCCACCACTCAGGATGGCAGGCTGAGGAGTGGGAGAGCCTATCGCAGCCTGGCCAGACGGAGCTAGCTCCCGCCCTCTGTCTATTTATACCTGCCTTTCCTGTTCCTCCTTTGCTTGTGATTCTTCTCGTGTGGTTTCCTGGCCCAGCTACAGCTTCTGACTATTTGATCCTGCTCCATACTGACTGCTCCATACTGACCCTGGCTTTCTGACTACTCTCCTGCTCTGCGTTTGGTACCTCGTGCACTCCTGGTTTGACTCGACTCGTTCACCACACTTGTTGCTCACGTTGTTGCCGTGGGCAACTGCCCCATTTCCCTTTGCTTTGTGTTCCCTTGTCTGTTTGTCTCTTGCACTTACTGAGCGTACCGCCGACCAGTTGTACCCCGTCGCCTAGGGCGGGTCGTTGCAAGTAGGCAGGGACAGAGTGGCGGGTAGATTAGGGCTCACTTGTCCGTTTCCCTACCCCCGTCATTACATATATATATATATTGTAGCAGTGCAGCTAATGACAGTACAGAAACTGTCCGGTTTTAAGCGACCAGGGAATATGTACAGCAGAGAGGGTTTTCTCTGCTGTTGCTTGGGTATAAAACTCAGAATAGGGCCTGGTTTGCTGGAGTGTGAAGGAGAAGGGCGGGCTTCCACTTCATACAGACTGTCCGTGTCTTGGGCTGTCTGATGAGCCTACTAAGGCTTCTCCTGCGGCGGCTCTTTAACCCCTTCCCTCTTTGGCCACTTTTGATTTTCCTGACAGAGCCTCATTTTTCAAATCTGACATGTTTCACTTTATGTGGTAATAACTTCGGAATGCTTTTACCTATCCAAGCGATTCTGAGATTGTTTTCTTGTGACACATTGGACTTTATGTTACTGACAAAATTTGCTCGATACATTCAGTATTTAATTGTGAAAAACACCAAAATTTAGTGAAAAATTGCGAAAATTCAAAGTTTTTCTAAATTTTAATGTATCTGCTTGTAAGACAGGCAGTTATACCACACAAAATTGTTTCTAATTAACATCCCCCATATGTCTACTTTAGATTGACATAGTTTTTTGAACATCCTTTCATTTTTCTAGGACGTTACAAGGCTTTGAACTTTAGCAGCAATTTCTCACATTTTCAAGAAAATTTCAAAAGGCTATTTTTTCAGGGACCAGTTCAGTTGTGAAGTGGCTTTGAGGGCCTTATATATTAGAAACCCCCAATAAGTCACCCCATTTTAAAAACTTGACCCCTCAAAGTATTCAAAAAAGCATTTAGAAAGTTTTGTTTTTTGTTTTTTTAAATGCTTTATTTGGTTTTTTATCTATATAAAAAAAACAACTCAACTCGCGGGTGGAATTTTGTATAAACATACATTTATATTGACAAAAGAGATATTTGAAATATACTTTACCCCCCCCCCCTATCCATGATCCGTGCTCATCCACTTTCCTTTCTTTTTATTTTAATTTATGTGCATCTCTTTAAACTCTGCTCTAGATAATATTCTATTAACAATTGGCTCCCATTTTGTTTTCCATCTAGCTGGATTATTCTCTCTTTTTAATTTTTTTTTGTCGATCCACTGCTAATATAATATTTTTTTCCATAATCTCTTAACCTGCAGAAATGACGGAATGTGCTTTGATACCCACTCTGATAGAATAACTTTTTTCACTGAAAGTGTCATTAAATGAATTAGATCAGAAAGATAGTCATCGTTTTCACCCGGTTTAAACTGGACCAAAACACATCCATTCGTCTAGTTTTACCTCTTTATTTAGTACATAGCTAATATATTTTTCTGCCAAAACCCACAACCTTCTGATTGCCGGGCATAGCCAGAAACAATGGATCAATCCTGCGTTAATCTCCCCGCATTTTGAGCATCGTCGTGTATAATTAGACAGATGCAGATCAGCAGCACAGGACAATTTTTCTAAAGCGGGTGCACGCCTCCTAGGTCACAGTCCAAGAGTGACCCCTCAATCAGGACAAAAAGAAATTGAGGCAGCACTACCAAATATTTGGATAAAAATCCTTTTATTCCACGTGTGTGCAACGTTTCAGCTTGTTGTGCTTGAGAAAGGCTCACACCGAGCTGAAACGTTGCACACACGTGGAATAAAAGGATCTTCATCCAAATATTTGGTAGTGCTGCCTCAATTTCTTTTTGTCGTGTATAATTAGGTACATATTTTTCGTAAAGCAGATTAAATGAATTATAAAGTCTAGCCCCTACCTTCCACTGCATCTCCATTAAATTTTCAGATGACGTTGCCCTCCTAACCCAGGCCCATCCTTTTACCAGGCGTTCTTCTACTTCTTCATCCGAGATATGTGTATCCAGATCTCATTTGCATTTTTTTATTATATTTTTTATACCTTTCCTATCCTCCTTAACTGAGATATTTATTCTAATAAATGCAATCGATGGACTCCCCTGCATACCTCTCATCATATCTCCGAATTCTTTTTGTTTGATACCCAGTCATTTTTTTTAAATCCCCTTGTTTTTGTATTATGTGGCATATTTGAATTTGTTGCAAGAAAAACCCTTGCTCAAGACAACATTTTTCTTTTATTTGGCCAAAGGTTTTAAGTTTTCTATTTTGTTCATCCATCAAATCCGAGATTCTGCATATACCTTTTTTAGCCCATTTTTTTTCCATTCTATATAATTCTGATAGCCTTTAGATTGTAAATATTCCCTAATGGTCAGAAACCCTGACAAGCTATAGGATAAATCAAAGCTTTTTCTTAGCATTCTCCATATTATTTTAGAGTCTCTCAACAAAACCGAAGATCCTGTCCTCAAGGGACCCCCACCCGGTGATTGATGGAGATATGAATGGAAAGAAGTTTGAAACTGTTTATTGTTTTTCGATTTTAGAAATAACAAATATATTATTATCATTAACCTCTTAACGACGAAGGACGGATATATCCGTCCTCAGCAGCTGCTAGTTCGCGCAGGAGGACGGATATATCCGTCCTGTGATGGCGTGGGTACTGTCACTGTAGCCACGCGATCAGCAGCAGGAGCACGGCTGTTATACACAGCCTGGCTCCTGCTGCAACTGCCAGAATCGAAGCGCGCTCCGATTCCGGCAGTTTAACCCATTAAATGCCGCTGTCAATAGTGACAGCGGCATCTAATGTGTTTGACAGAGGGAGGGAGCTCCCTCTGTCACCCGATCGGCGCCCCCGCAAACAAATCGCGGGTCGCCGTCGGGTTTCCATGGCAGCCGGGGGTCTAACAAAGAACCCCAGGTCTGTCTTCCGCAACTGCCTGTTAGGCGATGCCGGAGGCATGTCCTAACAGGTTGCCTGTCAGTTTTACACTGACAGGCAATAATGCTTTGGTATACTAAGTATACCAAAGCATTATATATGCGATCGGCACATCGCATAGTGAAGTCCCCTAGTGGGACTAAAAAAAAATATGTCAATCAGTTAAATAAAGTTTGTGAAAGAAAAAAATAAAATAAAAATTACAGTGAAAATCAAATAAAACTACTTTTTTTGCCCAAAAAGTGGTTTTATTTAGTAAAAGTGTCAAAACAAATCACACATACACATACAGTGAAGGAAATACGTATTTGATCCCTTGCTGATTTAGTAAGTTTGCCCACTGTCAAAGACATGAACAGTCTCGAATTTTTAGGCTAGGTTAATTTTACCAGTGAGAGATAGATTATATAAAAAAAAAAAAAAAGAAAATCACATTGTCAAAATTATATATATTTATTTGCAATGTGCACAGAGAAATAAGTATTTGATCCCCTACCAACCATTAAGAGTTCAGCCTCCTCCAGACCAGTTACACACTCCAAATCAACTTGGTGCCTGCATTAAAGACAGCTGTCTTAAATGGTCACCTGTATAAAAGACTCCTGTCCACAGACTCAATTAATCAGTCTGACTCTAAGGGTATGTTCACACGGCCAAATTTCAGACGTATACGAGGCGTATTATGCCTCGTTTTACGTCTGAAAATAGGGCTGCAATACGTCGGCAAACATCTGCCCATTCATTTGAATGGGTTTGCCGACGTACTGTGCAGACGACCTGTAATTTACGCGTCGTCGTTTGACAGCTGTCAAACGACGACACGTAAATTTACTGCCTCGGCAAAGAAGTGCAGGGCACTTCTTTGCCACGTAATTTGAGCCGTTCTTCATTGAAATCAATGAAGCACGGCTCAAGGTTTACGAGCGTCTCAGACGCCTCGTAAATTACGAGGAGGAGCTTTTACGTGTGAAACGAGGCAGCTGTTAACAGTCTGTCTTTTCACACGTAACTGCCTCTCAGCGTGTGAACATACCCTAACCTCTACAACATGGGCAAGACCAAAGAGCTTTCTAAGGGTATGTGCACACGTAGTGACCAAAAACGTCTGAAAATCCAGAGCTGTTTTCAAGGGAAAACAGACCCTGCTTTTCAGACGTTTTTTTACCAACTCGCATTTTTCGCTGCGTTTTCACGCCGTTTTCGCTGCGTTTTTTACGTCCGTTTTTGGAGCAGTTTTCATTGGAGTCTATGAGAAAACAGCTCCAAAAACGTCCAAAGAAGTGTCCTGCACTTCTTTTGACAAGGCTGTATTTTACGCGTCGTCGTTTGACAGCTGTCAAACGACGACGCGTAAATAACAGGTCGTCTGCACAGTACGTCGGCAAACCCATTCAAATGAATGGGCAGATGTTTGCCGACGTATTTGAGACGTATTTCCAGACGAAAAACGAGGCAAAATACGCCTCGTATACGTCTGAAATTTGGCCGTGTGAACATACCCTAAGGCTGGGTTCACACGACCATGTTACGTCCGTAATGTACGAAACGTATTTCGGCCGGAAGACCCGGACCGAACACAGTGCAGGGAGCCGGGTTCCTAGCATTATAGTGATGTACGATGCTAGGAGTCCCTGCCTCGCTGCAGGACAACTGTCCCGTACTGTAATCATGATTACAGCACAGGACAGTAGTTCCACGCAGAGGCAGGGACTCCTAGCATGGTACATCACTATGATGCTAGGAGCCCGGCTCCCTGCACTGTGTTCGGTCCGGGTCTTCCGGCCGAAATACGTTCCGTACATTACGGACGTAACATGGTCGTGTGAACCCAGCCTTAGGATGTCAGGGACAAGATCATAGACCTGCACAAGGCTGGAATGGGCTACAAAACCATAAGTAAGACGCTGGGTGAGAAGGAGACAACTGTTGGTGCAATAGTAAGAAAATGGAAGACATACAAAATGACTGTCAATCGACATAGATCTCGGGCTCCATGCAAAATCTCACCTCGTGGGGTATCCTTGATCCTGAGGAAGGTGAGAGCTCAGCCGAAAACTACACGGGGGGAACTTGTTAATGATCTCAAGGCAGCTGGGACCACAGTCACCAAGCAAACCATTGTTAACACATTACGTCGTAATGGATTCAAATCCTGCAGTGCCCGCAAGGTCCCCCTGCTCAAGAAGGCACATGTACAGGCCCATCTGAAGTTTGCAAATGAACATCTGGATGATTCTAAGAGTGATTGGGAGAAGGTGCTGTGGTCAGATGAGACTAAAATTGAGCTCTTTAGCGTTAACTAAACTCGCCGTGTTTGGAGGAAAAGAAATGCTGCCTATGACCCAAAGAACACCGTCCCCACTGTCAAGCATGGAGGTGGAAACATTATGTTTTGGGGGTGTTTCTCTGCTAAGGGCACAGGACTACTTCACCGCATCAATGGGAGAATGGATGGAGCCATGTACCGTCAAATCCTGAGTGACAACCTCCTTCCCTCCACCAGGACATTAAAAATGGCTCGTGGCTGGGTCTTCCAGCACGACAATGACCCGAAACATACAGCCAAGGCAACAAAGGAGTGGCTCAAAAAGAAGCACATTAAGGTCATGGAGTGGCCTAGCCAGTCTCCAGACCTTAATCCCATCGAAAACTTATGGAGGGAGCTGAAGATCTGAGTTGCCAAGCGACAGCCTCGAAATCTTAATGATTCTCAGATGATCTGCAAAGAGGAGTGGGCAAAAATTCCATCTAACATGTGTGCAAACCTTATCATCAACTACCAAAAATGTCTGACTGTTGTGCTTGCCAACAAGGGTTTTGCCACCAAGTATTAAGTCTTGTTTGCCAAAGGGATCAAATACTTATTTCTCTGTGCACAATGCAAATAAATATATATAATTTTTATAATGTGATTTTCTTTTTTATTTTATATATATAATCTATCTCTCACTGGTAAAATTAACCTAGCCTAAAAATTCTAGACTGTTCATGACTTTGACAGTGGGCAAACTTACAAAATCAGCGAGGGATCAAACACTTATTTCCTCCACTGTATATGGTATCCCCGCGTTCGTAACAACTTGACCAATAAAATGAACACATTAATTAAACCGCCGGATGAACGGTGTCCAAAAAAACCTCAAAAAACAACGGCAAAATTCGCTCTTTTCTCCCATTCCCCCCATAAAAAAATTAAATAAAAATTAATCTATAAGTCCTATGTACCCCAAAATAGTACTAATGAAAACATAAATGATCGCTTTCGATCGCTGCATCTAAGGGGTTAATGGCAGGGATCGGAGCTAGCTCCAGTTCCTGCCATTACAGGTGGATTGTCAGCTGTAACATACGGCTGACATCCACTGCTGATAACGCCGGCTCAGCTCCAGAGCCAGCGCCATCTTGCCGTCAGCTACGAAAGCCTTTCAAGCTCCGCCTCTGGGCGGGGCCTGGAAGATTTCTGTGCTAGGCAGACCGAGAGGCCTGTATTAGGCCTCCGGTTGCCATTGCAATCACTGGAACCCCTGCAATTTAATTCGCTTTTGACAGCTAGCTGCATTTAAGGGGTTAATGGTGGGGATCGAAGCTCATTTTGGTCCCCGCCATTACAGCTGGATGTTAGCTGTAATGCACCGCTGACATCCGGCGATGATGACACCGCTTCTGAGACGGCGCCATGCATTTGTCGTATAGATACGGAAAAATGCGGGAAGCACTAGCATTCCATGACATATCCATTAGGCAAATGTCGGGAATGGGTTAATGATTCATGATTAAAAAAATTAATAACTCATGATACATGATTCATGATAAACGATTAATGAATTATGATGCATGATTCATGATTACTGGTTATCCACAAGATAGGGGATACATGTGTGATCGCTGGCACTGATAAGGAGAACGGGGGACCGAAAGTCCCTCGAAGTTCTCCATGACTAACCTCTGACTTCCGGAGTCTGCACAGCTCAATAAAAATGAAAGGAGCGCTGGTCACGCATGCGCACAAGCGCGACCGGCGCTCCATTCATTTCTACGGAGCTGCTGACACAGACCCCGGAAGTCCGAGGTTTGTGATGGAGAACTTCAGGGGACTTTCGGTCCCCCGTTCTCCCTGTCGATGCCAGCAATCACACATGTATCCCCTATCCTGTGGATAGGGGATACATGTCTTATGTAGGAACAACCCCTTTAATGGCAGAGCGGGGAGATACCTCCCTGCTCTGCCATAGTGTATAGTGGTGTCGCGCTGTAGCAGCCATAGCGGCAGCTAGCGAAGCCTCCGGCCATGGAGGGGGCCCGTGCCGGCAGGCGACTCGGGCC
This sequence comes from Rhinoderma darwinii, assembly GCF_050947455.1. Lineage (NCBI taxonomy): Eukaryota > Metazoa > Chordata > Amphibia > Anura > Rhinodermatidae > Rhinoderma > Rhinoderma darwinii. The sequence continues at coordinate 66,193 of NW_027461681.1, read as the reverse complement.
CCCTCATGCCGCGGGCCCCGTAGCAGCCGTTACGGCTGCTATAGAGGTAGTTACGCCACTGGAATCATTTATCATGAATCATGAATCATAAATCAAATCATGAATCATAAATCATGTATCATTAATCATGAATTATACATCTTAAATCATAAATCATGAATTATTAATCATGAATTATTCATCATGAATAATGTATCATGAATCATGTATTATGAATAATTAATAATAAATCATTTATTATGTATCATTAATCGGAAATCATGAATAATGTATCATCAATCATTAAACATGTATTATGAATAATAAATCATGAATCATTTATCATGAATCATGTATTATGAATCATGTTACATGATTCATGATTAATTATTCATGATTAAATGATTCATGTTTAATGATTCATTATATATTATTCATAATTAATGATTAATGTTTCATGATTCATGATTCATAATACATGATTCACGATTCACGATTATTGATTCATAATACATGATTCATAATACAATATTAGTGATTCATGACACATTATTCATGATTAATAATTCATGATCAATAACTCGTGATTAATGATTAAGGATACACGATTTATGATTCAAGATTCATGATACATAATACATTATTAATTATTCATAATACATGTTTAATGATACACAATTCATATAACTTTTTATTTTTTTTAAATGAACATTTTTATTCAACACAGTGTAAAAATTTGACAGGAATAGAATAAATTTTAACAGAATATTGCAATACACACTTTATAATACAAAATTACTTTTAAAACTTTTACCATAACCCTTGACAACCCCCCACCCCCCATAATGCCCCTCCGCCCTTATCCACCTTTAGAAAGGCATAGAATCAGACTACTTGAAAATTACTAGAAATTACACAGGAATAGGATCACTACCATTGACCCCAGTAGCAATTTTTAAGGTTACTCCAGGAGGTACTATTGTTGTTTATTTTTTCATAACTTATGATTGTTTTCACATTATGGATCCATGCTTTTACACCTTAGGAGTGTTAGAGATCCATTTTCTAATGATCTGAAGTTTGGCGATAAACAATAACTTTATTACACCATTTTTCCAGTGTCTAGGTACATTTAAGGCAGAATCATCTCCCTGTAATACTAATTGGGGAGAGAAAAGAATATCCACTTCCTGACGGTCCAACATTTCTTTAGAAATTGCTACCAAAAATGTTATAACTGTCGGACAGCACCATAGGATGTGCAAATAGTCGGCCTTCACTACCATACATCTGGGACAGTTAGATGACTTTTTTTTTTTTTTTTTTTTATTTTTTTTTTTTTTATTACATTTTTTATTGAAAGAATAACGCATTACAAAGTAAAACGTAAAAATGTCAAAGGAAAAAACAAGTAAACAAAAAGAAAACAACAAACATAAAACAAATTACATAGTACATGCATGTTCATGCAATTTTGCAGTATTCAAAGAAAGTGCAAGTATTTATATGAGCAGATAGTCAAATACAATTATACAATATCATCAGTTTAGATGAGATAAAAACAAACTAAAAGGAAATCTTCTGCCTCAGAGTTAACCTGGAGAAGATACAGACATTGGAGTATTTAGAGGTATCATCTTTGGTTATGAGAATTTTCTGTATCTCCTCCAGGGTTCCCATATTATCAAGAAAGTATCTCTGGAATAGCTTTCCCAATGAGAAATTTCTTCCATTCTGTAAATTTGGTCTACTTTCGCTATCCAATGTGCAACCGATGGGGTTTCAACAGATAACCAGTAAGAGGGGATCAGTAGTCTCGCAGCAATTAGCAGAATCTGAAATAATTTTGAGGGTAGGGTCGTAGTAGAAGGGGGGTTGATTGATAACAGAGCAAGGTCTGGGGAAGCTGTGACCTTAGTGCCACATACATTGTTACAATAGGCAAAGACATCTTTCCACCATTTTTGAATGACGGTACAGGTCCACCAGATATGTAAAAAAGTACCTCTTTCTGAATTGCATCTCCAACAAGTGTCTGAGTGTGTCGGTGTGTATATTGAGGTTATATCCGGCGTTTTGTACCACCTGGATAAAATCTTGTATCCATTCTCTTGGATACGGACACATCTGGACATTTTATGAGGAGCTATCAACAATTTGTGAAGTTCAACTTCGGAGAAGGACCTGTTAAGATCTCTTTCCCATATTTTAACAAAATACGGGATTGTAGATGAGTTGGGTGAGATGAGTCTTTTATACAGTAAGGAAATTGGTTTGAGGACTGGTGATGTCTGTGACAAAAGCCTTTCAAACCAAAATAGAGGGCGTGTTTCGATAATTGTTTGCCCTAGAGCCCTGACCTTAAGTCTAATGAAGGAGAGCAAGGGATAGTGATGAATGGGGATACTTAGTAAAGAGGACAGAGACGAGTCATCTTTTATATCACCAAGGTCATCAAAAAGCCGTATCACCGGGCATTCTGAGGAGGCAATCACACTAGGAACACTGTCCTTCAAGGCACCTTGAGCAAGGCTCAATATATCTTTAACTTGTAGTAGAGGGGAAGGGACTGAACAATTGTCTGAACATAGTAGAAAGGAGCGCCAGACCCTAAACGTCGCCATTGTAATTGGATTATATATCTTGGCCTCCTTTGTAGAGTCTCCTATATATAATACTAGTGTGCGGAGAGGAATGGAGGAAAGATCATTTTCTATTGACACCCATAACTTATATAACGGGGCGTGGATCCAATCTATGATCCTCGATAGATGTATGGCCTGGTAATATTTTTCAGGATCAGGTAGACCTATACCCCCCTTTGATTTGGGTCTGGACAAGATGTTTCTAGCAATTCTAGCTTTCTTGTTCTGCCATATAAATTTAACAAATAATCTATTAACCTCCGTAAAGAATGTCTTATTAAGTGGTATCGGCAGAACTTGCATAAGGTACGTAAGCTTAGGGAGAATAAATGACATTAAAACATTCTTCCTACCAAACCACGAGATAAAAGGGACTTCAAACCTCTTTAGTTGGTCCGGCAAAGCCGCAAGGAAAGAGGCATAGTTTAGGGAAAATAGATTATCCAAATTATGCCCAATCTTGATACCCAAGAACTTCAGGTAGGGAGAGGTCCAGTCATAGTCAGAACCCCTTGTCAGTTGTTTCTTCCGAGCCTCTGGTAAGGAGAATCCTAAGGCCTGAGATTTCCCTCTGTTAATTTTAAAATTGGACATATTACTAAATAAATCAAAAACGTATTGGAGTCTGCGGAGAGCAGTTTCGGGATTTGTGATCATCAATAACATATCGTCAGCGTATGCCGCTACCTTATGCACTCTGCCCCCTAGGTGTATTCCATGAATTTCAGTATCTAATCTTATTGCCTGCATGAGGGTCTCCATAACTGTCAAGAACAATAACGGAGATAAAGGGCAGCCTTGTCTTGTACCATTACGTATCTTAAAGGGGGAAGATAAGACCCCATTCACCATGACAGATGCAGAGGGAGAGGCATACATTGAAAATATAGCGTCTATGAAGGGGATAGGAAAATTAAAGGACAGCAGAACCTTCCTCATGTATAACCAGTCAACTCTATCAAATGCCTTCTCGGCGTCTGTGCTGAGAAGGACCATAGGAAGTTTATGTCTGCGTGAATAATGTAAAACGTGCAGGACTCTAAGAGAATTATCTTTACCCTCTCTATTTTTAACGAACCCTACCTGATCGGGAGAAATAACATCAGGAAGAATATGTTTAAGTCTGTTTGACAATAATTTAGCAATAAGTTTTAGGTCTGCATTGAGAAGAGAGATGGGCCTATAATTGGAGCAAGAGGATGGATCTTTACCCTCTTTAGGAATAAGAGTAATATGTGCATGAGTGATATCAGAGGAAAGTGGATGTCCCAATAAAGAGAGGTTCGCTAATGACAACAATCTAGGAAGTAATACATCCCGAAATGAGGAGTAATATATAACAGGTAGGCCATCTGGACCAGGACATTTACCTGGGGGAGTTTGCCTCAGGGCAATTTCTAATTCCGTCATAGTGAATGGCTGAATCAGCCCCTCACTTTGGGAGGGAGAAATCTGTGGTAAAGATAAGGATTCCAAAAATTTAGAAATGAGCGAGAGTCTGTCTGTCTTAAGTGAGGAGGTGTCAGCTGTTGTTAGATTGTAAAGATTGTTGTAGTAAGAACGAAATTGTTCAGCTATAGAGCTTGAAGAGTAGATATAAGCGCCTGTTGCATCTTTCAGCATATGTACATAGTTAAGAGTATGTCTTTGTTTAAACTTTTTAGACGTAAACTTAGAAGCTTTATTTCCATGTGCATAAAATTTATGTCTAGAATGCATAAAGGACTTGGCTGAGGACAAGTTCAGTTTATTTAATAGCTGAGTTCTCAAGGAAGTCAACTCCTGTGTATGCTGTATCGCGACAGATGCCTTATTCAATCTCTCCACCTTCTGAATTTTAATTAAAAGTTCGTCAACACACTTAGTTCGTTCTTTTTGTAGGTGGGAACAGTAGCTAATAAAATGGCCACGGATAAACGCCTTATGAGCGTCCCAGATTATTTCAGGGGAAACTTCCGGGGTTTCATTAATTTGGAAGTAATCATCTAATTTAGATTTGAAAAGCTCTTTAACAGTCAATGAGCTTAGTATAGAATCATTTAACCTCCAGGTAGATGAGCGTTTGTGCCTGTTCGGGAAATTTAGAGTTAGAAAAATAGGAGCATGATCGGAGTGCAACTGCGAACCTATCTCTACTTGGGAGCAATATTTAAGTGAGGATTTGGAGAGAAAAAAATAGTCTAACCTGTGGTAGGAAGAATGTACAGATGAATAATAGGTGTAATCCAACTGAGTCGGATTTAGACATCTCCAAACATCTATTAAACCATACGACATTAGTAAAGATTTAAATTTACATAGTGCATTAAACGGTAAAGCTGACTTCTTGGAGGAGGAATCAACCAATGGATCAATAGTTAAATTGAAATCTCCACCAATAAGAACCAAGCCTTCTGAGAATGAATCTAAGAGAGCAAACGTAGACAACAGCCATGCAATTTGACCCGTATTTGGAGCATAAAGATTCGCAAATGTGAACGTTTGATCTCCCACGGTACCTTTCAAAAATAAATATCTTCCCTCTATATCTTGGAGATGAGACGAATAATTAAAGGGATAATTACGTCGGAAGCCTATACTCACTCCTCTAGAGGCTGAGTGTGGAATTCCGCAATGATGCCAGACAGGAAAATGCGAGAAGGAGAAATTAGGGAAATGGTTGTTCTTATAGTGAGTTTCCTGTAGCATTATGACATCACAAGATGCCTTTTTGAGAGATGAAAAAATCTGACATCTCTTAGAGGGGGAGTTAAAACCTCTGACATTATATGAAACTATCTTTAAGGACGCCATGATACAGCATTACTATAGATTCGAATGTAGTAGAAATATACATGTACCAGCAGTGAGAGATAACCCTGTCTAGGCAACCTGACAGTTAACAACAGAAACAGTAGCATTAGAGTAAACCCTAATTCAACCAGTGGTTTTACAGAAGGTGCATCCATGTCTATGAACGTGACAGGATATATATCAGCAGCGTCTGTAAATAACAATGGAGTGTAAAACATTAAAATATAGTGTGGGGTAATAGCCATAATAGATTCCAAACCCACAATTTGCGGATTCTACAATGGCAATATGAGTACAGTTGCATAAGATAACTACTATAAGTAGAGAAATAATGAACAGACTAGGTCATAGCAGATATGCATTACATCATAGTAAGTGAAGAAAATAAACTTTGCATATTTAGCTAGCTCAGGGAAAATCGAACGAAAGGACGCATAAACGCATAGATCAGTCATTATCTTCCACCAATCTCCTCGGAGTCATACGACCTGCTCGTTTCCTATGCCTCGGCGCTTTGAACGCAGGATTCTGCTTCCATGGAGTGGTCTGAGTGACCGGAGGGAGAGAAGCGAGATCCGTAACAAGGTCCCAATCTTCAATTTGCAAAGGAGCAATTTCTAGGTGATCGTATATTTCAGCAAGATCACCCACCGACGAGATGTTAAACCTGCGGCCCCCCACCGAGAAGGATAGACCAAAAGGAAAGTTCCAACGATATAAAATTTTTCTTGCTTGTAGGAGATCTGTAAGTGGTTTAAGCTTACGCCGCTTCTGAAGGGTGACCGCTGCTAAATCTTGGTAAATGGAGATCACTGTGCCTTTAAATAAGAGTGGTGCAGCTTCCCGCGACTTAAAGAGGATTTTATCTTTCACTTTGAAGTTAAGATATTTGCAAATTATATCTCTAGGCGGCTCGTTCACCTTAGGCTTCGGGCGTAGTGCTCTGTGTGCTCTTTCAATAATTATTTCCTCGTCAGAAAAAGTATCCCCCAGGATAGAGCGGGATATGGACATAATGGCATCCGAAATTTCTGTCGGTGATACCGATTCAGGGATACCACGAAAACGTAGGTTATTTCGGCGGCTACGATTTTCTTGATCCTCAAGAGATCTAAATATAGTATTGAATGTAAGTTGGCAAGAGGAGAAACTTTGCACTGTTGCTGCATTAAATTCTAAAATGGCTGCCTGGTTATTTTCCAGGGTCTCAACCCTGTGGCCAATTTGCTTGATATCTTGCTTTATCTCTGCAATATCTTTTATAGCCGGTTCCAGAGTTCTGGTAAGTACCTGAGTGATAAAGTGTCTCGTCAATGGTAGTTCCTCAGCGTGCAAGGTATCAGCATTTTCTCCTTCCACATCAGAGGCGTCTGCACTCGTGTCTCCTTGCTGTCTGTGAGAGGACGGCGCCATCTTGGGGCCTCTCAGCGGGAGGGAGACGGCTCGTTTTTCAAAGTATTTCTCCACCTTTGCTTGTGAGGGGGTCGGAACAATGGTCTCCGATGCTTCCCTCGCCTTACTGCCTCCATACTTCACCATTGTGAAGATTTATGCCGCTTATGTTAGCTTCTGTGGGTCACTGGATGTACGGAGCTCAGCGAGACACGTCCATGCAGTCTCAGCGCTAGCTCCGCCCCCCAGATGACTTTTTTTTAATAGATTCTGTTCAGGAACACTGGAGTGTAATAAAGTCTTTGAACTATATTGAATTGTATCAATTGGTGATTCCTGTTTAATGAGGCTCTACTAATGTTTTTATATATAATATCCCATTTTAACTTGCCTACACATTTCAAATAATTTTCCCATTTTTCAATATTCCTAAATTGAAATTGATCTGAATTAACCTCTAACAATGTTTTATAGATATTAGAGCCTTGACCCCTACTTCTTGGATGAAAAATCTTGAATAGAAGCCATTCGTAACATCCTTGTAAAGGAGCAATTTATTGTCCAAGTGATTAAGGGCAGGTTTTAATTGAGCAAAGGAGAACCTTTCCTTTGAGGATAGACCAAAAACTGCAGAAAGTTGCTGCCATGATTTAATTTTTCCCTCCTCCCCTACGTCTAGTATACGCCTTATTTCTTTTTGTCTTAGGAGAGGATGCTCTGAGATATCCTTGAGCTGCTTGAACCATGAATTATGCCATAAAGGCGAGAATTATATTGAACTTTTCCTTCCTATAATTTTACCCATGAGAGTACAACAGTCATGTAGATGACGGGCTGTTGGCACAATTGCTAGTACACCGGATAGTAATTGGCCTGACTCTAACACTTAAAAAAAATTGGAGTATTAACCTTTGGTCTTAGACATAACCCACAGCAAATCCTTGTTCCATTCCTTAATGTAAAGTAGTTGGGCTGCTAAAAAATACAAGCGGATCTCAGCGAATGCCAAACCTCCACTTGTCTTTGGAAGGCATAAAAAGTCTAATTTTATCCGAACCCTTTTCCTCCCCCATATAAGTTCATTGGACATAATAATTATTATTTTGAAGTGCTTATCATGGATCCCGACTGGGCATACTCCAAAAATAAACAATAATTTAGGTAATAAACTGCTTTTATCAGAATAATTCTGTCAGCTTTTGATATAAGTAGTTTACACCAAATTTTTGTTTTTTCCCCAGTTATTTTATCATACAGGTAAGGTTAAGAGCCCCAAAATATTCTATCTTATTGTAGATTTAAACTCCTAGGTATTAAAATGTTTGACCCGGGTAAAATCACTTATTTTATTTTGTAGTATTACATTTCTTTTATGAAGGGACAACAACGTGGCTTTCGCCCAATTAATTTCAAGACCAGAGAAAAAAAAAAACTTCTGAATTTTGGCTATTACATACTGCAATTTACCCTCTGGATCTTTCACAAACAGGAGTAAGTAATCCGTGTAGAGGCCAATTTTGTCCTCTCTCTCCCCCGCACCAAATCCCTCAATGTACTGGCCTGTCCTGACTAGATTGGCCAAGGGTTCAACCGCCAAGGTAAATAACAGGGTGAGGGAGGGGACAGCCTTGCCTCATACCCCGCTTTAAGAAAAAAACTCTGAATTCTTCCCATTGACCCGGATTTTAGCTCTGGGAGCGGTATATAGTAATCTAAAAAATCCAATAAAAAAATAGCCAAATCCTATTTTCCTCAACACTGCCCAAAGGTATCCCCACTCCACCCTGTTGAACGCTTTAACTGCGACAAAAGACCGGATGGAGCGGGGATCCCACCCAGATGTCACTTGAATATTACCAAACACTCGTCAGACACTTTGCCGCACCGTTCTGCCTGGAATAAAACCTTTTTGATCCTCATGAATTACCGTTGTGATTATTTTTGCCAATCTAATTGCCAAGACTTTTGCAAAAAGTTTAACGCTTGTATTTAACAGTGAGCTTGGTCTTAATGAGTCCACCTTTACTAAGCACTTATCTTTTTTTAATATTAAAATAATTTTTGCTTCTGTCATGGTAGTTGGCAGTTTACATGCCTTTTGTCACGTTGGGTATGTGGACCCACTGGACCGTACCGCCTTGACGGTATGGCAGCTGGCCAACAGGACACGGGTCACAGTCTATAGTTCGTATAGTGTACCTGTGGTAGCTCAGACAGTAGCAAGACAGGCTCGGCTGGGACTAGGCAGCAGGCAGGCTCCAGGCGTGGTGTAGCAGGACAGGCGTGGTACACAGCACAGCACAACTTCAGCTCAACCTGGTGGGTTGCAGGGCAGGGCACAGCCCTTCTTATAGCCCAGGGTGGACTGGGAAAAATCAGCTCAATCTCCCACCTGTGTGCGCTTTGGCTCTTTAAATCAGGACTGAGCTTGCGAGCACACCCTGGTGATCACTGTGGAACAGGACGGCCGCATGTGCAGACATCTCTGGAGAGAAGGGCGTCGACTGGATGGAAGGAGATCGTGGTCAGTGACCACAGACGTTACAGTATCCCCCCTCTTACGCCCCCTCCTCTTGTGGCCAGAGCGAGAGAGAAACCTCTTAATGAGGGTAGGAGAATTAAGATTCTCTTCTGGCTCCCAGGACCTCTCTTCAAGACCAAACCCCTTCCAATCAACTTTTTTAGTGTCCAGGATCTCCTTAACCTCAAAAGTCTCTGATGTACCACTGGGAGCCACTGCAGGAGTGGAAGTCTTGGAGTAGCGGTTCAAGATCACCGGCTTCAGCAGGGAGATATGTAAGGAGTTGGGGATCTTGAGGGCATGAGGCAGCCGAAGCTTGTAGGAAACAGGGTTGATTTGTTGCAAAATCTCGAAGGGTCCAAGGAACCTGGGAGCAAACTGGTACGATGGCATCCTCAGCTGGATATTCCTAGAGGACAGCCAGATCTTAGTACCTGGAAGGAACTGGGGAGGCTCTCGTCTTCTTGTGTCTGCCTTTCTCTTCATGTGGTCGACTGCCAGAAGAAAAGAAGATCGAGTCTGCTGCCAGATTTGTAGAAAGTCTCTGTATGCAGGGTCAGCTGCAGGCACATGGGACGTAGTGGAAACAGGAAGAGGTATACGAGGGTATTGCACCCAGTATTCATGCTGCCTGAAGACAAAGTGTCGTAGATAGTTCTCCATAATCTGGTTTATTCTCTAAAATTGACCATTGGACTGGGGATGGTAGACATAGGAAAAGTCCAACTTCACACCGAGAAGTAGGCAGAGGGCTCTCCAGAACTTAGAGGTGAACTGAACCCCCTGATCCGACACAATATGTAGAGGCAAGCCGTGCAGACGGAACATGTGTTGGACAAAGAGATTGGCCAGTTGGGAAGCGGACGGTAGGCCGGTCAGTGGAATGAAATTAGCCATTTTGGAGAATCGGACAACCACCACCCAGACCGTACTGCAACCAGCAGAGAGAGGCAGGTCCGTGACAAAGTCCATAGCAATATGTTGCCAGGGGGCATCGGGCACAGGCAACGGCTGGAGCAGGCCTGCCAGTTTGGAGTGGGCAACCTTATTTGCTGCTCACACCGTGCAGGAGACAAAGACCATGATGTCTTTGGGCAAGGTGGGCCACCAGAACTGACGAGCAATCAGGTCTCGGGTCTTACGGGCGCCCGCGTGACCTGCCCATTTGGAACGGTGTTCCCAGTGGAGGATTCTTCTTCTGTCCGACAGACGCACAAAAGTCCTCCCTAGGGGAATGTCTCTAACTCGCAGAGGGTTAACAGGGATGATGCAGGATGGGTTAATGATACTCTGTGGAGACTCCATAGTGTCCTCTGTCTTAAATGACCTGGACAAGGCATCGGCTGGATGGTAGTGGAGCTCAAATTAGAACCGGGTAAAGAACAGCAACCACCTGGCCTGACCAGGATTCAGTCGTTGGGCCGTCTGGAGATAAGTGAGGTTCTTGTGGTCCGTAAATATCAAGATAGGATGAACTGCACCCTCTAATAGATGTCTCCACTCCTCCAGAGCCAATTTGATGGCCAGTAACTCCCGATCCCCAATCGAGTAGTTGCGTTCTGCGGAAGAGAAGAGCTTATAGAAATAGCCACATACCATTGACTTGCCCTTGGAACCTTTTTGGAACAGGAGTGCTCCAGCACCAACAGAGTAGGCGTCCACCTCCAACGAGAACTGTCGAGAAACATTTGGATGATGGATGATACAGCTTGACGTGAAGTCACTCTTCAGACTATTAAATGTGAACTCTGCTTCTGGAGTCCACAACTTGGCGTTCATGCCTTTCTTGGTGAGGTAAGAGATAGGAAATGTCAGTGAGGAGAAGTTTGGAATGAACGGTCTGTAGAAATTGGCGAAGCGCTCTATGGCCCTCAAGCCTTGAGGGCGTGGCCATTCCAGAACAGACTTTACCTTTTCAAGATCCATCTTGAGACCTTGATTCGAGATGATGTAGCCCAGGAAGGGTAGAGCATCTTTCTCAAACATGCACTTCAACTTGGCATACAGGCGATTCTCCCTCAACCGCAGCAAAACTTGACGGACATGTCTCTGATGAGTCATTGGATCAGGAAAAAAAAAATCAAGATGTCATCAAGATAGACCACAACACAAACATTGGAGGAGGTCGCGGAAGACGTCATCAACGAACTCCTGGAAGACCGCAGGAGCACTACACAGGCTGAAGGGCATTACTAGATATTCATAGTGTCCGTCACGGGTGTTAAATGCAGTCTTCCATTCCTCACCCCGGCTAATCCGAATTAGGTTGTAAGCCCCATGCAGGTCTAGTTTAGAAAAAATCTTGGCACCACGTATACGATCAAACAGTTCAGAGATCAATGGCAACGGATACCTATTTTTCACCGTGATCTGGTTGAGACCCTGGTAGTCGATGCAAGGACGAAGAGAACCATCCTTTTTCTTGACGAAGAAGAACCCGGCTTCTGCCGGGGTGGAAGACTTCCGTGTGAAGCCCCTCTCTAAGTTCTCTTTAACATAGGCGGACATGGACAGAGTCTCTGGCAAAAGAGAGGATATACCCTACCATGGGGAAGGGAAGCACCAGGAACTAGGTCGATAGGAAAGTCATACGCACGGTGTGGGGGCAGCATCTCAGCCCCTTTCTTGCTGAAGACGTCCAAAAATGCAAAATAATGACCAGGCAATCCTGCCAAGGACCAAGGCAGAGGAGGCTGAATTGAACTAATCTGTACCAGGCAACGATTGAGACACTCAGGCCCCACTGGAAAACCTCTCCAGAATTCCAGTCCAGGACTGGGGCATGCAGTCGGAAACCAAGGGAGACCCAACAGCACGGGTTGACGGCCTTAGGCAGGACAAAGAACCAGAGGAGCTCGGAGTGGAGGGCTCCCACTTGGAGCCTCAGCAGCTTGGTCACAGCTATAATTGGGTCTGGCAGAGGTAGTCGATTTACAGAAGCAACCATCAACGGCCTCTCCAGAGGGGTAGTGGGCAATTGGAGAAGATCCACCAGGTCTCTACGAATGAAATTAGCGGTGGATCCAGAGTCCAGATACGCAGAGACCTGATGCGTTTTCTCGTCGGACACTATGGTCACGGGAATGCACAATTTAGATGAAAGTCCTTCTTTACCCAAGGTTGTCTCTCCCACCAACCCTAGGCTCTGGGGCTTTTGGGGACACAGACGCACAAGATGGGCTCCGAGGCAGCAATATAGACAGAGTCCCGAGATGCGTCTGTGTTGTCTCTCCTGGATAGATAGCTTAAACTGGTCCGTTCCCACAGATATCTTAGGAGAATCGGCATCTGAGGACAGCAGGGGTTGCTGCAAAGTAGGGACCGGACTAGGGAGTCCTTTCTCCCAACGACCTACTTGGAGCTGTTCTCGGATCCTTATATCAATCTGGGTGGCCAGAAGGATGAGGTCATCTAGGGTAGATGGTAGATCTCGGGCGGCAAGCTCGTCCTTAATCTCAGGAGACAGTCTCTGCCAGAATGTAGCAACCAGGGCCTCATTGTTCCACAACAGTTCTCCCGCCAGGGTGCGGAAGCGGATGGCATACTCGACCACGGAGGTGTCTCCCTGGCGTAGGTTCAGCAGGCGGCGGCTGCAGACAAGACTCATCCAGGCTACTCAAACACTGTGCAAAATGTCTGGAGGAACCCTTGGAAGTCACGTGTCTCTGGTCCTTGTCTCTCCTAGATAGGATTCGCCCATGCAAGGGCCCTGCCAGTGAGGAGAGAGACGATGAAAGCGACCCTTGCGCCATCAGACATATATGCCCTTGCATACAGGCTAAAGTGGATCTGGCACTGGTTCAAAAATCCATGGCAGGTCCTTGCGTCTCCATCATAGTGGTCAGGTAGTGGCAAAGAAAATCTGGGATCAGCACTGCCAGGAGGTGTTAGTCAGACGATCGGCAGCTTGCACCTCCAGCCGACGTGCAATAATGTTCAAGGTCTGGAGGAGTTGGTCCTGTTGAGACTGGAGGTCTAGCATATCCGCCCCCATCTCTTGTGACGTCATCATGGTCTTGTATTGACCAGCGGGGTCCATGTCCTGAGCCTACTGTCACGTTGGGTACGTGGACCCACTGGACCGTAACGCCTTGACAGCTGTCAAACTTCAGCTCAACCTGGTACTTGACCAGGACAGCACGGGATACAGGTTACAGGTGGCAGGAACGGGAAGCACTGGGAACTGGGAAACACTAGGAGACCATTTGCTTAGACAAACTAGGGTAGACAAAAAGGCTCAAGCACTGCAGGGAGGGGCACAGCCCTTCTTATAGCCCAGGGTGATCTGGGAAAAAGCAACTCAATCTCCCACCTGTGTGCGCTTTGGCTCCTTAAGTCTGGACTGAGCTCGCGAGCACACCCTGGTGTTCACCATGGAACAGGACGGCCGCATGTGCAGACATCTCTAGAGAAAAGGGCATCGACTGGATGGAAGGAGTTCGTGGTCAGTGACCATGGACATTACACCTTTATTGATGAGCACAGTGTCCTATATAGTGCTGTAAGCAATTCCTCCTCGTATTTTCTGTACAGCTCAAAGGGAAACCCATCCAAACCTGGGGCTGAATTACCCTTTCCCCCTTTAAAGCACTGGGAGTAACTGGGAGGTCTAAATGTTCCCTTTGAGTGCATGATATTTGAGTCCAGGGGATAGAGTCCAAATGCTCCTCTAACTGTACCTTGCTATACTTTACCTTGGACTTATATAAATTTGAATAGTATTCAAAGAATTAATCTCTAATCATAGAGTCATCTATAATTATTAAGCATGCCCTGTTCCTCAACGCTGAAACATTATTACCCTTATTTTGATTTTTAATAATGTTTATTAACATCTTATTCGGGCTACCTGCTTCACAGAAACTTTTTTTCCTTAACCCCTTAGTGACCAAGCTTGTTTGGACCTTAATGACCAAGCCAAATTTGTCAAATCTGGTATGTGTGACTTTATCAGAGAATAACTCTGTGAAAGTTTTGAATATCCAAGTAATTCTGACAATGTTTTTTCGTCACATGTTGTACTTTATTTTAGTGGTAAAAGTAGACTGATACGATTTGCAGAAATAACTTAAAAAATAGAAAAATTGAAGAAATGTTGTAAAAATTATCATTTTTCCCTATTTTTAACTGCAATATGTCACATATGTACACACATACTGTACAATTTTTTTTATTAAATATATATTTCCATCTCTTTACTCTATTTTGGCAGCACTTTTGAATAAAAAAAAATATTTTTTGAGCAATTTAGAAGACTTACAAGTTAAGTAATAATTGTATCAATTTTGTAGTACATTTTGTTTTCCTGCACCAAGCCAGGTTTTCATAGGCTCATAGGTGTCAGAATGGTGGAAACCCCCACAAGTGACCCCATTTTGAAAACTAGACCCCTTAAGGTATTTATTAAGGGGTGTTGTAAGTATTTTGACCCCACAGTTTTTTTGTAAGAATTCATGCAAAGCAGGCATAAAAAAATATAATTTAACTTTTTTCATAAAAGTATCACTTTGAAGACCGATTTCTTTGTAAAGCGACCATGAGAATGAAGAAATACACCCCAAAATCTATCACCCTGTTTCTCCTGTTTTCAAAAATACCCCCATTGTGACACAAATGCATTGCCTGGACACACGGTAGGGCCCGAAAGGGAGGGAGCACCCGGAAGCTTTCAGGACTCATATTTTGCTTGAAAATGTTTTAGGCCCCACTGTACATTTGGAGAGGTTTTGAACTACCAGAACGATAGAAACTCCCCATAAACGACCCCATTTAGAAAACTAGACCCCTTAAGGTATTTATCTAGGGGTGTAGTGAGTATTTTGACCCCACAGTTTTTTGCTAAATTTAATGCATAGCTGGTGAAATTTAAAAAAAAAACACTTTTTATATAAAAGTATCACTTTGAAGACCGATTTCTTTGTAAAGCGACCATGAGAATGAAGAAACACACCCCAAAATCTATCACCCTGTTTCTCCTGTTTTCAAAAATGCCCCCATTGTGACCCTAATGCGTTGCCTGGACACACGGCAGGGCCCGAAAGGGAGGGAGCACCCGGAGGCTTTCAGGACTCATATTTTGCTTGAAAATGTTTTAGGCCCCACTGTTAATTTGGAGAGGTTTTGAACTACCAGAACTATAGAAACTCCCCATAAACGACCCCATTTAGAAAACTAGACCCCTTAAGGTATTTATCTAGGGGTGTAGTGAGTATTTTGACCCCACAGTTTTTTGCTAAATTTAATGCATAGCTGGTGAAATTTAAAAAAAAATCACTTTTTATATAAAAGTATCACTTTGAAGACCGATTTCTTTGTAAAGCGACCATGAGAATGAAGAAACACACCCCAAAATCTATCACCCGGTTTATCCTGTTTTCAAAAATACTCCCATTGTTGCCCCAATCTGCTTATTAGACGTGTGGCTGGGCCAAAAAGAGAGGGAGCACCCTTTGGCTTTCAGGGCACAATTGAATAAATTCTAGGCCCCATATCATGCATTTAGAGGCTTTGAGCTGCCTGAACAAAAAAAAAAACACGCAGAAATGACCCCATTTTAAAAACTAAACCCCTAAAGGTATTCATCTAGTGGTGTAGTGGGCATGCGGACCAAAAATTTTTTAAAGGAGGAAATAATGGGTATCATTTCAGACACTATGGGTATATAATGTTTTCTTCAAGCTTTTATTACGTTTCCACATGAAATAGAGGAGACGTGGTAGAAGGTTATTTTGTTAGAAATACGCCACATTAATAAATTTGTGCGGCACAGAATAGAAGTGAAGCCGTGTATTCATAATGGATACATGTTGCTATAGGCGTATTTGCCTGTACTTATGACTATGTCTTGCTGAAGAAGCAGTTGGTGCCATTATGATGTCATTGTGGACAGAATTCTGTCCTAATATAAAATCAGTCAGAGAGGAAAAAATAAACTGTACTGGAGTGACGGGCAATATCTTCAAACAAATGGAGGAAAATGTATCCAACTATGTTGCAAACTCGAGTCTGTTCACTAGATAGAAGAACACCTGCAGGGCTGTCATGACAAGGATTTTTTTTTTCAGTGACTGGTTGTACAACGTCTCTTTAGCTCCATCAATCCTTATGAGGGACGAATGTGCCAAGTGACGCGGTACACCATAACAGACCCCTGCCCGGCATAGTAGGAACTGCTATGTGCACAAAACAACCAATCACCTACAGAATATATAAAAGGACAGTGTCCAAAACCATCTATAGGAACAGTAAAGGATCACTAATCCCCAAAATGATCTCAGTATTTCCAGAAGAACCGTAACAAAGCCCATGGTGTATTGATAAGGAACAGCTCAATTATTAGAGATCCTCCAAATAAAAAAAAAAGATCATGCCCGTATCACGGTACAGAATTAGGAATGTAACAGCTGTATGTGGCAGGACATAGTCATAAGAACAGTCAAAATAAAAAAATTGTGGATGTGGGATTTTGTACTGGACAATTAATTCCAGCACTTGATCACCCACAAATAAATAAAAAAAATCATAAGGGGTAAAATTAGTTTCACGGTCTGAAAAAAATGTGCTCTACAACCTCTCCCACAAGAAATAATCCCTACTTGGAAAGCCCACAAACTAAAAAGAAAATATAAAGAAATTGACTCCCTAAAAAGGCCCCCAACCCATTTTTTTTTTTTGTGTTAAATTCTAGTAATTTGCAACCATGTGAAAGGTTTCGAAACAGGGGTAGTTACAAAGGGCTGGTTTTGATGGACACATGGGGCAATAAAAGTGGGTATCCCTCCTCCTGCCATGCTTGCTACATACCCGACACCTTTTTTGGGGATATTTTTGGGTCTCAGAGGAAGGAATAGGGTGTAAAAAGTGGCGCTCTGAAAGCCTGCGCACATCCTCAGATTCGCAGGATTGTGCCGGTATAGTGGACTCAAAAAGGAGATGCTCAATGACCTTCTCCTGAAATTGAAGGAAAGTGAGCGTTCCTTGGGCTTTTTTGAAAATAACAAAACTGTTATAGGTAGCAACCTGGATGAGGTAGATTGCTACCTTTTTGTACCAGGCATGATTTTTGCGCTTCACCAGGTAAGGCTGAAGCACCTGGTCGGAAAGGTCTACACCCCCCATAAATTTGTTGTAGTCTGTTACACAGACAGGTTTCTGCTTTGCAGTGGTAGCCCCCCTCTCCGTAATTGCCACAGTGGTGTCCGTGTGTATGGTGGACAGCATGTAGACATCCTTCTTGTCGGCCCACTTCACTGCAAGCAATTCCTGACTTGCAAGGGCCATGGATGTTCCTTTTCCCAAACGCCTGGACACCAACTGTTGTGGGAGTCCCACTCTGTTCTTCCGTACTCTCCCACAGGCCCCTGTATTTGCAGCATGGAGGGCTTTATAAAGGGCAACGCTGGTATAAAAATTGTCTGTATAGAAGTGGTACCCCTTGTGCAGAAATGGCTCCATTAGGTTCCACACAATTTTGCCAGAGGTGCCAATAGTTTCTGGGCAGCCTGGGGTATGAATTTGGCAGTCCCTGCCTTCATAGATTTTGAAACCGCAGGTGTAACCCGTTGTGCTCTCGCACACTTTGTACAATTTCACCCCATATCTGGCTCGTTTAAAAGGGATGAATTGACGAAAGGAAAGACGCCCTTTGAAGCTCATGAGCGATTCATCTACAGACAAATTTTTGTCAGGGGTGTACAACTTTAAAAATAAATCATTTAGAAGGGTGATTAATGGCCTTAATTTATTAAGCCGATCATAGGCTGGGTCGCTTCTTGGGGGGACTTGGGAATTGTCAGTAAAATGCATGAATCGCATTAGGGCCTCATAGCGGTTTCTGGACATCACTGCTGCAAATACAGGGGTAGCGTGGACAGCACTACAAGTCCAGTAGGACCGGACAGAGGGTTTTTTAACCAAACCCATATTGAGGGTAATGCCTAAAAACTTTTTTATTTCTGGGACACTTGTGGGTCTCCACATTCTGGAGTACATAGACGCAGGCTTTTGTAGAACAAACTGCCTAGAATACAGATTAGTCTGCTGGACTATCAAGTCTAGGACCGTATCACATATAAATAAATTAAAAAAATTATAGGGGGTAAAATTTTGGATGTCGACACTAATTCCTGGGGTCGCTTCAAATTGGGGTACTTGGGGGGAAAATGATAGTGCAGGATCCCACATCACGGGAGGGACTGCAACACTCGGCCCTGCACTTGACACCTCTACAGCGACTGACGTATCCACCACCATAGGACTATGGGGTTCAGCGGTGGAATTAGAATCATCACTGTCACTGTCTGGAACAAATTCTGAAGCGGTGTCTGTTTCGCTTTCAGGAGTGTTGGAACATAGCAAGGCGTAGGCTTGCTCCGCGCTGTACATACGCTGAGACATATTTTATAGATGTGTATGTATATATATATATATATATATATATATATATATGCCCTATAAGTCCTAACCCTAAAGTAAACCTAAAATCCTAAAAACGACACAAATTATTATTATTTTTTTTTATATATATATATTTTTTTATATATATATTTTTTTTTATATAACAGACGTAAAATTAATTCTAAACGGCCCTAAACACGAACGCTAAACTAGCCCTAACCCTAAAGTAACGCTAAACTAGCACTAAACCTAAACTAACGCTAAACTAGCACTAACGCTAAACTAGAACTAACGCTAAACTAGCACTAACGCTAAACTAGCGCTGACGCTAATCTAGCGCTGACGATAATATAGATTTGATATATTATATATATATATATGTGTGTGTATAAGAACGATGATTTTTTTTCACTTTTTCTTTCTTCACAGCACAGGACTTAGACTGATTTCTCTCTCCTCTCAGAACAACTACAATGGGAGGAGAGAGAAACACAGCCCATGTCCTGGCTGTGTTATGAAAATAACTGTCAGTGATCTCTGTGATAGGTTTTATCACAGAGATCACCTGATCAGGGACCAGTCACAACGGTCCCTGATTGTTGCTGTGCCAGATGACGACACAGGTAAGATATGCAAAGCGCACTCGGGCGCAATTTTGGGGGGGGAATCGGACCGTGGGGGGGGATCGGACCGGGGGGGGGGGAATCGGACATGAAGGGGAATCGGACGGGGGGGATCGGACGTGGGAGGGGGGCGCACTAATTACCCATTTTCTCTCCTCTCTAAGGAGTTATTCCATGAGAGGAGAGAGAAATGGCGATTATCTGCCGCTTTAGCGTGAACGCCGTGAAATAGCGATTCACGGCGATCACTTGACCAGAGACCACTCGTTATGGTCTCTGGTCGTTGCCCCGAACTCTCAGCTACCTCCGGTAGCTGAGAGAACGGAGCTCCGATCTTTAATTTCGGCGCTACTTTAGGCTAATGCGATCACGTTAAAATGCGTCGCATTAGCCTAAAGCCCATTAGTGAGGAACGTAAAAAGGCGTACTGTTGGTCACTAAGGGGTTAATAATTATGTATATAATAATAATAATAATAATAACAACAATAAAAAAGATAACAATAAAAAGTATTTATTACTAACTCCAATTACTTAGGTTCTAAATTCTGGTTATCAATTAATATAAAAAAAAATTCAACCCTTTAAAATGCCATATGGTCAATTTAACAACCAATACATTGTTTCAGCTTCCAAACCTAATGCAATGTTATCAACAGGGGCTCCCAGGTCATGTGATCCTCTGACACTTATGATTGACAATATTCTGTTATAGGAATACCCTATTTAATAACTAATTTTCCAGCTAGTTTCATCACAAGTAACGACTCCCTTATAGTTGTCTGGTCTTTCTAGGTCTTGCTGTTGGATTGACACTGTGTTACTTACTGTGTTGCTTATACGGTTAGCGATTTGTCCTATTTTCGGAGAACTAGAGGCGATTAGTCAAATTCTATCTTGACTGTCTCCTGGTTTTCTACCAAGGACATTGGTGCAGTTTTGCACCCGGGCATTAAACAACCATGCCTTTTTGGAAAAAAATCTAAGAAATATCATGTCTCCCAAATTCCTGATGAAGGAAATCTGATGGGAGACATACCAACTATGGAGGAGCCTAACATCTTGCTCCAGAAGTTTTCTGTCATCAAAGATATGGCAGATGAAAAATCCAGCGATCTTAGTCACAGCAAATATTGTGACATTACGTCAAAGAACACCAAGAAGAGCGCATTCAGCCTGCTGACCCGCCTGCGCTCCAAAAATATCCGTAAAAGGTATGTAACTAATAATTCTCATACATTGCTCAGATATCCAGAGCTGTGGTATAACAGTCACTAGATCTTTAATTCTCCCCATATCTTCACAGAAACTTTGGCAGCAGCGCTGTGATCGGCGCTAGAGAACTGGATCGCTATTTCCCAGATAGACGGTTGAGACTATATGTTGCCACCTGGAATATGGAGGGAAAGGTGAGAAGTAATGTACAATATTTATTGTGACCCATCAGTATGCCCGAGCTCAAGTTGGATGAAATGGGCCAGTAACCATGTCTCTTTAGTTTGTAGTTGAATATTACATAGACAGGTTATATTCTACCCTATGTCAGTTGAGTTGGCGCTCTTTGTATACAATATTAATGTTTGTATATTTTGAACAGGATTACCCGCAAAATGTGGAGGATCTGCTGTTACCATCAGATGATACGAAAGACATTTATGTTATTGGCGTTCAGGAAGGATGTCCAAACAGGTAAGTCTTCTCAGGTTGTCTTACACCAGCCTATGACTGCAGATGGACAGCAGGTCGGCTGATACAAATTCTCTCTCAATGCTCTACTTATTGTATTATCACTCCTTAATTTTCAAAATGTATCCCCAGAGGTTATTATATGGAGTGTTGATACAGATGAGTTGAGTATCTTAATCTTGTGTCATTTATTAATATGTAAATCTGAAATTGTGTCTTCTTGTAGACGGGAATGGGAGATAAAATTACAGGAGACCCTTGGACCACACTATGTATTATACCACTCCTCCGGGCTCGGAGTCCTGTATCTCACCATCTTTGTTCGACGGGAACTAATCTGGTTCTGCTCAGGTAAGATTCACATTCCTACGTCTACATAAGAAGTCTTGAATGTAGTCATTAGCTGGAACATCTTATTTAGTTATTAGAATTAGATGCCTAAGAGCTTGGCTCTCAGATTCTTGACTTCTGAGTATTGGAGATCTAAAAGTTCACACCACAGTTACAAAGTATGAAATTATGTTCTAGTAATATTTCCATAGTTTAATTGGAAATAATTTCTATTCCATTGTTGCATGTAGTACTCTTAACCACTGACCTGTCTTTTTGTGTTTAATTTCTTATACAGAGGTAGAGCACACCCATGTAACAACCAGGCTATTCCACCATGTGAAAACTAAAGGAGCCTTGGGTGTTGCCTTCACCGTCTTTGGAACATCTTTCCTTTTTATTAATTCACATCTGAGATGTAAGTATTTACAATATTAATATATGACCATGTACAGTTTTACTTTGTATAAAATTGCTGCTATTTCATAATTAACTGAAATATATGGGATGATATGAAGAGATCTGTACTTATAATGTTTTGGTAAAAATAAAAGGTTTGTTCCAGTTTGATCAAACTTTTTCTAATCTATCAATCTCATTCTATGTTGTGAGTGGCCAGTAATACAGATACACGCAGGTACAATTAGTGCAGGAGGGGGTGGCGGCGGCTGGTTTCAGTTGCGCCGCCTCCCCCTCAGAGAGGCAGCAGGGCGGACGGTGCGGCTGTATAATCCCTCACACCCACCCCTCCTCTCCATTAGCGGCAGTGGCACGCTGCAATGTGTTTTTTTGAAAATAATATGCGATTCGGGCCGCCCATATGATCATCTGCCACTGCTAATATGTATTTTTTTGTTGGCAGTTGGGGCAGTCAACAAGAGGATCCAGGACTATAAAACCATCACTGAGGGTCTCCGTCTGCCTCAAATTATTCCGGAAAGAATCAACTCCAATGCCTGTGAGTATTACTTATGTGGTTGAACCTATGGATCCTTTTATCTCTAAATTTGTCTCAGTTGAGTCTAATGCAGTCATGTGCTATAATTTTTTTATTTTTTTTTATTCTACAGTGGACGTCACCAGCCGCTTTGATCGGGTGTTTTGGTTTGGAGACCTCAATTTTCAGCTTAAAGAGGACAGAAAAAATGTGGAATCTCTTCTGCAGAAGATCGAAGGAAAAGATATATCCAGTCTCCTCAAACACGACCATCTGAATGAAGCCAAGAACAATGGTATATTTACTAGTAGACAGATCTCTATCACTCCTCAACCTTCATTAAAGGGGTTCTCCACCTTCTGACAACTGATGACCTATCCACCGGATAGGTCATCAGTATATCATCGGTGCGGGTCCGACACCTGGACGCTGCACCGTTAAGCTGCTCCAGTGGCCTGCGGGCACCGGATGTTATGCCACACAATGCTATGTACGGAGCCGGTAGCAGTTGGCTCCTTATATAGCATAGCTGCCATGATGCATAACTGCGGGTCTGCCTCCTATTCACTTGAATAGGAGCAGAGTTGCAGTACTGCAGCTCGGTAGCAATTCCGTGGCCGGTGCCAACTGCATCCGGCATGTACGTCCAGTGCTCAAAGGCACCGGACCAGCTGATTAGTGCAGGGTCCGGGTGTCGGACCACCACAGATCATGTACTGATGACCTATCTGGTGAGTATGTCATCAGTTGTCAGAAGTTGGAAAACCCCTTTAATACCACAACCACTTCCACAGATTAATACAAATCACTGACATGATGGTTGATATGTTCCCCAAATTCTTATATAGTGCTAAAATTATCAATTGTTCCTTTTTTTTTTTAATACTGACTACTTTTTTTTCTTTCAACTTAAGGGTCCATATTTCTAGGGTTCAAGGAGCACACCATTGATTTCCTTCCTACATATAAGTTTGACATTGGCACAGACACCTATGATACATCAGCAAAGCAGAGAATTCCATCATATACGGTAAGATATCTTATTTCCAGGTCTACAGAGCTTGAGAGACAATAGAATCCATGGGCCAGAGCACCCATTATATAATGAATCCCCTCCCCCAATGTAATTAATTGTTATTATTATAGCTGGAAGAGTAATTTCTTATGAACAAAGCTTTCAGTTAATTTTACTTTTATGTAGTGAGTTTGTCATCATATGTCGTTGCCCAGCATGGGTCAAGGATACTTATTTAATGAAATCTGTGTGACCAAGTCAAACCTAAAATACAATAAAGTCTCAATATTCTGCAATATAAATAAAGTAGGCCCAACATTTAGGTCTGTGTTGTTTTGCAGTTTAATAATATATTATAATATGATTTCACTAATGATATTTGTTATTTTCATGACCTCTACAGGACAGGGTGTTGTTTAAAAGCCAATGTGAGGGAGATGTGCGAGTCCTGAGATACGACTCTTGCCCTGTTTTGAAGACCTCAGACCACCGACCTGTTTTTGGCATCTTTGAAGTAAAGATCAGGCCCGGTTCAGATGAGTAAGTCATGTTTTCCTCCATATTGTTCGTATGATACTTTCAGTAGCCGTCATTACTACATGGTCCTTATAGCCAGAGCTCACACTTTGGGGCAGGTGGCTGTACACCTTGGTGACAGCACTGGAGGATTATAGGATGTGAAACTAAGCAAAGTGTGGTTACCTGCTAACATTATTATATGTCTTACATAAATATATTTCTCATTCCAGCATCCCCTTGGCTGGTGGACGCTTTGATCGTAAAATCTATGTAACGGGCATTAGGAGGAAAGGACAAAAAAGTAGCTGCATCTGTTCATGTCCTTACAGGTAAGAGCTTTGTAGTTGTCTATTATGTTTGCGGTGAAAATGTTCTTCCATCTCTTAGGTTTTCCTCTGTATCTGTAATTTATTTTATCAACTAATTTAACTAAAGTGTAAATAAGTATTTTCAATCTTAAAATTCCAACTCCTTGTATTCAGACACGTTTTCATTTCTGAATGAAGGTTGTGGGCTTTGGGGAACAACTTCCCCAACTGTAAGCATGTATGTAGTATAGTACAATGAGTTTCCTAAAGGAACCTGTCATCTGAATGGATGGAACAACTGGATTTTATGATGCATTAGCTTCTAAGCAAAAATGATGGATACAAGGAACTTTGCTATTGATGGAAGACATTACTTGGCATCTTGCAGGACTCCTAAGGAACAGTTACAATCTCCGGGGCATAAAACATCGGAACATCAGAAAGTTCCCGTAACATGCTGAAGAGCGCAGCTCTAGGTCAGACCCACTGCTTGCATCAACCATCTTCAAGGTTTGTAGTGTGACGCCAAGGATCAATTAAGAAATGTATTTACCTCAAATCACCTTAAAAAGTCTTCTAGATTTTGTGTCTGCTAAGAAACACACATTATAGAACATTAATAGCAAATATTTGTCTTGCAGCATAAACATCAATTCCGCAGTACATCTGGCGAGAATAGCGCTCCCTGTCACCGGAGGAGCCACCATCAATGCTGATAGAAAGGTAAGTTCCTCTGGATGTGTCCCCTCTCTATATTTATCAAGCAGCCTGAATGATCAATATTTAATAGGGTTGTGTGCTTCTCCCCCCAGAACAAGTCAGCAGATATCAACAGAACATCAACACCAATAACAACCAAGGGCAGAATCCGCCATCTTACAAGAATTCCAATGGCGAGACTTAACATTTCTACAACATCTGTCACAGAAGAGACATCAATGTGGTCACCAGGGCATCAATATCACGCAGAAGACCAGGTTCAGAACAGGACAATATGTCATCTCTTCTTGTGTCTGTGGAATCCAGATTTTCCACCCCTTACTGATACTACAGTATATACTGTGACATATTCCGTCGTTTTTGCTGGATCTTGTATTACCATCATCTTTACCATTATATATTTTGATCTACAAAAACCTTAAATAAATCTTTAACATCAATCCATAAGTGTGACTGGTAATTGTTATGTGCGCGGCTGCAACTTACCACAGTGTATACATTTCACCTAACCGACCCTTCACAGCGCTATTTGTGTGACATCGCGTTTAATCCAGTGGTAGGTGACAGGACATTGTATCATATGTACACAATACAGAGTGTATGGAACGTGCCGCCATATGTACTGGATTATATACTGTAGGACAAAGAGTGACAGGAGAAGTAAAACATTGATATATTTGATAGTTGCTTAACCCCTTAAGGACGCAGCCTAGTTTGGGCCTTAGGGCTCAGAGCTCATTTTTCAAATCTCATTGGTGTGCAAGAGCAGTAATGATCCCAATTTCCCAGCTGCTATTGAGTTGTTGAATTTATTAAAATGTAACTTTTATTATTTTAATTTAGAAATGAAGCGCAGCAGAGAGAAGAAAGACGTACAACATTGAGGTGAGTTAAAATGGTTCCAAGTCGGTTAGCGTAACGTTTGAGATCCAATGTGTATTAGGGTCTCATAAGAATAAAGTGGCAGGCGCAGTCAGCAGCTGCAGACTGCTAGAGAGCCTCTTTGTCACACAGAGAATTGAAAGAGAAAAGCACGGCGCCACATAGTGTGAGTAAGCCCAGGAAAAAACAAACTATGTTTGACAGATGGAGGCTTACCACAGGTGGAAAGGTCAGGAGCGTGTAGTAGGTAGATAAGTATTGGATGAGTGCTGCTGCCGAGATCCCAGCCGGTCAATCCTGAAGGACCACCGCAATAGATAATGTGTAAATTCTTTGAAAAAACGGGACCCCATACGGCGCTGCTACTCAGGAAGGATACAGTGGTAGTTATAAATGATACTTTATTGTAGGCTACGCGTTTCAATGCCGCACCGGCATCTTCCTCAGGCCACACACATTGCAGTCTGAACAACAGCCCTTTAAATACACCACGCGGGAGAAAAAACCGCCAATGTAAACAGGGTTAAAGTGCAAGGTGACGTAATCACCGGGAGAAGTTCAAACTTAACAGATACAAGAAAGACATTCAATTGTATATACTGCTAATTTAAACTAAAATCGGCAGAGTTGAATTAAAATGCGGTATGGGATCTTAACATAAAAAAGGGGACAATTGCAGACAATCTATAAAACATTAATATCCATATCGATGAATTTAAACAGTTGCTAAAACATAATAAAATATACAGAAGTTTAGCGATGTATCGTACTTGCAATATTTTGTGGTAATTCACCAATTAATTAAAATGAAAACGAATTAAAGGAAAATAAACTGAATGGGTGAAAATAATAAAAACTGCTATGGAACCCATATTACTGGGAACTCAACTGAACGTGACCCTTTGGCCAATTCAGGAGAGTGAGGAAGAATTGCTCGTCTGAAATTAATTTTTTAAGGGAATGTGAGATTTTAGAAAGTAGATTTAAGGTGAAAAATTTCCCTACACAACTGATTAAAGGTGCACGTTTAAAAGCAGCAGAATTGACCCAAAAGTCCTGTGTTAACCAAACAAAAAAGACAGAGGATACTACCGATTGCACTAATAAAAATGGAAAAACTAATACCAACAAGATTAAGTTTACAAATAATTTTATTACATCATATAACAGTGGACATAAATTGGTGAGATCTATTTTGTCCAAACATTGGCATATCTTGAAAAATGATCCTTTCCTCAAAAATTCTCTACCCGACAAACCAAATATCACCTTTAGACGGTCAGCTAATTTGAAGATTATATTGGCCCCTAGTCTTATCAATAACCTTAAACCTTCTATTCCAAGAGTTTTACCAGTTTTGAATGGATCCTATAAGTGTAGCCAAGGACGTTGTCTGTGTTGTAACAATATCTCACACAAAAAACTGACCTTCTGTTCCAATACAACCAAAGAAATTTTCCCAATTAAGGCTATGTTCACACGGAGTCTTTTGCCGAGTTTTTTGACGCGGAAACCGCGTCGCAAAACTCGGCAGAAACGGCCCGAGAACGCCTCCCATTGATTTCAATGGGAGGCGTCGGCGTCTTTTTCCCGCGAGCAGTAAAACTGCCTCGCGGGAAAAAGAAGCGACATGCCCTATCTTCGGGCGCTTCCGCCTCCGACCTCCCATTGACTTCAATGGGAGGCAGGAGAAAGCGTGTTTTCTGCCCGCGGCGCTCAATGGCCGCGGGCGAAAAACGGCGCGATCATTGCTATTCACACGGAGTATTTTGGGGGAGGAATATCTGCCTCAAAATTCCGTTTGGAGCTTTGAGGCAGATATTCCTCCCCCAAAATACTCCGTGTGAACATAGCCTAAGGCTTTCCTTAATTGTGGTAGTAATTTTGTAATTTACCTCCTTGAGTGTTCGTGCCGCTTACAGTACATTGGGAGGACCATCCAATGTTTGAGAAGCAGAATCAACAAACATAGATATAATGTTCTAAAGGGGTTTTTAAAACACAGTGTTTCGAGACACTGTGCTTCTTCCCATAACTGCCAGTTTAATAGAATTACCATTACGCCTATTGAACAAATTCCTTGTGACGTTCCCAACCGGTTCCAAAAACTCAAGCAAAGAGAAAATGTTTGGATTTTTAAACTATTGACCCTACATCCAAACGGTTTGAATGACATCACGGAAACTAGTCTTGATTAATGCTTCTTTTATTACAGATGAATTTGTGTTTTTTTAGCATATAGTACTCACTTTTGACTTATACATGTATACCTAATACTTATATATATTTGTTCATGTTAGAAATCTTTAGTGAATTTTCCACAATTTATTAAAAAGGTTAACCACTGTTAATAATATCAAGATCATCGTAAAGGATGAGCAGTGGTTCTATTAAAATCAACATCATTGGGTGGAATTTCCCTGATTAGTTGAGTTCTGGCCGTTATGGGTTTTATGGTATTTTTAATCATTTTCTCTTCCTGAATCCATTTTTCTCTAAATTCGTTTTGATTGCAAATCATTGGTGAATTACCGCAAAATATCGCTGTTTTGATACAGCATAAACTTCTGTATATTCTTTTGAGCTTTTAAACTTTTATCTTAATTCATAGATAAATATTTGAGATTGTCTTAAATAGTCCTCTCTTTTATTCAAATTAATTTTACTCAACACCCATACTCTTTTATGATGGAATGTCCTCACTTTATTCCAAAGGATAACTACTGAAAATAAAAATATAAATGACATTTAGATCAACTTAATGGTTGATTGTTGTTTTTTTACCAAAATATACATCATTTTATATGTTTTCCACGTTCAGTTGAGTTCCCAGTAATATGGGTTCCATAGCAGTTTTTATTATTTTCACCCATTCAGTTTATTTTCCTTTAATTCGTTTTCATTTTAATTAATTGGTGAATTACCGCAAAATATTGCAAGTACGATACATCGCTAAACTTCTGTATATTTTATTATGTTTTAGCAACTGTTTAAATTCATCGATATGGTTATTAATGTTTTATAGATTGTCTGCAATTGTCCCCTTTTTTATGTTAAGATCCCATACCCCATTTTAATTCAACTCTGCCGATTTTAGTTTAAATTAGCAGTATATACAATTGAATGTCTTTCTTGTATCTGTTAAGTTTGAACTTCTCCCGGTGATTACGTAACCTTGCACTTTAACCCTGTTTACATTGGCGGATTTTTCTCCCGCGTGGTGTATTTAAAGGGCTGTTGTTCAGACTGCAATGTGTGTGGCCTGAGGAAGATGCCGGTGCGGCATTGAAACGCGTAGCCTACAATAAAGTATCATTTATAACTACCACTTTATCCTTCCTGAGTAGCAGCGCCGTATGGGGTCCCGTCTTTGTCACACAGGGTAAGATGCAGTAGCTTGTGCCGACTAGGATTATTAAAAGAGCGCTAGCCCCCCCGACATGTTTCGCTGCTTCAGCAGCATCCTCAGGGGATAAATTCGGGGCTAATGGTCTGAAGCAGCGAAACATGTCGGGGGGGGGGGGGTAGCGCTCTTTTAATAATCCTTTTAACTCACCTCAATGTTGTACGTCTTTCTTCTCTCTGCTGCGCTTCATTTCTAAATTCAAATAATAAGGGTATGTGCACACACACTGATTACGTCCGTAATTGACGGACGTATTTCGGCCGCAAGTACAGGACCGAACACAGTGCAGGGAGCCGGGCTCCTAGCATCATACTTATGTACGATGCTAGGAGTCCCTGCCTCGCTGCAGGACAACTGTCCCGTACTGTAATCATGTTTTCAGTATGGGACAGTTGTCCTGCAGCGAGGCAGGGACTCCTAGCATCGTACATAAGTATGATGCTAGGAGCCCGGCTCCCTGCACTGCGTTCGGTCCGGTACTTGCGGCCGAAATACGTCCGTCAATTACGGACGTAATTAGTGTGTGTGCACATACCCTAAAAGTTACATTTTAATAAGTTCAACAACTTAATAGCAGCTGGGAAATTGGGATCATTACTGCTCTTGCACACCAATTTGCTTTTGTATATAATCCATTCCTGCCAGCTACTAGGGTCTGCGCTATTTCTTTTGACATTTTTCAACGTCGGAATGCTTAAACCTATCCAAGCGATTCTGAGAATGTTTTCTCGTGAGACATTGGGCTTTATATTAGCTGTAGAATTTTGTTGATATGTTCAATGTTTATTAGTGAAAAATTGCAAAATTTAGAGAAAATTTAGAAAAGATAGAATTTTTCTAAAGTAAAAAATGCATCTGCTTGTAAAACAGATGGTTATACCACCCAAAATAGTTACTAGTTCACATTTCCCATAATTCTACTTTAGATTGGCATCATTTTTTGAACATTCTTTGATTTTTCTTGGACGTTACAAGGCTTAGAACATAAACAGCAATTTCTCATATTTTTAAGAAAATTTCAAAAGCCTTTTTTTTAAGGTACCTGTTCAGTTCTGAAGTGGCTTTGAGGCACCTATGTATTAGAAACACCCACAAAACTCCCCATTTTAAAAACTAGACCCCTCAAAGTATTCAAAACAGCATTTAGAAAGTTTTTTTTAACCCTTTAGGCATTTCACAGGAATTAAAGCAAAGTGGAGGTGAAATTTGCAAATTTCATTTTTCTTGCTGAATTTAACTTTATTCTATTTTTTTCTGTAACACAGAAGGTTTTACCAGAGAAACACTACTAAATATGTATTTTACAGATTCTGCCGTTTTTAGAAATGTCCCACATGTGGCTCTAGTGTGCTCTTGGACTAAAACTCAAGCCCCAGAAGCAAAGAAGCACCTAGTGCATTTTGGGGCCTCATTTTTATTAGAATATATTTTAGGCAGCATGCCAGGTTTGAAGAGGTGTTGAGGTGGCAAAAAAGTAGGAATCCCTTAAAAGTGACCCCATTTTGGAAACTGCACCCCTCAAGGAATTCACTAATGGTTGTTGTTACCATTTTCACCCCACAGTTTCTTCACAGAGCGTCTTTGAATTGGGCTGTGAAATTAAAAAGATGACATTTTTTCCAATAAGATGTCATTTTGATCAAAATTTCTTATTTTCGCATGGAACAAAATGCCCCATTTTGTTGCCCAATTTGTCCTGAGTGCGGTAATATCCCATTTGTGGTGATAAAATGCCGTTTGGGCCCATGGGAGGTCTCAGAAGGAAAGAAGCGCTATGTGTTCTTTGGAGTCCAGATTTTGCTGGATTGGTTTTCGGGTGCCATGTCAAATTTGCAGAGCCCCAGACAGTGGCGTAGCTATAGGGTTTGCAGCGGTCGCAATTGCGACCGGGCCCCTAAGCCTGGGGGGCCCACGGGCCCCCGTTGCCATACAGCATGTTTTCTAACTGAATCTTCTGTCCGTGAAGCCGGCACTTCCTGGTTACGGTCACATGGTACACTTAGTGTACCATGTGACCGTGTTGTCACGTGACACGGCTTCCAGACAGAGCAGAAGAGGCGGTGCGGAGGACTCCAGGTAAGCTGCAGTGTAATGTAATGTATATTGTAATGTAATGTATTGTGTTGTAACGTTATGTATTGTAATGTAATGTGTTGTGATGCCTTGTAATGTATTGTGTTGTTTGCAGTGGAGAGGGGGGGGGGCGTTAAATCACAGCCCCCCCCTCCTCCACCGCAAACTGCACAATACAACACAATACAGTATAGTACGAGTGTATGAGAGCGGGGCTGCGGCTGTGTAATACAGTCACTGCCCCGCTCCTGAGTCCTGACATCTGCGCGCCGTCAAGATGATGTGATGCGGCCGGCGCTGCACTAATGAGCGTCGGCACTGAAGACAGAACATGGTGGGCGCGCTACAAAACACCCCCATGTTCTGTCCTCAATGCCTGAACCGCCGCTCATTAGTAGGAGCAGGGGCAATGGCTGTATTACACAGCCGCAGCCCTGCTCTATAACGGCGGAGATCAGAGAAACCGCTCATCTCCGCCGCTATTCTCCTGAATGCTGCGATCAAAGCTGACAGCAGCATTCAGGGGAAAATGAGAAGGGGGGATGCCCCTGGATCGCGTCACAGGGAATTCCTGTGACGCGATTAAGGGACATCCCATATATGGGCAGACAGCCCAGGTCTATTGAAGGACCCCAGGGCTGTCTACCATATTTCCTGTTGTTAGGGCATACTGAGGTATGTCCTAACAACTGCCTGTGTACTATCAGTACACAGGCTAATGTACTAGCATATAGCTATATGCCAGTACAATTGAAGTTTTAAAATAAAGTAAAAACAAAGTAATGTTAAATAAAAAAAAATACACATACACCTTTTTATAATAAACATTAAAATAAGTCTCAATACATAAAACATACACATAATCGGTATTGGCGCAGCCGTAATAACCTGCACAACAATTTTTTTGCATCATTTATGATGTGTACTCTGTAAAAAAATAAAATAAAAATTGCTTTCTATCACTTAGGCCCCATTCACACGACCGTGCCCGCAATCACGGCCCGCGATTGCGGGCACGGCCGGCCGCCCACTGCCACCCGCATTTTCGGGCCGTGCTCCCATACAAAGTATGTGAGAACGGCCCGCAAAATGCAAAAGGACGGACATCTTCCATAATTTTCGGAACATTTCTACGGCACGGACAACCATCCGTAGCGCTACGGAAATGTGTCCGCGCTCAATGAAAGTGAACGGAGGTTATTTACGGTCGTGTGCATGGGGCCTAAATATGAGGCACAAGGTGCGATGATGAATTTAACCTCCATGTGCCTCACATTAATAGTAATTAACTCCATCATGTACCTTACATATTAACCCATTATGACTGAGAAACATAATGGGGTTAATTACTATTAATGTGAGGCACATTCAAATTCATAATCACACCTCCTGCCTCACATCAGAAAATGGAAGAACTTTTTTTATTTTTTATTACTGTTGGCAAAGTAAAACGAAATATCGGTATCGAAGTTCAAATTTTGAGTATCGTGACATCCCTACACTGTGGGTCGCGTCCCCCTGGGGTTCGTGAGTCACTCACCGAGGTCCCGGTTCCAATCAATGCTGGAGCAAGGAGCTGACATCTCCTTGATCCAGCATTCCCTGTGCCGTGAGTGGCTCGACACAGGCAGGCGGGATGTAGCGACATCATCGCGCCTGCCTGCGCTGAGTCACTCATAGTACACACCGGAGGAGGCGAAGGATCCTCCACTCAACGTGGGAATGGGGATAGGTAAGTAATTATGCACATATGGGGGCATTATACTGTATGGGGGGGCTGATATTGTGGGGGGGGCATTATACTGTATGGGGGGCTGATATGGGGAGCATTATACGGTATGGGGCTATTATGGGGGGGCAGTATACGTTATGGGGCATTATACTGTGTGGGGGCAGCTATGGGAGCATTAACTGTGTGGGGGCATTATACTATGGGGGCTGTTGGGCAAGGCATCTGGGCATAGGAGCGCGCAGGGGTCTGATGATGATGGTGGTGCTGGGGAGGAGTAGGGGGGCCCAAGCTGAATTCTTGCACCCGGGCCCATGAGCCTTTAGCTACGCCCCTGGCCCCAGAGGTATCAAAGCAATGGAAACCCACCAGAGGTGACCCCATTTTGGAAACTAAACCCCTCAAGGAATTCATTTATGGGTTTTGTGACCATTTAGACCCCACAGTTTATTCTCTGAATTTATTTGAAATGGGCTGTGAATTAAAAAAAATGTGTGATAAACTGGGCCCATGGGAGGGCTAAGAAGGAAAGGACTACCATTTGGCCTACTGGGGATTCTCTGGTACTAAGTCATGTATGCAGAAGCCCCTGAGGTACCAGTACAGTTGAAACCCCCGAGAAGTGACCCCGTTTTAAAAACGACACCCCTTAAGGCATTCATCTAGAGGTGTAGTGAGCATTTTGACCCCACAGGTATTGTGTAAAAGATAATGCGCAGCAGATAGTGCAGAGTGAGATTTGCAATTTTCTATACATATATGCCATTTCAGTGTCCGATATATTGTGCCCAGCATGCGCCACCGGAGACATACATCCCATAAACTGTAATGTGGGTTCTCACGGGTACGGCAATACCCTACATGTGGATGTTAACAACTGCCTGGGCACACAGCAGGGCCCAGAGTGTAAAGATGAGGGGGATAAGCTGTGCGGCGTGCATCATGGTAAGTAAAACTGGGGTAGATTGAAAATCAAGGGATGTATGATAAATTTTAAAACACTTTCATACAGAGCCCTGGTTTTTCGGGACACGTGTCATATTGATATATTGTGTCTTACCTTATCCCCCTCTTATAGCAGACTTTGCACTTCTTTTGACTTTTTCCCTTCTTGCCAGTTTGGGGAACTTCTCCTGGAAAGTGTTGCCCTGGTACGATGCGTGTGGGCTCGCTTCCAGAAGTACTTGGTGCCCCCCCTTCATGGTCCCTAAAGATTAGGTTCTTGATAACCACCTCTTGAAATTCCAGGAAAGTTCCCGTCTGGCCTTTACATCGATGCAATACGTACGCATTGTACAATGCAATCTGAATGATGTGCGCGGCCAGCTTCTTATACCACACCGCATGGCACTGTAGGGCTTCAGGACTTGACCTGACAAGTCCACCCCTCCCATGTACCTATTGTAGTCCAGGATGCAGTCTGGTTTGGGGTTCTCTGTACTGGTACCTCGTACAGGTACATGGGCACTGGTGTGGCCATGTATTGTTGTCAATACAACGACATCTCTCTTGTCCTTTAACTTAACACAAAAATATGTTGCTGCTAGAATGTGCCCTGCTTCCACCCCTTCTTGTTTGCCCAAGCAGTGTCTTAGGGAGTTGTAATGTCAGGATAGGGAGACAGACAGGTGAGCCCTAATCTACCCGCCACTCAGACCCTGCCTACTTTCACAGCCCGTCCTAGGCGACGGCGTACAAATGGGCGACGGTCCATACGCTCAATATATGCACGACAGACAAACAAGACAAGGGTACACAAAAGCAAAGGGAAGTGGGGCAGTTGCCCACGGCAAAACCGTGAGCAACAGAGTAGTGGATGAGCCGAGTCAAACCAGGAGGGTACGTGGTAACAATTGCAGAGCAGGAGAATAGTCAGTCAAGCCAGGGTCAATATGAAGCAGAGGTCAATGGTAACAGCAGGAACAGCAGAGCCAGGAAACAAGAGAATCACAGGCAAAGGACAAGCATCAAATGAAGTTATAAGTAGACCAAGGGCGGGAGCTAGAACCGTCTGGCCAGGCTGCGATAGGCTCTCCCACTCCTCAGCCTACCAGCCAGAGTTGTAGCAGATCGAGTCACTCTAGCAGACCTAGACACAGATGCAGGCTTATTAACCACGGGCGTCGACACAGAAGCTGTGTCAGGCAAATCCTTCACAGGAGGCCTCTGCGATTTCTTCTAGCAGTGCCGCATGCCACAGTACTTCTGGAAGCGAGGCACTTGAAGAGTAGGATGCTGGTATAAAAATTATCCAGTTAGAGGTGGTAAACCTGGTCCAGCAGTGGGTGCACCAAATCCCACCCAATTTTTGCGTTAACTCCCAGTAAGGGGGGAGCATTCTAAGGGCTGAATACTGCTGTCCTTGTAAGTATACCCTGATGCACTCTCGCACAACTTATACATCTTCACGCCATACCTTGCCCTCTTACACGGCAGGTACTGGTGGAATTGAAGCCTCCCTTTAAAATGGACCAGGGACTCATCAATAGAAATACAATTCTCGGGGGTGTATGCTTTGGAAAACCGGGCACTAAAATGGTCTAATAGGGGTCTCCGTTTATACAAACGGTCAAAACTGGGGTCATCTCAGGGTGGGCGCTGCTCATTATCAGTATAATGTAAGAAGCGAAGTATTGCCTCATAACGCATCCTGGACACGGCCATACGGTACATCGGGGTGTGGTATAAGAAAAAGCCTCTTTTTTTTTTAGTTACCAGTTTAGTTCTGAAGTGGCTTTGGGGGGGCCTATATATTAGAAACCCCTATAAAACACCCCATTTTAGAAACTAGGCCCCTCAAAATATTCAAAACAGCATTCAGAAAGTTTATTAACCTTTTAGGTGTTTCACAGGAATTTAAAGCAAAGTAGAGGTGCAATTTACATATTTCAGTTTTTTTGTAAGAAAATTGTTTTTATTCCTTTTTTTTTTCTGTAAAACAGAAGGTTTTACCCCGAGAAACACTACTCAATACTTATTGCCCAGATTCTCCAGTTTTGAGAAATATCCCAGATGTGGTCCTAGTGTGGTAATGGACTGAAGCACCGGCCTCCGAAGCAAAGGAGCACCTAGAGGATTATGAGGCCTCCTTTTTATTAGGCACCATGTCCGGTTTGAAGAGGTCTTGTGGTGCCAAAACAGTGGAAAGCCCCCAAAAGTGACACTATTTTGGAAACTAGACCCCTTGAGGAATTCATTGTAGTTTTCATGGGGTGCATGTGACTTTTTGATCAGTTTTTGTTCTACTTTTAAGAGGCGTGGAGACTAAAAAACAGCAATTCTTCTATTGTTTTTTATTCTATTTTTTTTACAGCGTTCACCGTGCGCTATAAACGACATATTCACTTTATTCAGCATGGCGATACGATTACGGCGATACCAAATGTTTATAGGTTTTTTTTATGCCTTATGGTGTTTGCACAATAAAATAATTTTTATTAACAATCATTTACTTTTTGTGTTGCCTTATTCTAGGAGCCATACAGTTTTTGTCTTTTTTTCCATCAGGAAAGCCGTGTGAGGACTTGTTTTTGCGTAACGAACGGTAGTTTCGATCAGTACCATTTTTAGGTACATGCGACTTTTTGATCTCTTTTTATTCCATTTTTTGAGAAGTGAAGTGACCAAAAAACTGTGATTCTGGTATGGTTTATTATTATTTTCTTTTACGGCGTTCACCGCGCGGGATAAATAACTAAATACTTTTGTAGTTCAGGCCGTTACGGATGCGGCGATATCAATTATGTATAGTTTATTTGTTTATTTATTTATTTTTATTAATAATAAAAGACTGATAAGGGAAAAAGGGGGATTTTTACTTTTGTTACTTTTAAAACGTTTATTTTCTTATTTTTACAAAACCTTTTTTTAACTTTTTTTAACTTTATTACTTTGTCCCACTAGTGTACTTGAGGGCAGGAGGCCCTGATCCCTATTCTAATACACTGCACTATATGCGTAGTTCAGTGTATTACAGCTGTCAGCTACTCACTGACAGCAAGGCTTCCATAAATGGCATAGCTGGATGCCATTGTTAGGCGTCCGGTTGCTATAGCCACCATCGCCGGCCGCTATCGTGTAGCGGGCCGATGTAGCAGCTTAACCCCTAAGAAGCCGCTATCTCTATTGAAAGCGGCTTTCAAGGGGTTAATCAGCGGGGACACAGCGATCAGTCTCCGCAGAAGGAGCTGCGGCGACTGCTGTACGAGAAAGCAGCTGTTACAGCTCCTGTATGTGTCGGGAAGACGGCCGAAATGGCCGTTCCTCCCGTGACATACTATTCCAGCGCTGAGCGCGAACGATGCACTTAGCACGAAGGAATAGTACGTCGCTGAGCGCGAAGGGGTTAAGCATCAGTTTCCTAAAATGTAATATTAGACTCCCTTTACAAGCGGAGACAATACGATTAAGCAAATATTTTCTTTACGTTTCCCAGTATATAATATGGTACAATAAATGGTGCCGTGAAAAAGTACAACTTGTCCTTCAAAAAACAATCCCTCATACGTTTTTTTTGGACCAAAAATTAAAAACTTATGGCTTCTGGAAGTTGGGGAGGAAAGAGCGAAAATGAAAAACCAAAAATAACTGTAAAAGTCAGGGGTTAAATATGAGGTTATAGGTAACATAAGTAATAATTCATGGCGTGATATATTTAGTAAAGTCCAGTTCATCTCATTCCACTATTGGACAGGAATAGTTGGTACACTGAAACTTGTAGAATTTCTAATTCTCTTGATGTAGGGATATGAATCTTGGACAATATGGGTGTAAGTATTAAAGGGGTTCTCTGCAAATAAACCTTGATCACTGTAAAATAAAAAATGTTATACAACTTTATAATATCCTTTGTGCTAAAAATTCTGTTTTAACTTTTGCTGTAATGGGATGAAAACACGGAGTGAAAACCCAAAGAAGCCAAATACTTCTCATGGATAGTAATTGTATCCAGCCTAAGCAATTGTCTGTAAACTAAACAGCATGGACTCTAAGGCCTCATGCACACGACTGTAATGGCTTTTATTCTACTCAAATACGGATCCCTAGTCATCCAAACTCATCTGCGACTCATTCGCATATAGGCACGCTGTCCGCAAATACGTACCGTCATGCATCCTTAGTTCATCCGCATTTACGGATCCGCAAAAAAAAGAAATGGGAGTCTACAAATGATGTCACCACTATGTCGCAACCCCTTGAAAAGGTCACATGATCGCTCTGGCACCATTTTCTCTGGCATTTGTGCTTTGTGAGAGCTCTGTTGGAATCCTCGGCTGATATAACTTTGGTTTCTGGCATTTCTTTCGTTGCAAGGATGCACTACCCACGTGTGATTCATGCTCTCATGCTCTTCTGGACTGGCTCGTCTCTCGGCGATTCGGACAGTAAGCTATGCTGGAAGAAGAACCGAAGAGGAGGAGGAGGTACTGGGTTCACCCCATTGTCTCCCAACAGCCCAGAAAGGTGCATTTCCATACCCTGTGTTCAGACCTGCGGCAGCACCCGGACAAGTTTCACAACTTCTGCTACATGTCGATTTCCAGCTTTGACCGACGGTGCATCTCGGAGGAACGGCTCATCGTTTCTCTCAGGTAAGAACACCAAATGTCCCTTTTGTCCATTGCTGCCATGTCACCTTGCTACAGGTAGTATAACCGTAGTTGTCCCCTGTGCCCATTGCCGCCATGTCTCCCTGCTACAAGTAGTATGTATATAATTGTAGTTGTCCCCTGTGCACATTGCCGCCATGTCATAATGCTACAAGTAGTATATAACCGTAGTTGCCCCTGTGCCCATTGCCGCCATGTCACTCTGCTAGAAGTACTATATAACCCTGGTTGTAGCCTTTGCCCATTGCCACCATGTCACCCTGGTACTGCTAGCACTAATTATTCGAAATATTTTTTTCACAGATTCCTGGCAACAGGGAACTCATTTGCATCACTGCATTTTGAATTTCTACTGGGGTGTTCCACCATTTCACAGATCATCTGTCTGACCCTGCGAAGTCATCTGGCAGCGACTGAGAGCGACGATGATGCCACAGCCCAAGGCACAAGACTGGTTTCGGATTGCCGTGGGCTTTTACCAACAATCACAGTTTGCCAACTGTGTTGGCGCACTGGATGGTAAACACATTAGTGTGAAGAAGCCACCTCACTCATGGTACCTAGATTTCAATTACAAGCAGTATTTATTGGTGATGCTGTTCGCCTTGGCTGACAGCAACTACCAGTTTGTAATTGTAGATATAGGGGCCTATGGGAGCTCTTCAGATGCTGGCATCTTCAGGGCTTCCAGAATGGGTGAACGGCTTCAGTCCAAACAGCTCTCCGTTCCAGAACCGAGACAACTGCCTGGATCTACTGGACCTCCTGCCCCATTTCTCATCGTGGCAGATGAAGGATTTGGACCATAAATTCTACGTACAGCACACATCGAGCTGAGCCTGCACCATAACCAATGGGCTGAAACTCTCCTGTAGCGGCAGGGACCAGACTGAGGTCTGATCTCCGCCGATTAACTCCCTAAATGGTGCGGTCAATTGCAACCGCAGCATTTGGTTGGTTTGTACGCTATCTGGATCCCTGTGACGCAATTGCGGGGGTGGCGATGTTTGCTATGGCAACTGTAGGCCTAACAATAGCCTACTGCTTGCCAAGTACAGAAGCCTATTAGGACCAGCTTAGATGCGGGACCTAATAAGCTTGCTGTCAGTTTATGACGGACAGGTCTAATACACTGCACTATGTATGTAGTGCAGTGTATTAGAATAGCGATCAGGTCTTCAGGCTTTCAAGTCCCCTAGTAGAAAGAAATATTTGAAAAAGTTATTAAAAATGTTGAATAAAAAAAAAAATAGTTTCACGTTACATAAACAAAAAAAAGCCTTTTTCCCATAATAAAAGTTTTATTATAGGAAAAAATTTAATACATTAAAAAAGTACACGTATTTGGTATCGCCGCTTCCTTAACGTCCCCAACTATAAAGCTTTAACTTTAACTGATTGTGACTAGAGATGAGCGAACCGGGACAACCGAACCCGGTTTCCGTCCGAACTTCCCGAAAAGTTCGGTTCGCAGCGAATCCGAACTTCACCGGGTTCGGCCGAACCCGTTTTGACCGAACCCGGCTACGTTTTGGCGCCTGCCACATGTTACATCTAAAATGGAGGATTTCACAAGATCACCTGACATCAGGCTACCCCATAATGCCTTGCAAACGGCTCTCCCAGCAAATCGGGAGGCAGCATAGGGGCGGGCTCAAGCCTGCAATAAAAGTCTATGCACGGAGCTCAGCGGCCATTTTACAGACAGGAGCTGTAGGGATAGCATCTCTGTGCAGTAAGGGAAAGCTTTAGGAATCTAAAAGGCAGGAATCCAGAAATCTAAGGGGCTCATCCACTACTCACTACTCAGCCAGTGTGTGAATACGCTTTTATAAGGGGCTCATCCCCATTGCATCCAACTTGCAATACAGGCAGGCTTTGTAGTACTACAACACCCAGCATTCCCTGAGTCAGTGCACAGTGGCTAATAGAAATTCTCATTCATTGCCATTTGCCAAGCCAGTGTCAGTGTGTGAATACGCTTTTAGAAGGGGCTCATCCCCGGCCGTTAACATAACAAACAATCCAACTTGCAATACAGGCAGCCTAGTAGTACTACAACGCCCAGCATTCCCTGAGTGCACTGCAGCGAGGCTGATAGAAATTCTCATTCATTGCCATTTGCCAAGCCAGTGTAAGTGTGTGAATACGCTTTTAGAAGGGGCTCATCCCCGGGCGTTAACATAACAAACAATCCAACTTGCAATACAGGCAGCCTAGTAGTACTACAAGGCCCAGCATTTCCTGAGTGCACTGCAGCGAGGCTGATAGAAATTCTCATTCATTGCCATTTGCCAAGCCAGTGTCAGTGTGTGAATACGCTTTTAGAAGGGGCTCATCCCCGGCCGTTAACATAACAAACAATCCAACTTGCAATACAGGCAGCCTAGTAGTACTACAAGGCCCAGCATTCCCTGAGTGCACTGCAGCGAGGCTGATAGAAATTCTCATTCATTGCCATTTGCCAAGCCAGTGTCAGTGTGTGAATACGCTTTTAGAAGGGGCTCTGATATGTCTGGGAAAAAAAAGGTTGTGAAAGGACGGGGTAGAGGAAAACACCCATGCCGTCTCCTCTTCCAGTTGTTGGATCTGTTGGTGCCAGACCCAGTACCAGCATTTGTGGCACAATACATGTGCCCAGTTCCACTAGTAGCAGCTGCCATGTGCCTGCTGGTAGTAGTAGCACCAAGTCAGACTTGTCCATCTCCTCCGGTGGGCGGGTTTCTTTAGACAATACGGCCATTGTGGACTGGTTGGCTGGCTCGCGGTCATCTCAGCAGGCAGACTCTGACGATCTGGCTTCAAGCCAGGTTTCGTTGGATTCCAGATCCTCTACAGTTCCTTGGCACAGTGACAGTAGTAATATAGGTATTTCTAGTGTTTCCATTCCATCATCTATGTCTTCGCTCCCCCTTCCTAGCGGGAAGCCATCTTTCCTGAGAGTCCTAAGAGACATCTCCTCGGGTGCGAAGGAAGATACTGAACAACATAGTGATGATGATGATTTGTTTTCCACGAGTCAGCCAACGGAGTGTGTTGCGGCGGTGGTGGAGGTGGAAGCGGTGTCCGAGACGCATAGCTGCTGTAGTGGGGGTGTTGGTGGTGGTAGCCGTGGTGGCAGACGCAGTAATGAGGGGGGGCATGGAGCCCGCCATGATGTCACATCACATTCACAACACAGTGACAGAAGTGGCGGGGATGATGAGGAAGGCTATGATGATGATGTTGTTTTAGACAGGACGTGGGAACCAGGTGACGAGGTGATGACGGCGTCAGAGGAGGAGGGTAGTAGCGGCGACACTGGCCATGATAAACAGCCAAGCCGAGGTAAGGGCAGAAGTCAATCTGCAAAACGTTGCAGCGGTAGGGTCAGCTCAGGAGCCGGTGACGGCGACACTGACGCTGGTGTAGGCTCCCGAAAAAAGCCTGCCAGACAAGGGGCAAGCTCGGGTGGTGGTGGTGGTTGTGGTGGTGGTGGTGGACATGGTACTACCTCTTTACGGTACTCTGCATTGTGGCAATTTTTCTGTACCTTCCCGGAGGACGAAAACATGGCACAGTGCCGTATCTGCAAGCAGAAAGTAAGGCGTGGGCAGGGCAGCAATGTAGGAACTACCGCTCTACGTAAACACATGGAGCGGCATCACAAGGCCATGTGGGACAATCGACATGCCCCACCATTATCATGTACATCTAATGAAGACCCCTCTGCCGCTGCTGCTCCGAGTCCCTGTCATCTAAGTAGCAGCCAGGCCTTATCCACCATGTCGTTGTCATCATCATCATCACTGTCATCTAGTGCTCCTCCTACGTCCCGTCAGT
Organism: Rhinoderma darwinii; assembly: GCF_050947455.1. NCBI lineage: Eukaryota > Metazoa > Chordata > Amphibia > Anura > Rhinodermatidae > Rhinoderma > Rhinoderma darwinii. The sequence continues at coordinate 23,809 of NW_027461681.1, read as the reverse complement.
TATCCATTACGGAATCGTTGTCCAATAAGCAACAATATATACCCAGTCATCCACTTGTCGTGTGGCTTAATTCACACCTGGCTAAGTTGTTGGTGGTGCAGTCGCTGCCATACCACCTGGTCGACTCCACCGGCTTCAAGCAATTGATGGCGTGCGCTCAGCCTAGGTGGCGAATACCTAGCCGACATTACTTCTCCAAAACAGCTGTCCCTGCCTTGCACAAGCATGTGGAGGAAAAGGTGTGCCAGTCCTTCCAATTATCTGTGTGCAGCAGGGTACATGCCACCGTCGACACGTGGAGCAGCAACTATGCACAGGGACAGTACATGTCTTTCACGGCCCACTGGGTCAATATTTTGCAGTCCGATGCACCACCGCAGCAATGCCAGGCATTACCACCTCCACGCTTGTATCTTTCTGGTTCAACTCCGGACACCAGGCGCCTACCATCCTCCTCCTCCTACTCCTCCTCCTTGCCTTCCTCCTTGGAGGTCTTCCCGTCCCCGACAGGACACAGCGTATCTTCCACTCCTCCTCCCTCCTCTTTTCATAGGTGCAAGGTGAAGCGCCACAACGCTGTCTTACACCTGCTGAGCCTGGGCGAGAAAAGCCACACAGGGCAGGAGCTGCTGCTGTGCATCAAGGAGGAAATCGCACGCTGGCTGTCTCCTCTGAAACTCACAATGGGCAATGTTGTCTCTGATAACGGCAAGAACGTTGTGGCTGCACTGCGTCTAGGTCACCTGACACACGCTCCTTGCATGGCACATGTGATCAATCTGGTCATAACACGCTTCTTAAAGTCATATGTTGGTTTGAAGGGTGTGCTGGCCATGTCCAGGAGGGTTTGCGTTCGCTTTAGATGTTCGTATGCATTTAAGCACGCCCTCCTGGACTTGCAGCGTCAAAACAATCTCCCAGAACACAGCCTGATTTGCGACGTTCCAACACGCTGGAATTCCACCCTGCACATGTTGGACCGTCTGTACGAACAGCGGAAAGCCGTGAATGATTTCCTGATGCAGCAGACGGGCAGCGTTTGGAGCCAGTGTAATTTCGAGCTCAGGCACTGGCAGCTGGTTAGAGACGCATGTCGCGTTTTGAGGCCCTTTGAAGAGGCCACACGATTTGTGAGCCGCGACGCTAGCGGAATGAACGATGTTATGCCGCTGATATTCATTATGGAGCAAACGCTCACAGCGATGATTCAGCAAAGGATGGAGGAAGGATCACATCTGGCTATGGATGTTGAGGAGGAGGAGGAGGAGGATGAGGATGAGGAAACAGGACCTGAAGAGGAGCTGGATTTGGAGATGGAATCACAGGAAGGGATAGGGGACGAGGCAGCCGCACAACATGACAGTGATGGTGGTGATGACGAGTCTGATGACGACCTTGATGATGGACAACCATGGCAGTATGGGGCGGAGATGGAACCAACCGGGCCCTCTGAAACGCTGGCCAGGATGGCGAGCTGTATGCTTCGTTACTTGTGCGCTGACTGTCGTATTGTTAGCATGAAGCAAAGAGATGAGTACTGGATAGGCACACTTTTAGACCCTTGTTATAATCCAGAATGGGGGAGTTTTTTGCGCCTTCCGAGAGGGAGGCAAAATTGGCTTATTATCGAGAGAAGCTATGCAGCCAGCTTGTCACGGCTTTCAAACGGCAAACACCTGCTGCAAGCATGTCTGACCGGGGGGCCACTCTCCGCTCCCCACTGTCTCATCGTTCCACCGCCTCTGGCAGAGCTACCTCTGCAATAGGCGGCAGCCGCGGCAGCAGCGGCAGCAGCAGCAGCAGTAGCAGCCAATTCAGTTTGGAAAATATGATGACAACATTTTTACATCCAATACCCCGACCTGACACACATCGTAGTCACCAAAGGGATGTTCACCATCACCAGGTGCAGCACCTAAACAACCAGGTTCACTTGTTCCTGGACTGTGCCCTTTCTCCGTCAGAAATGCTGATCCCAGACCCCATGGACTTCTGGGTCAGCAGATTGGATCATTGGCAAGAACTGGCCCAGTTTGCCATGGGTGTACTGTCTTGTCCACACTCCAGTGTAGCGTCAGAGAGGGTATTCAGCGCGGCAGGGGGCTTCGTCACCCCTAAGCGAACATGACTTGGATAAGTAGAGTCGAGTGCTCCATAAAACTTCCTTACTCTTTTAGGGATAAACACACCACACCAGATTGGATTTTAATGGCCACAGCAGCTGTTTATTAATACAAATTTTATGAAAATAAAATTTTATAACCAAACATTAAATAACCCAGAATTCCCCAAAATTGGAATTCTTCCGAAATACACATAACAGACCCTTAACAGGGTCAATATAAATAACATCAATAACATGATGAGGGGAAGCCCTTGAGGTTACCGCCACTTAGAAAAATAGCCATCTGCCACCACCACTTGCTTTTACCTCCAGCCGTAACTCGGCTCGAAGGCACCGCTCTCTCCTGCAGATGGCTTTGCCCATAAAGCGCTTCAAAGGGGTAACACCCTAAGAAGCCTTCCACATATTTTGGGGGACGCATACCCCTGATGCGACCCCCCCACCAGTTTTACTGACCAACCTCAAGGACTCCCCCCCGCCACTGCGACATGTGCCTTGACCACCTCAAGCCCATGAGCTCCTCCACACCAACACATCTCTTTCAATCCCGTCTGCCAGGGCCAAACTCCACAAATCCATCCCCACCTCATTCAAATGCACCCCATCCTGCCTCCAGTAACACCCCACACCCGATTCCAGGTCCCTGTGCCTGACCACCACACCTCCATTTTTTGCCACAAATGCCGACACCGCCCTATTGACCTTTATCCTGGCTTTATTCAGCCTCTCCACGGATCGGGCCAAACGCCAGGTCCTTCTGGGCACAATATCCGACCAAACTATAAGAATCCTCGGGTGTAATGCCCATAAGCACAACAAATCGTGCTTAATGTCCCTAACTAAATCCCGAAAAGGGCGAACACCTAAATCGTTCCCCCCAACATGCAACACTAATATCTCAGGAACCCTATCTAGCTGTGTGTACACCTGAAATTCCTGCAACACCCTAGACCAAACCATCCCTCGAAAACCTAACCAATGCAGCACAGCATCATCCCGCGGAATCCTCAGTTGGCGTCCATCCGGGCGAACGTCCGCCCTCAGTGCGCCCCAATAAACAAAGGAATGCCCCAAGATCCAAACCAGACACGGGCGTGAACCTGTAAAAGAAAACACATACCACTTACCACCACCTATCACACTTCATCAACCCAGGCAGAACATACCCAAGCCATCTTCTAACAGACTTACAGCAATTGAGGCCGAACGTAAGAGCGGAAACGGTTAGACTCCCATCTCCCAATGCGCCTAACCCCCGCCTCATCCAACTCCCATCTCACCGCTTCAGTCGCTGCGCCAATGCGAAAAGAATGGGAAGAGTAATCCGTCGCCCGTATCCCACTTGCCAGTAGACAGCGCTTGAACACCGCCCCAAACTGAAACCTAGATAAAAAAGACCCATCCTCATGTCTCAATAAGGGAACCCCCGGTACCCCCACCCGTATCCCCAAGGCAGAAATGCAAAGTACCGGACACATCACCGAACCCTCAGTTGCAAACAAGACCACCCGCCTTCCCCTGCCTGTCTGGTCAGTTTTAGACCTGCGCAGCACGATCTCCGCAAAAAGCTCCACATCATCCTGACAAATGCCTCCCGCACGCGACACGCTCGGCGACACAAATTCACCCACTCTGAAAGCCCCAAAAAAAGCTAACGAAAAAGCTAAGCGAAACAATCGAGCCTCGAAACCCGAAGTACACACCCCCTCCACCGCCGTACCCAACAAACAAAGAATCCGGAACGAAACTGGCCGCCGCCTGTCAACCGACGCTCTCCCCCTTCGCAACCCTTTTAACGCTTGCACCGCTAGAAATTCTTTTGTCACATCCGAGAACCCATTCAACTTCAGACCGAACGCCACTGCAGACACAAACTTGTTCACTTTAGCCACTGACACACCTGAGTCATACGCGTCCCCCAGCCAATACAACAAAGCCACCAATCTGTCCCAGTCAGACCGGACGTCACCTAGTGCCCCCAACCAACGCTCCCATTGAGCCCAGCCAGCCCGATATGCTGCCCACGTAGAACTCGTCAAAGATCGCTCAATCAATGTTTCGGCTGCAGAGAGACCAAATCCCACAGATGATCCGGGCACACCTTGCCGATCCGATCTGCTGCCGGCGCCAGCTGGCGAAAACGATCCCACTGCGAGCGAGAAAGGGCATCAGCAACACAATTGTCCACCCCCGGCACATGCACCGCCACCACCCAAGCATTCAATGATAAACAAACGAACACAAAATGCCGCAACAGTTGAACCACCGGAGGAGACGACGCCGAGATATTATTGATAGCCAAAACAACCCCCATATTATCACAGTGGAAACGGATGTTCTTGTCCCTGAGCCTATCCCCCCAAATGGTCACAGCGACCATGATGGGAAATAGCTTTTTGTCAGACCGTGCTCCACCCAGCTATCAGGCCACCCCCTAGCACACCACTGTCCTCCACAATAGGCCCCAAAGCCGCCCCCTCCCGCGGCGTCCGTAAACAAATCCAAGTCCACGGAATCCAGAGCCCCAGCCATCCAAAGAGACCGACCGTTGTATTGCCCCAAAAACCGATGCCATACTAACAAATAAGCCCGATGTTCACCGCTCAACCTCACAAAATGATGTGGGGCCACCACCCCCGCAGTTGCCGCCGCCAAACGCCTACTAAAAACCCTGCCCATGGGCAATATCCGGCACACGAAATTCAACTTCCCCAAAACCGACTGCAAACTGCGTAACGTAACCTTCTTAAGCCGAGACAACGCCTGAACCTCCGCCCGCAGAGCCGTCAATTTGTCCTCCGGGAGCCTACATTCCATCAACACCAAGTCAATTTCAATGCCCAAAAAACGAATAACCGTGACCGGCCCCTCTGTTTTTTCCGGAGCCAAAGGGACACCAAACTCTCGCATCACGCCCTGCAAAGCATACAAAACATTAGCGCACACACCAGAATCACCCGGGCCAACACACAGAAAATCATCCAGGTAATGAATGACAGATCGTACACCTGCAACTTCCCGAACTACCCACTCTAAAAACGAACTGAAAGCCTCAAAATAGGCGCAAGATAGGGAGCAACCCATAGGCAGACAACGATCCACAAAAAATTCCCCTTCCCAAAAACAGCCCAACAACCTTTGACTCTTGGCATGAACCGGCAATAGCCGAAACGCTGCCTCAATGTCTGTTTTAGCTAACAAGGCACCTTCCCCCGCCTCCCGAACCAAAAGTACCGCCTTATCAAACGACGCATACACATCTGAACACAACTCCGGATCAATCCCATCGTTCACTGAAGCCCCCCGGGGAAAAGAAAGATGATGTATTAAGCGAAACTTGTTCGGCTCACGCTTAGCCACCACACCCAACTGGGAAACAACAAGATCCAGTACCGGGAGTTCTACAAAAGGTCCCGCCATGCGGCCCAAAATCACTTCTTTACGCAGCTTATCCGACACCACCCTAGAGTGTTGATAAGCAGACCGAAGATTGCGACGAGTGACCGGAACAACATAAGGAGGGGGAGGAATCACAAAACCCACACTAAAACCGTCTGCAAGCAACTGCGCCCCAGCCCTATCCGGATACCTACTTAGAAAGGGGGCCAGCTTTTCCAACTTCACCGGCATCACCCCCTTGACCAGCTGTACCCCCTGTTCCACTTCCCTTTTTTCCTTTTCGCATACATTTTGACGCGCCACGGGACGACCCGCTGCAATGGGAACACACGTGTTTAAACTTGCATGTTGCCCCAAATTTACATTGGCCGTCGTTGAACTGCCAGCAAAAACCGAGCTTAGAACCAGCCCCTTGACCGGACTGACCGACCTGCCCTGCAGACCCCCCGCTCCCTGGAAAGGATTGTCCCGTCTTAACTGGAGCCGTCACCCTTAACCACAAACGCAATGTCTTTTTGATCCCATCTAATGCTGGGCCGCACCGCCTTCCTCTGCCGGAATTGCTCATCATACCGCAGCCAAGCCACCCCGCCGTACACCCGATGCGCCTCACCGATGGCATCCATATAGCAAAAAAGAGCAGGACAATGCTCCGTAGCCTTCTCCCCCACAACGCTAGCCAATATTGCAAAAGCCTGCAACCAATTCACAAACGTTTGCGGAATGAGCCTATATCGCCGCCGTTCCTCCTCCTCTTTCTTACTCTCATCCCTTTTTCCTTTATCCAAATAAAATTTTGCCAAAGGAAGAAGAGAAAAAATCTCCACATATTCATCCTTCCATATACACTCGAGGCACCTCCTGTTTCAAATGCGCCCCCAACGGGCCCTCAAAGCATACATAAACCTCCCCCCTTGCCCTATCATCCAACCGCACCCTGTCACCCTCTTGCGACCCATCCGTTTGCACCGACACCGCCACAGCCCCCCCTGAACTACCTACAGGCACCCTGTCTTGAGGCTGTCCGATAACCGCCGGCGCCGCCACCCCCCCCAAACCGCGACCGGAGCCACTCCCGCCGCCCCCGGGGCCCGCGACCCGTACAATTTATTTACCAGCTCGCGCAAGCAACCCACTAGATCCCTGAAACTACTACCACTTACCCCGGCCGACCCGCCGACATCCCTATTGCCCGACGCACCCCCCGCCATGTAAGTATTAGCAAAAGAGACAGAAGAGAAACACCCACCTGGCTGCTCAGGCGCTGTGATCCCGCCAGCCGGACGAACTTGAACACGCTGAAGCTCCTCCACCGCTCCTTCTTCAAACGCAACCACCGTCTGCGACCGCTGCCCACATCCACAATTTGAGCACGGAGATCCTTGCACAGATTGTCACGAAGGGCCGTCTTCCCTCTAGGCCCTGTTGCTGAAAGGGCCAGCCGCCTGCTGCCCGGTCCACGGTATCCAAACTTCGGACTGCACGCCACGGCCCACCGGACTCACCGTCCCCCTTGTAGAAGACCCAGCAACAGCCAGCCCCCTGATTGGCGCATCACCAGGCGGGGCTGCCGACATCCCAGGTACCTGCAATACGCCAGACGGCGGGGGGTATTTGGGAAGCCAGGAGCCAACCCCCCCTTACCGCCAAGCACCGCCGCGGCTGGGGATTTCTGCCAGACCGGGGTCCTTTAGGGGATGCAGCTCTCCCTGGAGACCGGCCTGCAGTGACCCTGGAGGGGCTTCCCCTGCGGCGCCGTGCCCGCCGGATTTCCTCAGGGCTTAATCTAGCTGGAGGGCGGGCATGCCGTGACCTGTGAGCAGGCACGGCATCAGACTGACCAGACTCAGGGATAATCCCCCCACTAGCCGGGGGGCTGAACAGCAGAGGGCTGCCCAGTGCTAACTCTATCACAGCAGGGGATGACATTGCAGGGGACGACAGTGCAGAAGCCACCCCTCCCCTCTCCCCGGACACCGCGCTATGTGAGCGCCGGAGCCCAGATGTCGGCGGCACAGCCATCCCTAATAGGCTCATCACTGCCTCTTCAAACCACCCTGCCTCCTGACCATCAGCCGCCACCCGGAGCCGCTCCACGAGTCCCTCAAAGGAAGACATCAGCCAGGTAAGATTGCAGCCGACTTCTGCTGCTGTTGCTTCCTACGCTGTCTGTCTCGATCTGAGGAAAACAGCTGGAAGCCGCGCTACTCACTCCCCCCTCCCCTCCCAGTCACTCCTCTTCCCTCCCCTAACAACCGTTTACTACCACCTATTAACTCCTTCCTGACACTCCCTCCTATCCCGTCATGGCGGCCTCCCTTTAGTCTTTCAGGGCGGCAGTGCGGCCGCTCCTAGATTGTCCGCCAACAGCTTGGAAAATCTCACGTTTCTGAAAATGAATCAAGCGTGGATGGGTGAGGATTTTAAAACCCCTGTGCCTGATGCCACTGATTAGATCTGACATTGCTGCTGCTGCCGCTGCCGCCTATTACTGCCGCCTGCTACTACGGGATTCTGTCCTGTCCACTCTTTTTTTAATGTTTCGCTGTTGGTGCTGCTACTACTTCTACCACCAATCCACCCCCAGTGCCGTCTGCTACAAGCAGGCCTGCCCCACCACAGGGCTTTGTCCTGTGACTGTTGTCCAGTCTCTTTTTTTAATGTGCTGCTACTACTACTACCACCCTTGCTGTCTGTGTTGGCTACCTCTACTTCCACCAATACACCTCCACTGCCGTCTGCTACAAGCAGGCCTGAGGCCTGCCCCACCACAGGGCTTTGTCCCCCTGTGACTGTCCAGTCTCTTTTTTTAATGTGCTGCTGCTACTACCAGTCTACCACCCTTGCTGTCTGTGTTGGCTACCTCTACTACCACCAATACACCTCCACTGCCGCCCGTCTGCTACAAGCAGGCCTGCCCCACCACAGGGCTTTGTCCTGTGACTGTTGTCCAGTGTCTTTTAATGTGCTGCTACTACTCACCCTTGCCAATAAAAAGGGTCAATTTTTGGAGGGCTTGTGAAAAGCCATTGCTTGTTGCTTTTACATTCATGTATGGAAGAACCCCGGCAGGCATCTGCCAATAAAAAGGGTCAAGTTTTGGAGGGCTTGTCAAAAGCCATTGCTTGTTGCTTTTACATTCATGTATGGAAGAACACCGGCAGGCATCTGCCAATAAAAAAGGGTCAATTTTTGAAGGGCTTGTCAAAAGCCATTGCTTGTTGCTTTTACATCTATGTATGGAAGAACCCCGGCAGGCATCTGCCAAAAAAAGGATCAATTTTTGGAGGGCTTGTCAAAAGCCATTGCTTGTTGCTTTTACATCTATGTATGGAAGAACTCCGGCAGGCATCTGCCAATAAAAAGGGTCAATTTTTGGAGGGCTTGTCAAAAGCCATTGCTTGTTGCTTTTACATTCATGTATGGAAGAACCCCGGCAGGCATCTGCCAATAAAAAGGGTAAATTTTTGGAGGGCTTGTCAAAAGCCATTGCTTGTTGCTTTTACATCTATGTATGGAAGAACCCCGGCAGGCATCTGCCAATAAAAAGGGTCAATTTTTGGAGGGCTTGTCAAAAGCCATTGCTTTTTGCTTTTACATCTATGTATGGAAGAACCCCGGCAGGCATCTGCCAAAAAAAAGGGTACATTTTTGGAGGGCTTGTCAAAAGCCATTGCTTGTTGCTTTTACATCCATGTATGGAAGAACCCCGGCAGGCATCTGCCACTAAAAAGGGTCAATTTTTGGAGGGCTTGTCAAAAGTCATTGCTTGTTGCTTTTACATCTATGTATGGAAGAACCCCGGCAGGCATCTGCCAAAAAAAGGGTCAATTTTTGGAGGGCTTGTCAAAAGCCATTGCTTGTTGCTTTTACATCTATGTATGGAAGAACCCCGGCAGGCATCTGCCAAAAAAAGGGTCAATTTTTGGAGAGCTTGTCAAAAGCCATTGCTTGTTGCTTTTACATTCATGTATGGAAGAACCCCGGCAGGCATCTGGCAAAAAAAAGGGTCAATTTTTGGAGGGCTTGTCAAAAGCCATTGCTTGTTGCTTTTACATCTATGTATGGAAGAACCCCGGCAGGCATCTGCCAAAAAAAGGGTCAATTTTTGGATGGCTTGTCAAAAGCAATTGCTTGTTGCTTTTACATCCATGTATGAAAGAACCCCGGCAGGCATCTGCCAATAAAAAGGGTAAATTTTTGGAGGGCTTGTCAAAAGCCATTGCTTTTTGCTTTTACATCTATGTATGGAAGAACCCCGGCAGGCATCTGCCAAAAAAAAGGATACATTTTTGGAGGGCTTGTCAAAAGCCATTGCTTGTTGCTTTTACATCCATGTATGGAAGAACCCCGGCAGGCATCTGCCACTAAAAAGGGTCAATTTTTGGAGGGCTTGTCAAAAGTCATTGCTTGTTGCTTTTACATCTATGTATGGAAGAACCCCGGCAGGCATCTGCCAAAAAAAGGGTCAATTTTTGGAGGGCTTGTCAAAAGCCATTGATTGTTGCTTTTACATCTATGTATGGAAGAACCCCGACAGGCATCTGCCAATAAAAAGGGTCAATTTTTGGAGGGCTTGTCAAAAGCCATTGCTTGTTGCTTTTACATCTATGTATGGAAGAACCCCGGCAGGCATCTGCCAAAAAAAGGGTCAATTTTTGGAGGGCTTGTCAAAAGCCATTGCTTGTTGCTTTTACATCCATGTATGGAAGAACCCCGGCAGGCATCTGCCAATAAAAAGGGTCAATTTTTGGAGGGCTTGTCAAAAGCCATTGCTTGTTGCTTTTACATCCATGTATGGAAGAACCCCGGCAGGCATCTGCCAATAAAAAGGGTCAATTTTTGGAGGGCTTGTCAAAAGCCATTGCTTGTTGCTTTTACATCCATGTATGGAAGGACCCCGGCAGGCATCTGCCAATAAAAAGGGTCAATTTTTGGAGGGCTTGTCAAAAGCCATTGCTTGTTGCTTTTACATTCATGTATGGAAGAACCCCGGCAGGCATCTGCCATTAAAAAGGGTCAATTTTTGGAGGGCTTGTCAAAAGCCATTGCTTGTTGCTTTTACATCCATGTATGGAAGAACCCCGGCAGGCATATGCCAATAAAAAGGGTAAATTTTTGGAGGGCTTGTCAAAAGCCATTGCTTGTTGCTTTTACATCCATGTATGGAAGAACCCCGGCAGGCATCTGCCAAAAAAAAGGGTCAATTTTTGGAGGGCTTGTCAAAAGCCATTGCTTGTTGCTTTTACATTCATGTATGGAAGAACCCCGGCAGGCATCTGCCAAAAAAAGGGTCAATTTTTGGAGGGCTTGTCAAAAGCCATTGCTTGTTGCTTTTACATCTATGTATGGAAGAACCCCGGCAGGCATCTGCCAATAAAAAGGGTCAATTTTTGGAGGGCTTGTCAAAAGCCATTGCTTGTTGCTTTTACATCTATGTATGGAAGAACCCCGGCAGGCATCTGCCAATAAAAAGGGTCAATTTTTGGAGGGCTTGTCAAAAGCCATTGCTTGTTGCTTTTACATCCATGTATGGAAGAACCCCGGCAGGCATCTGCCAATAAAAAGGGTCAATTTTTGGAGGGCTTGTCAAAAGCCATTGCTTGTTGCTTTTACATCCATGTATGGAAGAACCCCGGCAGGCATCTGCCAATAAAAAGGGTCAATTTTTGGAGGGCTTGTCAAAAGCCATTGCTTGTTGCTTTTACATCCATGTATGGAAGAACCCCGGCAGGCATCTGCCAATAAAAAGGGTCAATTTTTGGAGGGCTTGTCAAAAGCCATTGCTTGTTGCTTTTACATTCATGTATGGAAGAACCCCGGCAGGCATCTGCCATTAAAAAGGATCAATTTTTGGAGGGCTTGTCAAAAGCCATTGCTTGTTGCTTTTACATCCATGTATGGAAGTACCCCGGCAGGCATATGCCAATAAAAAGGGTCAATTTTTGGAGGGCTTGTCAAAAGCCATTGCTTGTTGCTTTTACATCCATGTATGGAAGAACCCCGGCAGGCATCTGCCAATAAAAAGGGTCAATTTTTGGAGGGCTTGTCAAAAGCCATTGCTTGTTGCTTTTACATCCATGTATGGAAGAACCCCGGCAGGCATCTGCCAAAAACAGGGTAAATTTTTGGAGGGCTTGTCAAAAGCCATTGCTTGTTGCTTTTACATCCATGTATGGAAGAACCCCGGCAGGCATCTGCCAAAAAAAGGGTCAATTTTTGGAAGGCTTGTCAAAAGCCATTGCTTGTTGCTTTTACATTCATGTATGGAAGAACCCCGGCAGGCATCTGCCAATAAAAAGGGTACATTTTTGGAGGGCTTGTCAAAAGCCATTGCTTGTGGCTTTTACATTCATGTATGGAAGAACCCCGGCAGGCATCTGCCACTAAAAAGGGTACATTTTTGGAGGGCTTGTCAAAAGCCATTGCTTGTTGCTTTTACATCTATGTATGGAAGAACCCCGGCAGGCATCTACCAATAAAAAGGGTAAATTTTTGGAGGGCTTGTGAAAAGCCATTGCTTGTTGCTTTTACATCCATGTATGGAAGAACCCCGGCAGGCATCTGCCAATAAAAAGGGTAAATTTTTGGAGGGCTTGTCAAAAGCCATTGCTTGTTGCTTTTACATCTATGTATGGAAGAACCCCGGCAGGCATCTGCCAATAAAAAGGGTCAATTTTTGGAGGGCTTGTCAAAAGCCATTGCTTGTTGCTTTTACATCTATGTATGGAAGAACCCCGGCAGGCATCTGCCAAAAAAGGGTCAATTTTTGGGGGGCTTGTCAAAAGCCATTGCTTGTTGCTTTTACATCCATGTATGGAAGAACCCCGGCAGGCATCTGCCAATAAAAAGGGTCAATTTTTGGAGGGCTTGTCAAAAGCCATTGCTTGTTGCTTTTACATCCATGTATGGAAGAACCCCGGCAGGCATCTGCCAATAAAAAGGGTCAATTTTTGGAGGGCTTGTCAAAAGCCATTGCTTGTTGCTTTTACATCCATGTATGGAAGAACCCCGGCAGGCATCTGCCAATAAAAAGGGTCAATTTTTGGAGGGCTTGTCAAAAGCCATTGCTTGTTGCTTTTACATTCATGTATGGAAGAACCCCGGCAGGCATCTGCCATTAAAAAGGGTCAAATTTTGGAGGGCTTGTCAAAAGCCATTGCTTGTTGCTTTTACATCCATGTATGGAAGAACCCCGGCAGGCATATGCCAATAAAAAGGGTCAATTTTTGGAGGGCTTGTCAAAAGCCATTGCTTGTTGCTTTTACATCCATGTATGGAAGAACCCCGGCAGGCATCTGCCAATAAAAAGGGTCAATTTTTGGAGGGCTTGTCAAAAGCCATTGCTTGTTGCTTTTACATCCATGTATGGAAGAACCCCGGCAGGCATCTGCCAAAAACAGGGTAAATTTTTGGAGGGCTTGTCAAAAGCCATTGCTAGTTGCTTTTACATTCATGTATGGAAGAACCCCGGCAGGCATCTGCCAATAAAAAGGGTACATTTTTGGAGGGCTTGTCAAAAGCCATTGCTTGTTGCTTTTACATCTATGTATGGAAGAACCCCGGCACACATCTGCCAAAAAAAGGGTAAATTTTTGGAAGGCTTGTCAAAAGCCATTGCTTGTTGCTTTTACATCTATGTATGGAAGAACCCCGGCAGGCATCTGCCAAAAAAAAGGGTCAATTTTTGGAGGGCTTGTCAAAAGCCATTGCTTGTTGCTTTTACATCTATGTATGGAAGAACCCCGGCAGGCATCTGCCAAAAAAAAGGGTCAATTTTTGGAGGGCTTGTCAAAAGCCATTGCTTGTTGCTTTTACATCCATGTATGGAAGAACCCCGGCAGGCATCTGCCAAAAAAAAGGGTAAATTTTTGGAGGGCTTGTCAAAAGCCATTGCTTGTTGCTTTTACCTCCATGTATGGAAGAACCCCGGCAGGCATCTACCAATAAAAAGGGTAAATTTTTGGAGGGCTTGTCAAAAGCCATTGCTTTTTGCTTTTACATCCATGTATGGAAGAACCCCGGCAGGCATCTGCCAAAAAAAAGGGTCAATTTTTGGAGGGCTTGTCAAAAGCCATTGCTTGTTGCTTTTACCTCCATGTATGGAAGAACCCCGGCAGGCATCTACCAATAAAAAGGGTAAATTTTTGGAGGGCTTGTGAAAAGCCATTGCTTGTTGCTTTTACATCCATGTATGGAAGAACCCCGGCAGGCATCTGCCAATAAAAAGGGTCAATTTTTGGAGGGCTTGTCAAAAGCCATTGCTTGTTGCTTTTACATCCATGTATGGAAGAACCCCGGCAGGCATCTGCCAAAAAAGGGTCAATTTTTGGAGGGCTTGTCAAAAGCCATTGCTTGTTGCTTTTACATCTATGTATGGAAGAACCCCGGCAGGCATCTGCCAAAAAAAGGGTCAATTTTTGGGGGGCTTGTCAAAAGCCATTGCTTGTTGCTTTTACATCTATGTATGGAAGAACCCCGGCAGGCATCTGCCAATAAAAAGGGTCAATTTTTGGAGGGCTTGTCAAAAGCCATTGCTTGTTGCTTTTACATCCATGTATGGAAGAACCCCGGCAGGCATCTGCCAATAAAAAGGGTAAATTTTTGGAGGGCTTGTCAAAAGCCATTGCTTGTTGCTTTTACATTCATGTATGGAAGAACCCCGGCAGGCATCTGCCATTAAAAAGGGTCAATTTTTGGAGGCCTTGTCAAAAGCCATTGCTTGTTGCTTTTACATCCATGTATGGAAGAACCCCGGCAGGCATATGCCAATAAAAAGGGTCAAATTTTGGAGGGCTTGTCAAAAGCCATTGCTTGTTGCTTTTACATCTATGTATGGAAGAACCCCGGCAGGCATCTGCCAAAAACAGGGTCAATTTTTGGAGGGCTTGTCAAAAGCCATTGCTTGTTGCTTTTACATTCATGTATGGTAGAACCCCGGCAGGCATCTGCCAAAAAAAGGGTAGATTTTTGGAGGGCTTGTCAAAAGCCATTGCTTGTTGCTTTTACATCCATGTATGGAAGAACCCCGGCAGGCATCTGCCAATAAAAAGGGTCAATTTTTGGAGGGCTTGTCAAAAGCCATTGCTTGTTGCTTTTACATCTATGTATGGAAGAACCCCGGCAGGCATCTGCCAATAAAAAGGGTACATTTTTGGAGGGCTTGTCAAAAGCCATTGCTTGTGGCTTTTACATTCATGTATGGAAGAACCCCGGCAGGCATCTGCCAAAAAAAAGGGTCAATTTTTGGAGGGCTTGTCAAAAGCCATTGCTTGTTGCTTTTACATCTATGTATGGAAGAACCCCGGCACACATCTGCCAAAAAAAGGGTAAATTTTTGGAGGGCTTGTCAAAAGCCATTGCTTGTTGCTTTTACATCTATGTATGGAAGAACCCCGGCAGGCATCTGCCAAAAAAAAGGGTCAATTTTTGGAGGGCTTGTCAAAAGCCATTGCTTGTTGCTTTTACCTCCATGTATGGAAGAACCCCGGCAGGCATCTACCAATAAAAAGGGTAAATTTTTGGAGGGCTTGTCAAAAGCCATTGCTTTTTGCTTTTACATCTATGTATGGAAGAACCCCGGCAGGCATCTGCCAATAAAAAGGGTCAATTTTTGGAGGGCTTGTCAAAAGCCATTGCTTGTTGCTTTTACCTCCATGTATGGAAGAACCCCGGCATGCATCTGCCAAAAAAAAGTGTAAATTTTTGGAGGGCTTGTCAAAAGCCATTGCTTGTTGCTTTTACCTCCATGTATGGAAGAACCCCGGCAGGCATCTACCAAAAAAAGGGTCAATTTTTGGAGGGCTTGTCAAATGCCATTGCTTGTTGCTTTTACATCCATGTATGGAAGAACCCCGGCAGGCATCTGCCAATAAAAAGGGCAATTTTTGGAGGGCTTGTCAAAAGCCATTGCTTGTTGATTTTACATCTATGTATGGAAGAACCCCGGCAGGCATCTGCCAAAAACAGAGTCAATTTTTGGAGGGCTTGTCAAAAGCCATTGCTTGTTGCTTTTACATCCATGTATGGAAGAACCCCGGCAGGCATCTGCCAATAAAAAGGGTCAATTTTTGGAGGGCTTGTCAAAAGCCATTGCTTGTTGCTTTTACATTCATGTATGGAAGAACCCCGGCAGGCATCTGCCATTAAAAAGGGTCAATTTTTGGAGGGCTTGTCAAAAGCCATTGCTTGTTGCTTTTACATCCATGTATGGAAGAACCCCGGCAGGCATCTGCCAAAAACAGGGTCAATTTTTGGAGGGCTTGTCAAAAGCCATTGCTTGTTGCTTTTACATCCATGTATGGAAGAACCCCGGCAGGCATCTGCCAATAAAAAGGGTACATTTTTGGAGGGCTTGTCAAAAGCCTTTGCTAGTTGCTTTTACATTCATGTATGGAAGAACCCCGGCAGGCATCTGCCAATAAAAAGGGTACATTTTTGGAGGGCTTGTCAAAAGCCATTGCTTGTGGCTTTTTATATTCATGTATGGAAGAACCCCGGCACACATCTGCCAAAAAAAGGGTCAATTTTTGGAGGGCTTGTCAAAAGCCATTGCTTGTTGCTTTTACATCCATGTATGGAAGAACCCCGACAGGCATCTGCCAATAAAAAGGGTCAATTTTTGGAGGGCTTGTCAAAAGCCATTGCTTGTTGCTTTTACATCTATGTATGGAAGAACCCCGACAGGCATCTGCCAATAAAAAGGGTACATTTTTGGAGGGCTTGTCAAAAGCCATTGCTTGTTGCTTTTACATCTATGTATGGAAGAACCCCGGCAGGCATCTGCCAAAAAAAAGGGTCAATTTTTGCAGGGCTTGTCAAAAGCCATTGCTTGTTGCTTTTACATTCATGTATGGAAGAACCCCGGCAGGCATCTGCCAATAAAAGGGTCAATTTTTGGAGGGCTTGTCAAAAGCCATTGCTTGTTGCTTTTACATTCATGTATGGAAGAACCCCGGCAGGCATCTGCCAAAAAAAAGGGTCAATTTTTGGAGGGCTTGTCAAAAGCCATTGCTTGTTGCTTTTACATTCATGTATGGAAGAACCCCGGCAGGCATCTGCCAAAAAAAAGGGTCAATTTTTGGAGGGCTTTTCAAAAGCCATTGCTTGTTGCTTTTACATCTATGTATGGAAGAACCCCGGCAGGCATCTGCCAAAAAAAAGGGTCAATTTTTGGATGGCTTGTCAAAAGCCATTGCTTGTTGCTTTTACATCCATGTATGGAAGAACCCCGGCAGGCATCTGCCAATAAAAAGGGTCAATTTTTGGAGGGCTTGTCAAAAGCCATTGCTTTTTGCTTTTACATCTATGTATGGAAGAACCCCGGCAGGAATCTGCCAAAAAAAAGGGTAAATTTTTGGAGGGCTTGTGAAAAGCCATTGCTTGTTGCTTTTACATCCATGTATGGAAGAACCCCGGCAGGCATCTGCCAAAAAAAGGGTCAATTTTTGGAGGGCTTGTCAAAAGCCATTGCTTGTTGCTTTTACATCCATGTATGGAAGAACCCCGGCAGGCATCTGCCAAAAAAAGGGTCAATTTTTGGAGGGCTTGTCAAAAGCCATTGCTTGTTGCTTTTACATCCATGTATGGAAGAACCCCGGCAGGCATCTGCCAATAAAAAGGGTCAATTTTTGGAGGGCTTGTCAAAAGCCATTGCTTGTTGCTTTTACATCCATGTATGGAAGAACCCCGGCAGGCATCTGCCAATAAAAAGGGTCAATTTTTGGAGGGCTTGTCAAAAGCCATTGCTTGTTGCTTTTACATCCATGTATGGAAGAACCCCCGGCAGGCATCTGCCAATAAAAAGGGTCAATTTTTGGAGGGCTTGTCAAAAGCCATTGCTTGTTGCTTTTACGTCCATGTATGGAAGAACCCCGGCAGGCATCTGCCATTAAAAAGGGTCAATTTTTGGAGGGCTTGTCAAAAGCCATTGCTTGTTGCTTTTACATCCATGTATGGAAGAACCCCGGCAGGCATATGCCAATAAAAAGGGTCAATTTTTGGAGGGCTTGTCAAAAGCCATTGCTTGTTGCTTTTACATCCATGTATGGAAGAACCCCGGCAGGCATATGCCAATAAAAAGGGTCAATTTTTGGAGGGCTTGTCAAAAGCCATTGCTTGTTGCTTTTACATCCATGTATGGAAGAACCCCGGCAGGCATCTGCCAAAAACAGGGTCAATTTTTGGAGGGCTTGTCAAAAGCCATTGCTTGTTGCTTTTACATCCATGTATGGAAGAACCCCGGCAGGCATCTGCCAATTAAAAGGGTCAATTTTTGGAGGGCTTGTCAAAAGCCATTGCTAGTTGCTTTTACATTCATGTATGGAAGAACCCCAGCAGGCATCTGCCAATAAAAAGGGTACATTTTTGGAGGGCTTATCAAAAGCCATTGCTTGTGGCTTTTACATTCATGTATGGAAGAACCCCGGCAGGCATCTGCCAAAAAAAAGGGTCAATTTTTGGAGGGCTTGTCAAAAGCCATTGCTTGTTGCTTTTACATCTATGTATGGAAGAACCCCGGCACACATCTGCCAAAAAAAGGGTCAATTTTTGGAGGGCTTGTCAAAAGCCATTGCTTGTTGCTTTTACATCCATGTATGGAAGAACCCCGACAGGCACCTGCCAATAAAAAGGGTCAATTTTTGGAGGGCTTGTCAAAAGCCATTGCTTGTTGCTTTTAAATCTATGTATGGAAGAACCCCGGCAGGCATCTGCCAAAAAAAAGGGTCAATTTTTGGAGGGCTTGTCAAAAGCCATTGCTTGTTGCTTTTACATTCATGTATGGAAGAACCCCGGCAGGCATCTGCCAAAAAAAAGGGTCAATTTTTGGAGGGCTTGTCAAAAGACATTGCTTGTTGCTTTTACATCTATGTATGGAAGAACCCCGGCAGGCATCTGCCAAAAAAAAGGGTCAATTTTTGGATGGCTTGTCAAAAGCCATTGCTTGTTGCTTTTACATCCATGTATGGAAGAACCCCGGCAGGCATCTGCCAATAAAAAGGGTCAATTTTTGGAGGGCTTGTCAAAAGCCATTGCTTTTTGCTTTTACATCTATGTATGGAAGAACCCCGGCAGGCATCTGCCAAAAAAAAGGGTAAATTTTTGGAGGGCTTGTCAAAAGCCATTGCTTGTTGCTTTTACATCCATGTATGGAAGAACCCCGGCAGGCATCTGCCAATAAAAAGGGTCAATTTTTGGAGGGCTTGTCAAAAGCCATTGCTTTTTGCTTTTACATCTATGTATGGAAGAACCCCGGCAGGGATCTGCCAAAAAAAGGGTCAATTTTTGGAGGGCTTGTCAAAAGCCATTGCTTGTTGCTTTTACATCTATGTATGGAAGAACCCCGACAGGCATCTGCCAATAAAAAGGGTCAATTTTTGGAGGGCTTGTCAAAAGCCATTGCTTGTTGCTTTTACGTCCATGTATGGAAGAACCCCGGCAGGCATCTGCCAAAAAAAAGGGTCAATTTTTGGAGGGCTTGTCAAAAGCCATTGCTTGTTGCTTTTACATCTATGTATGGAAGAACCCCGGCAGGCATCTGCCAAAAAAAAGGGTCAATTTTTGGATGGCTTGTCAAAAGCCATTGCTTGTTGCTTTTACATCCATGTATGGAAGAACCCCGGCAGGCATCTGCCAATAAAAAGGGTCAATTTTTGGAGGGCTTGTCAAAAGCCATTGCTTTTTGCTTTTACATCTATGTATGGAAGAACCCCGGCAGGAATCTGCCAAAAAAAAGGGTAAATTTTTGGAGGGCTTGTGAAAAGCCATTGCTTGTTGCTTTTACATCCATGTATGGAAGAACCCCGGCAGGCATCTGCCAAAAAAAGGGTCAATTTTTGGAGGGCTTGTCAAAAGCCATTGCTTGTTGCTTTTACATCCATGTATGGAAGAACCCCGGCAGGCATCTGCCAAAAAAAGGGTCAATTTTTGGAGGGCTTGTCAAAAGCCATTGCTTGTTGCTTTTACATCCATGTATGGAAGAACCCCGGCAGGCATCTGCCAATAAAAAGGGTCAATTTTTGGAGGGCTTGTCAAAAGCCATTGCTTGTTGCTTTTACATCCATGTATGGAAGAACCCCGGCAGGCATCTGCCAATAAAAAGGGTCAATTTTTGGAGGGCTTGTCAAAAGCCATTGCTTGTTGCTTTTACATCCATGTATGGAAGAACCCCCGGCAGGCATCTGCCAATAAAAAGGGTCAATTTTTGGAGGGCTTGTCAAAAGCCATTGCTTGTTGCTTTTACGTCCATGTATGGAAGAACCCCGGCAGGCATCTGCCATTAAAAAGGGTCAATTTTTGGAGGGCTTGTCAAAAGCCATTGCTTGTTGCTTTTACATCCATGTATGGAAGAACCCCGGCAGGCATATGCCAATAAAAAGGGTCAATTTTTGGAGGGCTTGTCAAAAGCCATTGCTTGTTGCTTTTACATCCATGTATGGAAGAACCCCGGCAGGCATATGCCAATAAAAAGGGTCAATTTTTGGAGGGCTTGTCAAAAGCCATTGCTTGTTGCTTTTACATCCATGTATGGAAGAACCCCGGCAGGCATCTGCCAAAAACAGGGTCAATTTTTGGAGGGCTTGTCAAAAGCCATTGCTTGTTGCTTTTACATCCATGTATGGAAGAACCCCGGCAGGCATCTGCCAATTAAAAGGGTCAATTTTTGGAGGGCTTGTCAAAAGCCATTGCTAGTTGCTTTTACATTCATGTATGGAAGAACCCCAGCAGGCATCTGCCAATAAAAGGGTACATTTTTGGAGGGCTTATCAAAAGCCATTGCTTGTGGCTTTTACATTCATGTATGGAAGAACCCCGGCAGGCATCTGCCAAAAAAAAGGGTCAATTTTTGGAGGGCTTGTCAAAAGCCATTGCTTGTTGCTTTTACATCTATGTATGGAAGAACCCCGGCACACATCTGCCAAAAAAAGGGTCAATTTTTGGAGGGCAATTTTTGGAGGGCTTGTCAAAAGCCATTGCTTGTTGCTTTTACATCCATGTATGGAAGAACCCCGACAGGCACCTGCCAATAAAAAGGGTCAATTTTTGGAGGGCTTGTCAAAAGCCATTGCTTGTTGCTTTTAAATCTATGTATGGAAGAACCCCGGCAGGCATCTGCCAAAAAAAAGGGTCAATTTTTGGAGGGCTTGTCAAAAGCCATTGCTTGTTGCTTTTACATTCATGTATGGAAGAACCCCGGCAGGCATCTGCCAAAAAAAAGGGTCAATTTTTGGAGGGCTTGTCAAAAGACATTGCTTGTTGCTTTTACATCTATGTATGGAAGAACCCCGGCAGGCATCTGCCAAAAAAAAGGGTCAATTTTTGGATGGCTTGTCAAAAGCCATTGCTTGTTGCTTTTACATCCATGTATGGAAGAACCCCGGCAGGCATCTGCCAATAAAAAGGGTCAATTTTTGGAGGGCTTGTCAAAGCCATTGCTTTTTGCTTTTACATCTATGTATGGAAGAACCCCGGCAGGCATCTGCCAAAAAAAAGGGTAAATTTTTGGAGGGCTTGTCAAAAGCCATTGCTTGTTGCTTTTACATCCATGTATGGAAGAACCCCGGCAGGCATCTGCCAATAAAAAGGGTCAATTTTTGGAGGGCTTGTCAAAAGCCATTGCTTTTTGCTTTTACATCTATGTATGGAAGAACCCCGGCAGGCATCTGCCAAAAAAAAGGGTCAATTTTTGGAGGGCTTGTCAAAAGCCATTGCTTGTTGCTTTTACATCCATGTATGGAAGAACCCCGGCAGGCATCTGCCAAAAAAAAGGGTCAATTTTTGGAGGGCTTGTCAAAAGCCATTGCTTGTTGCTTTTACATCCATGTATGGAAGAACCCCGGCAGGCATCTGCCAAAAAAAGGGTCAATTTTTGGAGGGCTTGTCAAAAGCCATTGCTTGTTGCTTTTACATCTATGTATGGAAGAACCCCGGCAGGCATCTGCCAATAAAAAGGGTCAATTTTTGGAGGGCTTGTCAAAAGCCATTGCTTGTTGCTTTTACATTCATGTATGGAAGAACCCCGGCAGGCATCTGCCAATAAAAAGGGTCAATTTTTGGAGGGCTTGTCAAAAGCCATTGCTTGTTGCTTTTACATCCATGTATGGAAGAACCCCGGCAGGCATCTGCCAAAAAAAGGGTCAATTTTTGGAGGGCTTGTCAAAAGCCATTGCTTGTTGCTTTTACATTCATGTATGGAAGAACCCCGGCAGGCATCTGCCAATAAAAAGGGTCAATTTTTGGAGGGCTTGTCAAAAGCCATTGCTTGTTGCTTTTACATTCCATGTATGGAAGAACCCCGGCAGGCATCTGCCAAAAAAAAGGGTACATTTTTGGAGGGCTTGTCAAAAGCCATTGCTTGTTGCTTTTACATCCATGTATGGAAGAACCCCGGCAGGCATCTGCCAAAAAAAGGGTCAATTTTTGGAGGGCTTGTCAAAAGCCATTGCTTGTTGCTTTTACATCTATGTATGGAAGAACCCCGGCAGGCATCTGCCAAAAAAAGGGTCAATTTTTGGAGGGCTTGTCAAAAGCCATTGCTTGTTGCTTTTACATCTATGTATGGAAGAACCCCGGCAGGCATCTGCCAAAAAAAAGGGTCAATTTTTGGAGGGCTTGTCAAAAGCCATTGCTTGTTGCTTTTACATTCATGTATGGAAGAACCCCGGCAGGCATCTGCCCAAAAAAGGGTCAATTTTTGGAGGGCTTGTCAAAAGCCATTGCTTGTTGCTTTTACATTCATGTATGGAAGAACCCCGGCAGGCATCTGCCAAAAAAAAGGGTCAATTTTTGGAGGGCTTGTCAAAAGCCATTGCTTGTTGCTTTTACATCTATGTATGGAAGAACCCCGGCAGGCATCTGCCAAAAAAAAGGGTAAATTTTTGGATGGCTTGTCAAAAGCCATTGCTTGTTGCTTTTACATCCATGTATGGAAGAACCCCGGCAGGCATCTGCCAATAAAAAGGGTCAATTTTTGGAGGGCTTGTCAAAAGCCATTGCTTTTTGCTTTTACATCTATGTATGGAAGAACCCCGGCAGGCATCTGCCAAAAAAAAGGGTCAATTTTTGGAGGGCTTGTCAAAAGCCATTGCTTGTTGCTTTTACATCCATGTATGGAAGAACCCCGGCAGGCATCTGCCACTAAAAAGGGTCAATTTTTGGAGGGCTTGTCAAAAGACATTGCTTGTTGCTTTTACATCTATGTATGGAAGAACCCCGACAGGCATCTGCCAATAAAAAGGGTCAATTTTTGGAGGGCTTGTCAAAAGCCATTGCTTGTTGCTTTTACATCCATGTATGGAAGAACCCCGACAGGAATCTGCCAATAAAAAGGGTCAATTTTTGGAGGGCTTGTCAAAAGCCATTGCTTGTTGCTTTTACATCTATGTATGGAAGAACCCCGGCAGGCATCTGCCAAAAAAAAGGGTCAATTTTTGGAGGGCTTGTCAAAAGCCATTGCTTGTTGCTTTTACATTCATGTATGGAAGAACCCCGGCAGGCATCTGCCACTAAAAAGGGTCCATTTTTGGAGGGCTTGTCAAAAGCCATTGCTTGTTGCTTATACATCTATGTATGGAAGAACCCCGGCAGGCATCTGCCAAAAAAAAGGGTCCATTTTTGGAGGGCTTGTCAAAAGCCATTGCTTGTTGCTTTTACATCCATGTATGGAAGAACCCCGGCAGGCATCTGCCAATAAAAAGGGTAAATTTTTGGAGGGCTTGTCAAAAGTCATTGCTTGTTGCTTTTACATCTATGTATGGAAGAACCCCGGCAGGCATCTGCCACTAAAAAGGGTCAATTTTTGGAGGGCTTGTGAAAAGCCATTGCTTGTTGCTTTTACATCTATGTATGGAAGAACCCCGGCAGGCATCTGCCCAAAAAAAGTGTCCATTTTTGGAGGGCTTGTCAAAAGCCATTGCTTGTTGCTTTTACATCCATGTATGGAAGAACCCCGGCAGGCATCTGCCAATAAAAAGGGTCAATTTTTGGAGGGCTTGTCAAAAGCCATTGCTTGTTGCTTTTACATTCATGTATGGAAGAACCCCGGCAGGCATCTGCCAAAAAAAAGGGTCAATTTTTGGAGGGCTTGTCAAAAGTCATTGCTTGTTGCTTTTACATCTATGTATGGAAGAACCCCGGCAGGCATCTGCCAAAAAAAAGGGTCAATTTTTGGAGGGCTTGTCAAAAGCCATTGCTTGTTGCTTTTACATCCATGTATGGAAGAACCCCGGCAGGCATCTGCCAATAAAAAGGGTCAATTTTTGGAGGGCTTGTCAAAAGCCATTGCTT